>NC_091761.1:133006358-133310890 GCF_029378745.1 Bos indicus
CATAGAGAATACCATTTCACTGCATCTGCTTTAAGTGATTTTTAAGCAGATTAGATGGCTACGTCATTTCATTTGGGGTGTTATTTATATCACTTCAGTTCAGTCGCTCAGTCATATCCAGCTGTTTGCGATCCCATGGACTGCAACAACGCCAGGCTTCCCTGTCTATCATCAACTCCTCCAGCTTGCTGAAACTCGTGTCCATCAAGTCAGTGATGCCATCCAACCATCTCGTCCTCTGACGTCCCCTTCTCCTCCTGCCTTCAGTCTTTCCCGGCATCAGGGTCTTTTTCAGTGAGTCAGTTCTTTGCATCAGGTGGCCAAAGTATTGGAGCTTTAGCTTCAGCATCAGTCCTTCCAGTGAATATTCAGGACTGATTTCCTTTAGGATTGACTGGTTTGATCTTGCAGTCCAAAGGACTTTCAAGAGTCTTCTCACACCACAGTTTAGAGGCATCAATTCTTCGGCACTCAGCTTTTTCTTTATGGTCCAACTCTCACATCCATACATGACCACTGGAAAAACCATAGCTTTGACTAGACGGACTTTTGTTGGCAAAATGATGTCTCTGCTTTTCAGTATACAGTCTAGGTTTGTCACAGCTTTCCTTCCAAGGAGCAAGCGTCTTTTAATTTCATGGCTGCAGTCACCATCTGCAGTGATTTTGGAGACCCCAGAAAATAGTCTCTCAGTGTTTCCATTGTTTCCCCATCTATTTGCCATGAAGTGATGGGACCGGATGCCATGATCTTAGTTTTCTGGATGTTGAGTTTTAAGCCAACTTTTTCACTCTCCTCTTTCACTTTCATCAAGAGGCTCTTTGGTTCTTCGCTTTCTGCAATAAGGGTGGTGTCATCTGCATATCTGAGGTTATTGGTATTTCTCCCAGCAATCTTGATTCCAGCTTGTGCTTCATCCAGTCTGGCGTTTCACATGATGTATTCTGCGTGTAAGTTAAATAAGCAGGGTGACAATATACAGCCATGATGTGTTCCTTTCCTAGTTTTGAACCATCCGTTGTTCCATGTCCGGTTCCAAATGTTGCTTCTTGACCTACATACAGGTTTCGCAGGAGGTAGGTAAGGTGTTCTGCTATTTTCATCTCTTTAAGAATTTTCCACGGTTTGTTGTGATTCACACAAAGGCTTTAGCGTAGTCAGTGAAGCAAAAGTAGGTGTTTTTCTGAAATTCTCGTTATTTATAGAGCACTCACCTTGGTGAGTGCTGTGTTGGATAATCAGAAGTTATCTAAGTCACTTACCCTCCTTGGGCCTCAGTGTCCCGTCTGTAATGAGAATATTGGACCAGATGGGCTTTTTAAAGTTCTTCGTGTGCAGTCAGGTTTATGGTTTGTCATTAATGGCAATAAGACTTGTGTTTTGCACACCGCTGTATGCCAGCGGTTGTACCCAGGACAGTAAGTAAGTGTGTTATCTCATTTAAATGGAGTGATCTAAGCCTGTGGCCCCAGGGGAGGAGGAGTCCTAGCCTCGCAGATGAGAGCACCGGGCTCTGCAGGGTTCCACAGTTCACCTGGAGTTCCGTTTGTTGGCAGTTCACTGTGGAATTCAGAATTCCCACTTGGGTCTGCCTCATTCTCAACTAATTTTCAGTTAAATCTTTATGCAATGGCTGTTTTGAAAATAGATCGCTTCCTTAAACATTTACAACTCTTAAGTAAAAATTCAATCAGGTTGTGTTTTGTTTTTTAAATAGTAGTGCTCGTGTTGGGAGTTTAGGAGTGAGGTGAGCGGGTGGTGTGGCACAGGCCAGCTCACGTGGCATGCTTACGTGCCCCTCCACGCACCTCTGTGAAAGGCCCGCCTTGAACCCCCTCTGGATGCCCCCCCTGGTGGGGAGGGGAAGATGGCGACCTCGGTCGTGAAACGTCATCTTGTTCCCCTGTGCCCCCGAGCAGGAGCGGCCGAGGACAGGTTGACAGACTGGAGCCGGAGCTCGGCCTGCTCTGCCACCTGCCTACTGGCTGGGCAGTGCCTCGTGCCCATCACGCCCCGTCTCTGAGCCTGGAGCTTCCCTCCCGCCTGCGCCAGCTGTACTGCTCGCGACTCTCCTGTGCGCCAGAGGGCAAGAGAGCCCGTGCCTTCGTGAAGCCTCGTTCTTTCAAAAATTGGATTGAATTTTTAAATTCACTTTTGGCTGCGCTGGGTCTCCGTGGCTGCGTGTGGCTTTCTCTGGATGCAGTGCTCAGGCTTCTCTGGTCGTGGGGTGCGGGCTCTAGGCATTTGGGCTCAGGAGTTGCGGCTCCTGGGCTCAGTGGCTCTGCGGCCTGTGGGATCTTCCCGAACCAGGGATCGCTCCCGTGTCCCCGGCATTGGCAGGCGGATTCCTAGCCACCATGCCACCAGGGAGGGCCCGTGAAGTTTCATTCCGATTGCTCCATTTCCCATCCTCAATACAGGGCCGTGGATCTCGGGGACCTGCCTTTGGGGTTGTTCTGGCGAGTTAAGGAGACACCTGGTTAGCCCGGCTCCGGTGCCCCTCTGCAGAGCTGCCTGGGTTGGCCCCCGAGGCCGGTGCCCTGTGGCACCAAGTGCGTCTTTGGTCAGAGTCCTGGGCTGCCATAGGTGGCCCTGCCCTCAAGGCTGTTCCGAAGGGGCTGGGCGCCCCAGCTCAGCAGAAGCCACACCGGCGCAGGACGCTCCGCGCGCAGTGCCCCGCCCTGGCGGTCTCCGTTACAAGGCATGTCTTTTCCGAACCCCCCTTTTCCCTCTTTTTGAATCGAGAAATCCTGCCACGTGGGAACGGTGAAGTAGGGGCTGGCAGGCTGAGCAAGGAGTGATAAGTCAGTCAAAACATCTCCCATTCTCTCTCTTTTCCTTAGTGTTTTTCTGACTGCAAAAGTAATCCCTTATCTATCTGAACATAGACATGTGTAACTTGGAAAGTGAAAGCGGCCTTATTCCCCCCACCCCACAGATTTTGATAGACACACTTGTCTGAATATTTTCAACATGTGTGCTTATACGTAAAAAAACAAACGGCCCCACCCTCTGTAGACGGACCTTCCCTCTGCCTCCTTCACTGTGAGCCTTCCTGCCCTGCAGATCCTGTCTCTTGGGCACAAGGAATCAGGGTACTTCGCAGAATAAATCAGCCTTGTCCTGAGGCCAGAAAAGGGAAGCAGACGTCCTTTCAGCCACTGGCCTGAGAAGCTGGTCGGTGAAAGGGCAGGCAGAGAGGGGAAATCAGGAGGGGACGGACTCCTCGCCCCCACCACACCCTCCTGCAAAGAATTGCTCCAGTGTTTGCTTTTACCTTCTGGCTTTCCTGAGCCGGTGAATGCTCTCTGCCAGTTGTTTGAATTTATGGCATAGAAGTCCCATAACGCTAGTGGGTTCAGAACCTGGCCGCGTCGTTCAGAACTGGGCTTAAATATGGTGAAACTTGCTTTAGCTGTTTTTTCTATTAGCTGTTTCATATTCTTTTTTTGTTTGTTTGTTTCATATTCTTTTAGAAGGGTTTCTTTACTTTTTTTTGGATTATACAATTCTAAAGGTGGATTTTAGGCCCATCAACCCATTTACCCATGTGTTTGGAAATGTTTCTTTATATTAATATTAAAGAGTGGGTGGTGGTATGGAATCAAGATAAACATTGCAAATGTCTGATGTTATTAAAAGTTACTTGAATTATACAACTATTAGCTTGAACCGTATGAAATTGCGCTTCTTGTAGGCCAGAAATGGGTGATCATCAGCCACTTCATGTGGTTCAACACAAGCTTCAGTCGGGGACGTTTGGATCCTAGAAGAAAAAAGGCTTGTAACAAGTTGGTTTTTTTTTTTTTTTTATTTTGTGTAAGTCCGTCTTTTTTGTGTATATCTATGGTTTATGATTACTTGTAGACTCCATATAATTTTTTATCTTCCTTTTTAAAAATCAGTATGACCAAACAGTGAGATACTACTGTATAGCTGTTCAGTTCAGTTCAGTTGCTCAGTCATATCTGCTCTTGGTGACCCCATGGACTGCAGCACGCCAGGCGTCCCTGTCCATCACCAGCTCCCGGAGTTACTCAGACTCAGGTCCGTCGAGTTGGGGATTCCACGTCCAAGGGCAAAGGAGAAGCCCCAGAAGACGGCGGGAGGGCGCGATCGCGGTTTAAGTCAAACCCCTCACCTGCCAGAGACGCTCAGAGGGCCCAAACAAGCCTTGTGCGCACCAGGACCCAGAGACCCCAGAGACTGAGACGGAGCTGTGTGTGAGTGTCTGCGAGGAGGTGCGGGTCAGCAGTGGCCTGCTGCAGGGGCGGGGGCTCTGGGCGCAGCAGACCTGGGTGTGGCACAAGCCCTCTTGGAGGAGGTCCCCAGCAACCCCGCCATAGAGCTGCCAGAACTTACACAGGACTGGGGACACAGACTCTTGGAGGGCACACACGGAACTTTGTGTGCACCAGGACCCAGGAGAAAGGAGCAGCAACCCCACAAGAGACTGACCCAGACTTGCCCGGGAGTGCCCAGGAGTCTCCGGCGGAGGCGTGGGTGGCGGTGGCTGCTGCAGGGTCGGGGGCCCTGAGTGCAGCAGTGCCTCTGTGGGGCCTTCTCAAGGAGGCACCTTCATCTTCACTGTCCCCACCATAGTTTGGCCTCAGATCAAATGACAGGGAGGGAACACAGCCCCGCCCATCAACAGAAAATTGGATTAAAGATTTACTGAGCATGGCCCCGCCCATCAGAACAAGACCCAGTTTCCCTCACAGTCAGTCTCTCCCATCAGGAAGCTTCTTATCCTTCTCGATCAGAGGGCAGACGGACTGAAAACCACAATCACGGAAAACCAATTTGATCACATGGACCACAGCCTCGTCTAACTCAATGAAACTATGAGCCATGCCGTGTAGGGCCACCCAAGACGGATGGGTCATGGTGGACAGTTCTGACAAAACGTGGTCCACTGGAGAAGGGAATGGCAAACCACTTCAGTATTCTTGCCTTGAGAACCCCGTGAACGTTATAGCTGTTAGAATGACCAAAATCCAGAACTCTGACACCACCCGAAGCGGCAAGGATGGAATGACAGGCGCTTCTGTTCCTCGCTGCTGGGAATGCCCAATGGTGCGGCCACAAAGACAGCTTGATGGTTTCTTACAAAACAAAATACTATTAACCAAACAGGTGATCTAGCAACTGTGCTCTTTGGTATTTACCCAGAGGAGTCAAAAACTTATATTTACATGCTAACCTTGCACGCTTAACGTTTGTAAAGCAACTTTCCACTCCAGAACGGCCACTCTAAATGTCTGAAAACCCCACCTGCCAAAACTTGGAAGCAACCAAGATGTCCTTCACCAGGTTGAATGGATAAACAAACTCTGGTACATCTAGACAATGCTGTATTAAGCTGCCAAGCCCTGAAAAGTCATGGAAGAACCTTCAGTGCGTATTATTAAGTGAAAGAAGCCCATCCGAAAAGGCTGTGCACTGTGGTTCCAACTGTGCAACATTCTGGAGAGACCGCACCGTGGAGAAAGGAAGAAGATGACTGCTTGCCAGAGGTCAGGGGATGGGGAGGGACGGGCGGAGCGCAGGGGGTTCCGGGCAGCAGAGCCTGTGCTGCTGTGCGTGGTGCACGCGTGTCACTGTGCGTTCGTCCACACACAGGCTGTAAGTAACCAAGGGTGGGCGTGGAACCGAGTGATGTAAACCGTGGGCTTTGGGGGTGACAACCAGGGGACCGCTCAGAGTGGCGGTGGGGGGTGGGCGGTGATTAACGGGGGAGATTATGCATAAGCGGGGGAGGAGTTATATGGGAACTCACGTTTGGTGAGATTTTGCTCTGAATGTAAAACGCCTCTAAAAAATCTGTCAAAATGAATATCACTTAGGACTTTTTCTACATTATTAGGAAGACTTCGTAACCATGATTCCTTAGTGGCTGCTCAGTACTCAGAGGGGAGCAGACACAGCAGCAGCTTCTGGAACGCTCTGCCTTAAGGTCGCTTCTGGGTTTTGCGTTATAAGCAGTGATTCGGTGTCTGTGGCTCTTTTTGCAGTTTTCTTTGTATTTGGATCCTTGCGTAGGATGAACTCCCAGGAGCAGCGTTACCACGTCACGGTGTGAACACATTCACAGCTGTTGACAAACACTGCCCAGTCGTTCTCCCAGCAGTGGCGAGCCGTGTCACAAGGCCGCCAGCAGCGTGACTGTCAGCGTACTGCTTCATTGTCAGCCTGGGGCGTTTGTCTCCCTTGGTTCTGGTTTAATAGGCCAAAGGTGGTGCCTTGTGTCTCTGGTGGGTGAACAGGTGTGAGTGTTTTGCCCACGCACGTGTTTGCTGGGCACCTTCATTCAGTGTCATTTCTCCCCACCTTTGAGTGGTGTGTGCTCTCGGGAGGTGGGCGTGGCACGGGAGATGACAGTGCTCTGAGCCACTGCTGGGAAACGAGGGGTGCCCAGGGAGTGTGGGTCAGGGCTGGGGGCGAGCGCCTCAGGCCTCGTGTGCAGTCCCTGGGGCCTTCAGTCCATCTCCGTGCCATCTCTCACCTGCGGCTGCTCGTGTGCCCAGCTGAAATCTGATCACATTACAGTGTGGCCTTGGAGAGAGGTCGCTCAGTCGTGTCTGACTCTGTGACTCCGTGGACTGTAGCCCCCCAGGCTCCTCCGTCCATGGGATTTTTCAGGCAAGAGTACTGGAGTGGGTTGCCATTTCCTCCAGAGGATCGTCCCAACCCAGGGATTGAACCCAGGTCTCCCACTTTGCAGGCAGACGCTTTATCATCTAAGCCACCAGGGAAGCCTTCAGTATGGCTGAAGGGCCTAATTAGCCGTAAACCTCCGGAAATTCGAAAATTAAAGAGTCCATTAATCCCATGGCCCCTCGTCTTGTTACCAGCTCTAATTCCCCTTGGGTTTGCTCGATTCTCCTGCTGGGCTTTAGTTCCCACAAGACTCGGGTAGGATGACAGCCTTTCTGCTGGAACGTCCTGCCTTTCTTGGGTTAAATGTAGCCCTTTAAGCCTCCCCTCTCGCCTCCCCCCACCTCTGAGCTAATCTCCGAGTTAATAGTATGGAATGCTGGTCATTATTTCATTTCCTGGATGAAACTCCTCCAGGGCCTTAAGGGGCCTGTAATGACCCTTAATCGTGCCCCTTCCCACCTGGTGACCTGGGTGGTGGCACCTCTTACGGACGTCGCTGTCAGAACGAAGCTGGTCCGCCTTTCCTCTCCCCTTAAATTGCCGGCGGGCTTGTGCAGGGCTCTGTCTGGCTTCCTGTGGTCTGAGCAGGAATTAGAGCAGTCAGCCCACCGCGCTCCCCCTTCCCTTCCCACACAGACTGCAGGGGCAGCGCTCGGGAAGGTCACATTGTTTGGGGCTGTCCCAGGTTGGAGGGGCTGGGACTGAGAGATGGGGCTGGGGGTGGGGAGTGCCTGCCTTTCGGTTCAGTCGTGCCAGGGTGGGGGCAGTTCTGCACCCCTTCCGAAGCCGTGTATTTATGAGCCGAGGGGACCTGCATTTAACATTTAAGGGAACTCACGACGGGGGTCTTGAGGCTGGTGGAGTTGGAAAGATGTTCCTGTATGCCAGGCTCTGTGGAATCATATCTGTAATGTGTGTGTGTGTGTGTGTGTGTGTGTGTGTGTGTACACGTGTGTACTAGCATCCTACAGAATACCCGATCCTGCCTTGGATTTGCAGCAGACCCTCTTCTGAGAGGTTTATTAGCATTCAGAAATTAGTTTTGTATTTCTTTCATCTGTTTCTTGAAGCTTTCACTTCTCTCTGTAACTCATTCCATTTACTATATCCGTTCTTTTTAAAATTATGAGCATTGTATATAAGAACCCTGTGAAATGCAGGAGAATGGGTTTTTTTAATTTTTCTTGCATCAATAGCTAGCTCTGATACTGTGACCTCTTCATAGCTCAGAGTGTCTGGTCATCTGCGTGGTGCTAGATGTGGCTGGGGCCGTGGGCCCCTGTGCCTGCCTGCCCTTTGGGAAGAATTTCAGATGACCAGCACGTTCGGGCCTTGGGGCTGTTTTCTGTCTGTAGGGCCTCGGCGACTTTTGTAGAACAGGATTGCAAATCCAAAGGGCCACGTTGGTGAGTGGATGTCAGTGAGCTGGCCTGGCCGGAGAGACCCCAGAAATGGCAGGGCCACGATAGATACGGCCTGGATGTCCTGCTTATCCTAAACCACCAGTGTGTCTGTGGGATACTCCAGGCAAGAATAGTGGAGTGGGATGCCGTGCTCTCCTCCAGGGGATCTTCCCGACCCGGGGACGGAACCCATGTCTCTTGTATATCCTGCCTTGGCAGGCAGGCTCTTTACCTCTGGAGCCACCTGGGAAGCCCCCAATGTGTTACAGGATAGATTAAATCATGAGCAAAGACCAGTGGTACCAGGCCAGATCTTGAGGACCAGGCAGGGATTCCTGCTTGTCTGGACCTCTTGTTGCTGGGTAGGCCCGTCAGGTGGGCATGCAGACCCTCCTGAATTTTGGCCTCTTTTTAAACTTTCTTCTCAGTTTTGCATTTATTTTATAACTGCAGGTTTGTATCTTTTGACTACCTTTGTCTGATCTCCACCTTCCCTCACCGTCGCTTCAGTCGTGTCTGGCTCTGTGCGACCCCAGATACGGCAGCCCCCCAGGCTCCCCGGTCCCTGGGATTCTCCAGGCAAGAACATCGGAGTGGGTTGCCATTTCCTTCTCCAGTGCATGAAAGTGAAAAGTGAAAGGGAAGTCGCTCAGTCGTGTCCGACTCTTAGCGACCCCATGGATAGCAGCCCACCAGGCTCCTCGGTCCATGGGATTTTCCAGGCGAGAGGACTGGAGTGGGGTGCCATCGCCTTCTCACCTCCACCTCTGGCAGCCGCAAGCACGATGTCTCTTTCCATGGGTGAGTTTGCGTTTGAAGTGCAGGAGACCTAAGGGCTGTGTTAGTTCCTGCGCACAGCACAGCGCCCTGGCGTCTCTGTGCATCTCGGAACGGCCCGTGACGGCGGCAGGTCCTCCTGTCATCCTCAGCACGCACATGCACCTGGTGGTTGCTGGCTGTATGCGCCACTCTGTTAACTTCCTGTCTTTGACTTTTTGTTGCTGTTACTGCAGGATTTTTAAAAATTGGAGTTGATTTACACTGTTGGTCAGTGTGGATGCCTCTTGTTACCAGAAAGTTTCTGTCTCTTACTGTCCCGCACCTCTCTGTCCTTTCCCCAGGTAGACCGCCCTGTTTTAGAGCAGAGCTTGAGATAGGAAGTAGGGATGGGGAGTCCTGCATGCGCTTGGCGGCAGTGCTCCCCCGGCAGGGCAGTGCTCCCCCGGCAGGCCGCACTCCCCTTTGCCCGCGCTCAGCTCACCTTTGACCTCTCGTGCTTCTCAGAGGGCCGCCTTTGTTTCCTCTTGGTGGGGGCACCTGTCTCCACCTGCCGCTCCTTCCACGGTCGGGCTGCCTGTGATTTGAGGGGAGGGTGGTGGTCGGCCACCTGTGATTTGGGGGGAGGGTGGTGTTCGGGCACCTGTGATTTGAGGGGAGGGTGGTGGTCGGGCACCTGTGATTTGAGGGGAGGGTGGTGGTCGGGCACCTGTGATTTGGGGGGAGGGTGGTGTTCGGGCACCTGTGATTTGAGGGGAGGGTGGTGGTCGGCCACCTGTGATTTGAGGGGAGGGTGGTGGTCGGCCGCCTGTGATTTGAGGGGGAGGGTGGTGGTCGGGCTGCCTGTCTTGGCCCGGGCTCTCTGCATCTCAGCCGCTGGGTCTGCAGTTTGGCTTCCTCCTTGCAGGCTGATTCCTTGAGTTGAATCTGCCGTTTGTACTGCCCCGAGCAGCGCCCTCCTGCTTCCCCTCCCCAGGAGCTTGGCTCTCCTCAAGGCTTCCTGCCGATGCTGGTGGCTTTTGGTCCAGGGAGCGTGCAGCTGCGGTGGGGCGCGCAGGGATCAAGTGGGAGAGCCGGGCTCCACTCGCAAGGGCTCCAGCCGGGCCTTCCCGCTTCCAAGCTCTGCTGCTTCCGTGAATGCTTCCGGGTCACTTGGAGAAAATCGCAGCACGTTGCTGAAGCTCATGCTCGAAGCTTTCGGTGTCATGGTGAAGAATGCACGGTTGCAGTCTGACAGCCTGGACTTCCACCCACCTGCTCTGGGGTCTGGACCATGTTCACTCCACCGTGGAGCCTCCCGGTCAGTCGGGACGATCTTGTGAGCCTCGCAGGGTTTAAGGAAGTGGAGATGGTGTGTTCGTGTGCAATGTGTACGAGACAATTCGTGGTAGCTGCTAGTAAGTGTGTGTAACTTTCCGACCGGAGCAGTAGGAACCTCTCGCAGATGTCATTTGCTTGGACAAGCAGATGTCCATTTTCTGTGGAAAGGTTTTTAAAAACCAGGGTGTACGTATTTAAGGGTGAAACAAGTGGCCTCATGGGACGGACTTGCCTTCAGAGGATCCGTCGTAGCGGCTGGCACCTCGGTGCCCCAAGGGGCTGCCTCTTCCTGGGGGGTGGGCGGGAGAGGGCTAGGCTGCCCGCCTGGCTGGGCCTTGGGGTTGCTGCCCCAACCCCGCAGTTTCTCCTAAGCTTTTTTCCAGGACCACCTGGGAGAGGCCGGGCTCTGGGGAGCATTCCGCGGAACGGGGGCGCCTGCGCTCCTGGAGCCCCTGTCGGTGCTGCAGACAGCCGCGGTCCTGGAGCACGGGGTCAACCCCCGGGGTGGGGTCCGCGCCGCGGGGCTGGAGCTGCTCCCTGTGTCCCTTGCCCTTCTCACCCTGAGAGGGGCCGAGCTTCCAGTCTCGGGCTCCTCTCACTGCCCGGACCCCGGGAAGGCCTCGGGATCGTGTGCATCAGGCTCTATTCTGAGGGCGACAGCAGGCCGCGGCGCTCAGCAGGAGGACGCTGTGGTCTCATGAAGTAGGTCGTTCTGATGGCTACGAGAGGCCAGGGAGGGCGCAGAGGGAGTCGTTAAGGCATCCAGGGAGGGAGAAGTCGGAGGCGGATAGCACTGGGGCTTGTTCAGGATCACAGGACTTGGCGGTGGACATCGATTCCTATTGGGCGGCCCCTGGGGTTTGTCTGGGTTGAGTGATGGACGCCTGCAGGTCTGGGCACCCTGGGCCTCCCCGTGCGCTCACAAAGACTGTCCTCCCCACACCTTCCTGCTGCACCCACGTGGGAGCGGAGGGCCCTGCAGGACGGGCGCTCAGGCAGAGGAAAGAGCCCCCAGTTTGCCCCGTGAATGTTGATTGACTGTGTGTGTGTGTGCTCAGTCGCTCAGTCGCGTCCAGCTATTTTGCGACCCCATGGACTGTAACCCACCAGGCTCCTCTGTCCATGGGATTCTCCAGGCAAGAATACTGGAGCGGGTTGCCATGCCGTCCTCCAGGGGATCTTCCTGACCCAGGGATCAAACCTGCATCTGCTGCATTTCCTGCATCGGCAGGTGGGTTCTTTACCATTGAGCCACCTGGGAAGCCATTTATTCACTGACCATGAGTTAAACTCCGTGCCAGGCCAGGGTGATACCGAGGTGACCAAGAAGGACATCACCCTCACTCTCCTGAACCTGTAGCCTCGTGGGGGAGATGTGATATGTTAAAGTCACTCAGTCATGTCCGACTCTTTGCGACCCCGTGGACTGTCCATGGGATTCTCCAGGCCAGGATACTGGAGGGGGTAGCTGTTCCCTCCTCCAGGGGATCTTCCCAACCCAGGGATCCAGCCCCGGTCTCCCGCGTTGCAGGCAGATTCTTTATTGTCTGAGCCATCAGGGAAGCACAGGTGGAGACGGATACCAGCAGATGGTCACTGTGCCCAGCGAGGCTTGCTGCCACGGGGCAGCGACAGTCAGGGAGGGCGGGGCTTGAGCTGAGGGAATAGCCTCCCAGGTGGAAGGAAGAGCGCGTTTAAAGGAAGGAGCAGAGAGGGCTGGTGGCTCTGTCTGTATCCCAGGGACCCTTGAAGGGTGCAGTCAGCGAGGGGTGATAAGCTTGAGTCTGGAAAGCCGTGGAGAAAGGAGGGAGCTGGCACAGGAAACAGATGGGGCAGGTGAGCCCCAGGAGTGGCTTGTGGCGGGGGTTGGTATGGGGCTGGAGAGACATAATAATAAAATGGTAATTACGGTAAGTAATAAGTTTAAATGCTTCGCAGCATTACTGACACAATAAAAGTAAAATGCTCAGTAAGCGTTAGCTATTATCTACATGATAATCACAGGCTTTGGTAGGGGAGAACCCTGAGGTTCGCTTCACATAAATTGAGGCAGTTTCGAGTCATCCCGAGAGCAGTGGAGGCAGTGCAGTCAGGCGCACCCTTGCTGATGTTTCCGGGCTGTCCTGTGCAGAGGTGTGCTCACGCCCAGCCCCAGCCTTGTCACGGGTGGCCGTGCGGCCCCGGGCGCCGACCCCCCGGCCCGCGCCCTCCTGTGTGGAGCGGGGCTGCCGCCTGCCCTGCCGCTCTGTCTGAGGCTCCAGGAACCCTGCTGGGGGCGCTGCAGGCCCTTGGGTGCTGCTCGCCTGCAGGCTAGGGTATCCTTTGATTTGGTCCTCTCCACCCTTCCCAACACGGGATTCGGGTTGTCACCACGCATAGGATTGTCACCCTGCTCTTCAAGGCTGCCCGCCTGCCGCCTCGTTCAGGAGATCCTTTTTCTCTCGGCTGTAGTCCTCCTTTACCTGGCTGTCGTTCTCTCCGCTCCACCACCTGTTTCTGCCTCTGCCCCTGCCAGTCCCCTTCCTGGTGCCCTAATCCACCCAGACCCCTGTGGTGGATTCTCCTTGGGAACTCGCCAATTCCGTGAGCATTTCTAAGCAGTTCGGTGGCTGGAGGTTGATGAGCTTGGACGACAGCATCCTTAAGGCCTTCAAGCAGAGGAGGAACAGCTGGTAATAATGAGAGGCACAATAACAGTTGCACCACCAGCTGACTTGCTGCCTATCATGTATCAGGCAATGATAATTGTTACAAACTTTGTAATTCGGCAGTCTTTGCTTGTTGCCAGATGAGAGCATTCCTGGCATGCAGGAATGAGTCATATAATAGCAGAGAGAATTCCTACAAATAATAAACATCCCTTTCTGTAATTCCGTAGACAGGCATGTGCCGATGGTGCCAGTGAGGCTCTTCGTAACCTCTTGTGGACTCCCGGCTTGTCTTTCCCAGTCATATGTGGCGAGTGTCTGCATTTTAGTTACTTTTCCCTCCCTGGCCCCATTATCCTTCAGACCTACGAGATTTCCCAACACAGGCCTAAATATCAGCTGACGCTGCAGAAGTGTAAAAGGGTAGTTTTTGAGGGCTTTTGCTTCCACGGGGTCTTGGGCCAGCTTCTGTCGTGTTGGGTCCAGTGTTCTGGTTTGTGGGGTGATGGGGTGAACTGTGATCCTCTCCAGGCACTGTCCCCCCTCCTGCGTCAGCAGATGATCTCGGCGCCTGGCCTTTGCTCCTAGATTGTAGGGACACTCTGGAAGTAGACAGTCAGTAACACTGACTTTTTGTATGTCAGACACACCGTTAGGGTTGATATAACGAACTTTAAAAAAATTAATATTTTTTTTTAAGTGAAAAATTCTTCTGCCATATGTGGTTATTCTTGGCAGGAGGTCTCAGGGGGTGGGGGACTCTGGGAAAGGACTGGAATGCTCACCTGTTTGGTTTCCTAAATCAGGGTTCCCCCTGCCCCCCACGTCAGCGGGTCAGGAAGCAACATCAGAGCCTGGCCATGTGGCTTACTGTTCCTTCTTTGAAGGTGCCTCTTGGGAAGCTCTCCAATGTCTGGTTTTGCAGGTGGACACTTGTTCTCCACTGGTCCAGACCATAATCCACAGCAGTGGCGTTTCTGTTACCCATCCAGGCCTCCTGAGACTGAGCTTTTTGTTCTGATAGGGTGACCTGGGCAGGGCTAGTGTCGGAAGGCCAACTGTATATTAAAAGACCACCACATGACTCTGACCTAGAGTTCAAAGTACCGAACGGCAGCTAATCTTTCCGCCTGAATTCAGAGCTGCTCCTAGGTACAGCTTTTAAGAGGCAAGGGCCGAAGTGCACTCCCAAGACTTAACCAGCATCAGCCTGTCTATGAACTTGGACTGACGTAAGGATCGTTGGGGGATAATTCAACCGAGGGGTCCCGAGACCTGCATTGTAATCGTGTTAGCGTGAGGCGTGCACTCTGCTCCCTGGGTCCTAAGGAGCCTGAAATGGTTGAAAAGAGAGCAGTGGTGATGAGAAGCCCATGGTGGTGGTGGCCGCCTGTCCATCTTCACCTGGAACTTGCCCTGGAAGGAGAAGGAGATGGGAAGGGGAGGGGGCCTGCAGGTGGGCAGACGTGACCTGAATCTTGGTCAGCTTCTTCCAGGCACCATGGCTCCAGGCAAGTTCCTGGACTTCATTTACTTCTTTGATGCCCTAGGGAATGAGGAAGAGTTGACTAGGCATGTATGTTACATGCCCAGTAGGGTGGGCATCAAGAAGTGGCAGCTGTTAGTAACATTTTGGGCCCCCAGGAAAGGATGTCATGATTTATGCCAGGAGCTCTTCCTGTGCTCCAGTTTCAATCCCAACAAGTCTCTGATGTTGGGAAGTGTCCTCCCATTTCATAGGTTAAGAAACGTGTGCTAGTTGGGTGGGAAGTTCAGTAACCAGCTGAGGGTTTCATTAGACTTGCTGGGACCGATTACTGGCAGTCCCTAGTGCTGGCAAACTGAGTATCTTTTTCTTTTTTTTTAAGGACATATGAATGATAATAGCCACAGTCTCCTCCTAATTTTGTAAATTGTAGAAAGTTAGAAATAGAGTAGAAGATAAATTAAAATTACCTTATTCCCACTACTTAGACAACCCGGTTGTTATTTGGAGTGTTTCTCTCTCGTCTTTTCTTGTCACTGGATTGTTTGGAGGGTATATCCGTAGATGCTAGAACGCCTGTATTACACTGTGGGCGGCAGTGTTCCATGAGTCAGAAACGTGGCCTCTGGACTCTGGTTGCCTGGGTTCACATTGCAGCCCTGCCGCTTACTAGCTTTGTGATCTTTGACAAGCTCCTTAGCCTCTCTGTTCCTCAGTCCTCTTGTCTGTAAAATAAGATGAACAGCAGAGGCTGTCTCAGGCAGGTTGTGAGGACCAAGTGAGCTAACACGTGTAAATAAAGGACTTAGAACAGGGTCTGGCCCGCAGAAGTCCCTTGGTCAGTGTAACTTACAATCACAGTTTTTGTAGCGCATCGGCTTTTCTTCTTATGCCCGATTTTTGCTGTTTGGTGATACCGTGTTGTGTAGACATGTCGTGATGCACGTTGAAGACCCGCTTATTCCCTCTCTCTGTGGGTGTGTTGGCAGGACAGAGATGAGGCCGCGTCCCCAGCGTGGGCAGCGTGTCAGCAGCGTGGCCATCCTGGAGCCCTCTCTCTGTGTCCATGGTCCAAGCCCGGCCTTGGAGGCAGCCTCGTCACACCAGTGCCTTGCTCTTTCTTGGCTGCGGTCAGAATTTTCAAGCACCCAGGCCCCGCTCTGTTCCTCTACCCTCCGGCTCCGGCCCTGGGATGCGTGGTCTTGCAGGCCCCTCGGTGATAGGCTGGCCCGCTCTGTGCCTGTCAGGCATTATGGCGACGCCAGGATCCGGGGCCGGTGGCCTTGGCCACCAGGGCTCCATCTGTGCCTGAAAACCACCTGGCCAGCCGCATGGCCCAGACGGAAGCCAGGTGGAGACGTCAGAAGGGGCACTGTGCTGGGGCCTGGAGCAGTGTCTGGTGTCCTGGCCTTCTTCCGCTGCCCTGGTCTCTCCAGCTGCAGAGGGTAGCCGGTGGCCCTCACCTCCTCCACCCTCCAGATGGTTCCAGGGTATGGCGCTCTCCCGCCCAGGCCCTGGGCAGCCTAGAGGATCTGACCCAGCACCTGGAGAAGGGGCCCAGTCTCAGAGCTGGTGGAGAGGGGGCGGGTGGCTGGCTGCAGGGCTGTGAGGGTGGACGTGCTCACCACCCTGGCGAAGGAAGCTGGCAGGAAAGGGAACTGCAGAGTTACTGGTGTCCATGCGGCTCGTGGGTGGGAGAGAGGTTCCGGCGTGAGCACGGCTATGCTAGCAGACCCCGAAAACAACGGTGTCCCCTTCCCATCCCCCATCTTCTGTTGGCCAACCAGGGAGTAAAGTTGGTCAGGTCACTGGGCAGCTTGTAATGTGAGTCATCTGCAGTTGAACATAGAATGAAAAGCAGCTATCGGAAGTAGGAGACGTGAGACGCTTTGCATCTTTGTTTGATCAGTTGTCACAGGGGCCCCCAGGTTTCGATTCGTGGTTCAGAGAGGAAAAGTTTGTGAGCTTTTAACCTCTGGGCTTTGTGGGTTAAGGAGGGTGCTGGAGTGGGGAAATAATGTATTTATTTCAGGCTCTGAACACCCTTCATTTTGAGCAACAGGAGTAGGAGAATATTCATCAGATGCGCCAGAGGGTGGGAGGGAGGAGGAGAGGAGAGGACACTTTCAGATTGATTGACTGCGAGGAGTCAGAGTTGCTTGGACCGGGCCCCTCCCAGGGAGAAAGTGCCAGCAGAAAGGAGGCTCTCTGTGCGTTTGCTGTCGCCCCTGGGGCAGCCCCTGCGGTCCTGTCTGTGCTGGCGACTCATCCCCACCAGGGCACACTCCTCCCTTAAAAACGGCAGGCGTGCAGCCTCGATCTTAGGTTTGATCACTTGGAGACAGGAGACTTCCCATCCCTCTATAGACTGTGGCCCCCAAACACTCAGTTGGCTGATAGGTGGGTTGGCCCTTAACCCCATCCAAAGTCCCACCCAGCCCACAGCAGAGGCTCGGGTTTGCCAAGTACCACCCCCCACTCAGGGGCTTCCCAGGCGGCTCAGTGATAAAGAATCCACCTGCCAGTGCAGGAGCCCCAGGAGACGTGGGTTTGATCCCTGAGTCCTGGCTTGGGACGATGGCTTGAGGAGGGTGTGGCAACCTAGCCCGCGTTCTTGCCTGGAGAATCCCACGGACAGGGGAGCCTGCCGGGCTGCAGTCGCAGAGTGGGCGCAACTGAGCGCGCACACACACCCTCCCCCTTAGCTCTGTCTCCCACATCGAAGAAAGCTCATTAGCATACCGGTGAGAGGGTCCTGATTAGAGAGCAGACCTGGGGTCTGCTCTAGTTCCTTTTGTTCGTTCGTTTGGCTGCGCTGGGCCTTGCGGTAGCGGGGACTCTGGGCTTCAGTCGCGGGGGAGCACTGGCTTGGCTGCCAGGGCGTCTCTCTGGACCAGGGGCCCAATCTTTGTCCCCTGTGTTGGCAGGCAGGCTCCTGACCCCTGGACCACCAGACACGTCCTCTAGTTCTTAAATGTGTGTACACTTTGTCCTTTTACTGCAGTTCCTGGCAGATAGCTCGGGTGGCCGTGGGGCAGCCCTGGCATGGAGACTGCCCGGCGGAGGGGCAGGAGGGGCAGGAAGCGAGCCCCCACGGCCTCCAGTTGTCAGCTGAACTGCCTCTGACCCTGAACCTGGGGTGGCATCCTTGGGGCACGTCTGTGAGACTCACTCAGCTGGATTGTTGTGTCCACAGAAGACTCTTAGGAGGGCAGAAAGAGCGTGTGGTTCCAAGTTCCTTCTCGGTGACGCGAGGTTCCCTCAAGGATTCTGTCCGGTCCTGACCAGAGACTGTTTGGTTTTAAATTTGTCAGTATTTTTTTCTCTCGCATAAAACAAAGCAACAACTGCTACAAAATCCTTATTTCAAAAGAAAGTGACGTGAAAGTTGCTCAGTTGTGTCCGACTTTTGCGACCCTGTGGACAGTACAGTCCATGGAATTCTCCAGGCCAGGATACTGGAGTGGGTAGCCTGTCCCTTCTCCAGGGGATCTTCCCAGCCCAGGGATCGAACCCAGGTCTCCCGCATTGCAGGCGAATTCTTTACCAGCTGAGCCACCAGGGAAGCCCTGTTTCCCAAAGGATGATAGAAATTTTGTAAGTTTTATATGCTCCTAATAGAGATTATTCGAGGTGGGCTGGCCAGGTAGCACTGCTCGGAGGGCTCACGGTCATCATGTGTGTGGCCATCAGTTTTCAATCAGTGGGGCTGTAATTTGAGAGAGCGCATTCAGGATTAGAATTTTATGTCTGGAAAACAAAGCGTAATTTCTACACAGTACAAACCCTAGAGGGTAAAGTTAACAGAATCCAATTGGCAGGTGGATCATAGACTTTTTAGAGATTGAGAAATACTTTTATAAAAAATTTGGAAAGTTCTGAAAAATAGATAAAAGGAGAAAAAGAATCTCTTAATCTCCCTACCCAAAGAAAAACACTGCTGACGTTTTCACTTACTGTTTCTCTCCAGGATTTGGACATCTTTTTCTTAGTTGAAAAAGAAACTAAGAACTTTTTCTTAGTTGAAAAGCTTCCCTTGTGGCTCAGCTGGTAAAGAATCTGCCTGCAATGCGGGAGATCTGGGTTTGATCCCTGGGTTGGGAAGATCCCCTGGAGAAGGGAAAGGACTGTATAGTCCACGGGGTCACAAAGAGTTGGACACGACTGAGCAACTTTCACTCACTTCTTAGTTGAGGTTAAATTTTTATATCCGACTTTGCTAATTTAACATAAGATAATTGCCCCATGTTTTTAAGAATGCCCTGGGCTTCCGTGATAGTTGGTAAAGACTCTGCCTGTAATGCAGGAGACCCCAGTACAGTTCCTGGGTTGGGAAGATCCTCTGGAGAAGGGAAAGGCTACCTACTCCAGTATTCTGGTCCGGAGAACTCCATGGACTGTAGAATCCACGGGGTCACAAAGAGTCAGACGTGACTGAGCAGCTTTCACTTTCACTTAAGGACGCTCTTCACAGACATGGCAATAATACATACTATTTGATCATTTTCCTGTTGTTGGGAAGTTATTTCTCTTTTTTGGCAGCAAAATGGTGGGCGTATTTGTGCATAAATGTGAGTGATTTCTTAGGTTAGATCCTAGAAGGGTAGGAGCACTGCAGAAGCTTTGGATATATAGTTGCCGGTTGCTGTCTCTGTGAAAGGGCCTCTCCTGCGCCCTCAGGCAGCCCGCTTGCCCTTCTCCAGTCTGTGGTCCTTGTGCCTTTTGCGTGCGCCTGGTCTCCACTCCCCTCTTCCGATGGCTTGCTGTCACGTTCCTCTTTGTAATGTTGGCCCGTCTCTTCTTACCTCCAAGGACGCCCAGGGGGTGGCACCTTGTCGGGGCAGCTCGTGGCCTCTGCTGAATGAGAGCAGTGTTCCCAGCTGTCCTGCTCTGCAGCCTCCTGAGCCCCGTGGGGCACGTGGGTGGTCGGGCCAGGCCTCTGTCTCCTCGGCCGCTTGTCTGAGGCCAGCTGGCAGCTCCACCCGAGCCCCATGAGCCGCCTTTCAGGGGCCAGTGCTCTCCTGCATCCTGTGTACACTGGGCCTGAGACACACACACACGCACATACACACACACAGAGATACACACACAGACAGCCAGTGCTCTCGTGCATCCTGTGTACTGGGCCTGACACACACACACACACACACACACACACACACACCCCCCCCCCCCCAGTGTTCTCCTGCATCCGGTGTACACTGGGCCTGACACACACACACACACACACACACACACACACACACACACACAGTGCTCTCCTGCTTCCTTGTACACTGGGCCTCGCACAACACGCCCGCACACACACGCACACACACACACACACAGAGTGCTCTCCTGCTTCCTTGTACACTGGGCCTCACACAACACGCACGCCCTGTTACCTGCTCAGCCTCCCCGGGCAGGCTGCTTGTCCAGTGATCCTGAGAGGCCGCCAGCTTCCTGTGTTCCTGCTGCATGGTCTTGCCATGTGCTCCCGAGAGGAGCCGGGCATGGAGCCGGGCGGAGGCGGGGCAGCCCTGGGGCCTGCAGACCTGCTGGCTCTGGCGTGTGTGTGTTTTCTTTTCCAGCTGCTTCATAGAGGTGTGACTTCCATATCATAAAATGCCCTGGTTTTAAGCGAATCATTCAGTTTTCCAAATTTTTTTAGTACAGAGTCATGGCACCATCTTGCAGTCCAGGGGGTGGACAGTGTTTCTATCAGCCCAGAAAGTTCCTGCGTACCATGTGTGGCTGCTCCCGTGTCCCACCCCTGCCACCACAGACCTTTCTGGACCTTTCATACATGTGGCCTCATACGGATTATTCCTTTAAAAGGAGTTATATGATTATGAAGGTAATGCCTGTTGGGGAACATCTGGAAGAAGGGACGCCAAGTCATCATTGGTAATGACCTTTGGGGAGTAGTTGCCTCTGGGTGGTGGGATTATGGGAGGAGCCCTTTTCTCTTTTTAGCCTTTATTTATTTAAGTATTGGGCTGCGTTGGGGCTCAGCTGAGGCACGTGGCTCTTCCTTGCGCCCCCGGGGATCTCTCTGTGGGAGCACGTGTTCTGTAATTGAGGCATGCTGGCTCAGTTGCTCCAGAGCCTGTGGGATCTTAGTTCCCCCACCAGGGTTCGAACCCTCATCCCTTTATTGCAAGGCAGAGTCTTAACCACTGGACCACAAGGGCAGTCCCTGTAGGAGGAGTTTTCATTCTCTATAATGCTTGAGTCTTTTTACAGCAAGCCAGTATTAATATTTGCAGTCAGAAGAAAAAGGTAAAGGGAAAACGGCGCATGCTGCACGTGTGGAAAATGCAGACACCAAAAAAGCATAAAGAGGATGAAAAAATAACGGCCACTCAGAATTCCCCTCTCATGGAGAAAACCACCTTTTACTCCTTTGCGTTTTGCAGCTTTCTCTAAGCACATTTTAAAATACAGCTTTCACGTTTTAAACTTTGCGCCCTGCTTTTATCACAGAAGTCTTTCCCCATTTAACGTAAAACATCTTTGCAAAACTTCCTGTTAATGATTTTCAGTGGTTCTAGTCTTAATGGTTGTACCATAATTTACTTACACAGGGTGCTTTTTACTCTTTTGCTAATATAAATAATGCTAAATCAAATGTCTGTGAAAAGCTTTGTCTAAGACCTCTGCCACATTCTGGAGCAAGGGTTTTGTACCCAAACAAAAACTTTTTCTCCCATTTTGAAACTGCTCTTGCAAAATTGCTTTCCAGAGTTCTCTGAATTTCACCTGCTCCTTGAAATGACTGGCTTCGATCCCAGCATTTCCAGGAGGTGGCTCTTTACCACAGGGTGTGACGCAGGGCCGGAAGTGTCAGGGAAGTGAATGAAGAGCCGAGCCAGGACCCACAAAGGCTGGCAGTGCCCTTAGGAGCCAGGACATCGTCTGTGTCCACGAAATGTTATCATCTGGACCAGGTTTAGGCACGTTGTGTTTTCTGTAAATAGTCCTTTTAAAATTTGTCCTTGGCTTTCAGCAGAGGTTCTTTAAAGTCTGAACAGAGGGTTTAAGCCTGGGATGTTGGAGGGCGGGGGTTGGGAGGGAATCTGTGAAGCCACCAGGTACCTTACTCACTGTGGTCTGCACGTCCTTTCCTGGGGAGACGGCCTCTGACTCGTCACTGCTTTCGCTGTGGCCTCACAGAGGGCAAGGCCCGTGCGGCCCTGTGGGTTTGGGGTCTCCCTCCCCAGGGAAGGTCTGGTGCACCCTGACGCCGCAGCCGCCGCGTGTCCACGGCGTAGTCTTCGCCAGGTAACCCGGCCCCGCTGCGCTTCAGTGTCCGCGTTTGTGAAGAGCTGGGCGCACTGGGGGCATCCCATTCACATGAAAACGATGACTTGAATTTTCCGGCTCATGAAGTTTTTAAAGGCCTCCAGAAGTTGCCCTGGGTAACCTCTCTCTCACAGCTGGGCCCTGAATGGTGCGGAGATAGTGTGGTTCTGCTACACAATATCGTGTTTGTTTTATTTTTTATTTTTTTTTTTTTCGTGTTTGTTTTAAAATCAGGGTTGGAGCGCCTTCCCTGGTGGTCCAGTGAGTTAGACTCTCCTCCCAGCGTGGGGCATACGAGGAAGATCCCACATGAAGTGGCCGGAATATACATGTGTGTATAATAATGGACGGGTTTAAAAAAAAATCCTTTGATAAGAGACATGCTCGTTGTGTAGAAGGGTACAGTTATCAGTGTTGTGGGGCAGAGGAGGGGGTGAAATCAGTGCATTGCTACACACCTGTGTGTTTACCCATCTGAACGCTGATGGGGCGAACAGATAACGAAGCCTTCTTTTAATGCAGTTGGTGTGGAGTGAGTTACCCCAGCATGAAGGAACTGTGTCTTTATGGCAGCCAAACTAAAGCCAGAAGCAATGGAACTTTCCTAAAAACAAACCAGAGTTTGGAGATTCTGGAGTGTCTGGTGGCCTCTTCACAGGAAACCAGCGGAAGCACAGCTTTCCAGGCTGAAGGGGTTGGCGATTAGCGGAGACCCTGGTGTTTGCTCCTCGAAGCGCCTGGTCTGTAAAGCTTCGCTAGGTTTCCTCTCCTCCTCCCTCGTTAGGAGGGTCTCCCTGGACCAAGTGCACGCAAGAGAAGGTCGCCCCACGTCCAGTGACTGTTAGACGGAAGCCGGCTTTGACGCAGGCAAGAGCCTGGCCTCAACGGCCCCTGGGACTTCCTGCAGGGCAGTGGGGCCTGATTTAAATTCTTAAGACACTTTTTATTATGGAAAATTTCAAGCTTATTAAATAATGAGCCCCATTTACCTGATGCCATGGCCAATCTTGTTCCATCTATACCCGCCCACTCCACCCTCTCCCAGCTTAAATTAGTTTGAATCAGATTGTCTAGTTTCATTTCAAAGAGCAATCTGGGCCCCTCCATCCTGAGAACAGAGTTCTCCTGCATGGTGTACCGCGGTCTCATCCACCAGAGTGATCGCTGGCTTTTGTTGTTTGAAAATTGTCAGTTTAAATACTTTTTTAGGCTTTGTTGTGATTTAAGAAAACCAATGCATACCCATTACAATTGGCAATCCCAAAGGTTAAGCTCTCAAGCCCTGAGTAGCTGCACCACCTGGAGACGCCCAGCGTGGTTCTGAAGGGGCCCTGTGGGTGTCTCGGGCCGTGACCGTCTCTCCCTTCTGCTCTTGCCCCCACCCCCGTCGCCCGGCATCCCCATTGCCGCTGCCTCTTGGAGCCAGGGAGGGTCTGACGTCCTGTCTGCAGTGGCAGTGAGTGGGTGACACGCCGGGTGCCTGTTGTTCCGAGTTGAGCACGCCCGTCACACCCTGCAGTTGATGGCTCGTTCTTCATATGCGTGGTCGGTGCTCAAGGGAGGAAGTTAAACAGGGGTGCCGTACTCCCACTCCTCTGGGGCCAACAGGGCCTTCTGTTTCTGCCTTGAAGCCCTTCTCTCCCGGAACTGGGTGGGCTGAGTCCCAGAGGACATGGCGTGCTCCCAAGGACACCCCCGCTCTCCCAGGAGACTCCCCAGGCAGGTGCCCTCCTGGGGCGCTGAGGCAGGGACGGGCAGACCCGGGCTCCAGTCTGGACTCAAGCCGCACAGCCAAGAAACGCTTGACACACCAGCTGGGATTCTCTCTTAGAGTTTGCAGCGCCGAGTAGTGTTACGTGTGTTTTCTAATTTCACTGTTCTTTGAGAGTGTAGTTTGTAACGCACGATAGCCTGCCTTCAGGATGAGCTGGAGCGCGAGGAGACTGGCATGCAGGGATAGGTACCAGACACTCATTCTGAGTCACTCCGCCTCCGGGACCTTGGCTTGGATGTCCGCAGACTTCTTCTCCTGACCTCGCCCGTGGGGTGCGGCCCACACGTCCTAGCAGTGTGGCTTCGGATCCCGGGGTCGCCGTCTGGAGCAGTTGGCCTTGGGCTGGACCAGGATTTACCCTTGTGCTGTGAGGAGAGGTTGGACTGAGCAGCCAGGGCTGGATTTCAGGAGAAATACTTCATCTGCATAAGAGAGCAAGTTGTTTTGACGTCATCTTTCCCAGCATCATTTCTAACAAATGTTCAATACCAGTGGGTCTTGTATTAGTGTGTTCCTTGAATGCTTGTACCTCGAAGTACTTTCTGAGCAGCCTGTTGGGTGTGGCTGATCTGTCTCACTTGAGCTGTTGGGAACTTGGGCAGCCACCCTGCCTGCTGTGCTCGGGTCCTGTGCTGCTTTCTTCTTTTCTTTTTCCTGGCGTATAATCGCTCTGCAGCATTGTTCGTTTCTGCCGTGCGGCAGTGTGCATCATCTCTGTGTACACGTGTGTCTCCTCCCTCGTGAACCATCCTGCTCGCTTACGCCTGGGCACAGGGTGTGAGGGCAGCCGGAGAAACTGCCAAGGAAGCACTCGATGTTAGGACCTTGAGTCCCTCAAAGAAACTAAAAAGCCCCCCAAAATAAACAAACCCACCACCAAAAAAAAAAAAAAAAACACCCAAGCAGACTCCAGGGGCCGAATCTAACAGGAATAAGCTCCAGGATGAGTGGTACATGGTGAGCCCTCGGCGCATCAGTGGGATTGACCCCGGGGACCCCCTGAACTGTGTCACAGGCAGGGCACAGGCAGAACCCGGAGTGTGGCCAGAAGCTGAGGAAGGACATGGTGGCTTGCACCAGGGGTTTGAAGCAGTGCTGCTGACCCAGAAGTGGCGCGTTTTTGGATGCCCGGAGGACTGGGGGACGGGCGGCAGGTGGGGAGGGCAGGTGTGCGCCCAGCGCCGCCCTGGGACGTGGGGAGTCGGCCACTGCTGACACCGATCAGGCTGAACGACTGGGTGCTTCAGGGGTTTCCTAAGAGGGAAGTGGGCCTCTGAAGTCACAAAAACTCTTGAGATTCTCGATTCTTCAAGGACCTTTGACTCAAAGACTTTGGGAGTTGATAACCATCTTCTCCTGGGTTAACGTGAAAGTGCATGGTGTGCTCTACAGGAAGGACGCGGTAGTTAAGATGGTTTTGAAACTTTTTTTCTGTACGTGTGGAACAGGAAAGGAAGTGGATTACAGGAAGGAGGTGGATTTGTACTTCATCTCATCTCTCCGTGATGGAAGCTTTGCAAATACCTTCCACGGGGCATGTTGTTTGCTGACTGTGATGGGCTCATCTCTTGGCACCATCACCATGCTCCGTACCTCCTTGCTCTTATGTGGTCTCGGGTGGAGCCCGCTGATGCTCACATCGTGCAAGGAAGAGTCCTGACCCAAGAGGAAATCTGTTTTCCATCAGTGATTGGAAACAGATTCCTGCCCCTGCCCCCTTGCTCTGGATTTAATCCTCCTGTGAGCATCAGCGAAGCCATTTTCCCGACACCGACCAGCTGCCTGCCCTTGGCTATGGGGGAACCCTAAAGGAGGGTGGACAGCCCTTGCTGGTGACCTTGACGGCCCCTCAGAGCCCGTGAGCCTCCGGTGGGGAGTTAGGCACCTGTCCATGTAGACTGGGAACAGCTCCGTGCATCTGAGAGCGGGGACCCTGCCCCGGCCCTGGCTTCTATGCCGAGGCCCCCTAGGGAAGCCGCACAGGGAGGCGCAGGGCGTGGGGCAGACCTGGTCCGGGTTCCAGTTCCACGAGTAAAAGCTGGGACGAGGCCCCGGATCCCTCGGAGGGCGTGGGAAGCCCCCGGGTCGCCTTCCAGGGCACCTCGGGGTGCTGCTTGGCATGCTCTGGGTTGCCTCACCCTTGCTACCTAATTGAATTTTCTCATTCAAACCTGTGGCCCCTGAGCTCTCGGGCGGCACTACACTCCGGAGGGGGGAGAGTAGCCGGCGCTTTGTTGCTCTTCTTTTCTCCCCCGGCTTTGCTGGGCTGTAACCGAAGCCCAGGGCGGCACGTATTTCAGGGGTGCACAGCGTGATCCTTGTCTGTTTGTTTTACGATAACGTGGAACATCTGCCTCCATGCGCCCCCGTCCTCCCCAGCCCATCAGGACGTGGCGATCCAGCTGGCGGCGCTGGGGCAAGTGTGTCCGTAAGCATTCCCACGATCCCTGAAGTGAGGAGCGTGACCTCGGAACTGTGTGCGCGGGCCCCTCCCCCGAACGGGGAGGAGGTGGGCGGTAAGAACAACGCAGGGATGGATGGATCCCTGTCTGGGGCTCTGCGGGGAAGCTGAGCGTTTGTGGGCCGTCCAAACACTGGCCCTCTCCTGGGATTCACGGGTTAGAGGGGAAAGTGAATTGATTTCTCCCTTCATGTTGGAGGCAGGAGCCTAGCAAAACAGCCCCCTCTGCTTTGTTAAGCTCTCTTGTGGCGCCTCCTGTTCGTTTCCGTCTCAGAACTCAGGAGTGAAATGTAAGGAAATTGGCCAAGTGCAGCAAACGTGCCTTCTCTCTGCGCCCACGAGCTGCCCCGCTGGTGGGTCGAGGCTGGCTTCGCTGGGGTCCCTGGTAGACAGTGTGTTCAGTTTCCCTGGGCCGGTGGGAACCGGGGAAGACGCCTTGTGAGCCGTGGAGACCTCGAAGACCGTCTTGCTGGGAGTTTCACTGCCCAGCGTGTCTGGCTCCTGATCGCTTTTCCAGTTGCACGGATTCTCCATTTCACATCAAGCCCTTCAGACCATGCAGAAGGGCTCTGAGCACCGTAGGCCAGCTGCCTCTGCCGTCTCTATTTATTCCTGTGACCAAGAGACAGGAAGTCATGGATGTTACCATTTATTTCCTGTATTGGAAATTTAGCAAGCATCCCACTCAAAAGCTTGTTTAGGAAAGCGTGTTAGGTGAGGCTCCGCTGTGTGCTGCCTGGCTCTGAGTGTCATCTTCCTCTGTGGATGAGGACTCTCCGAGCTGGAGGTGATGAGGGTGATAACATCCTGGCCCTTGAGTCATTCAGCACCTGGTCCTCAGATTTCTCCCCATGGTGCCCTCAGAAGCACGTCGCGAGGGCCTCTGCCCTGAGCCAGAGTGATGTTTCTTATATTTGTGGAATACCCTTACTCACTGAAGGTCCCAAATTGCAAGACTGCTTTCAGTGAAAGTGACCAGTCAGTGGATATTTGTATCTGGATGAGATTCGGTTTTATCTCCTGTGGAACAGGAGAACGCTGTTCTGAGAAGTCGAGTGTTCAAAGTCATAAAGAATTATAATAAAAGCCTTCCTTGAACTTTGGCTCCATAGAGGTGTATGCTGAAATAGGCTCAGCCCAAAGCGCTGAGCCTCGTCTGGCCCTTCTCTGATCAGACCCTCAGCCCGCCGGGCCCTGCTGTCCTGAGGCCTCGCTGGCGCTGAGTTGATGCATACAAGCCCAGCCCTGTTCCTAGCCCTTGGCAGAAAGCCAGCGAAGCCTTTGTTGTGAAATTCTAGGTTATATCCATCTACCTTTTCTTCCTTCCGCTTCCCTGTTGACTTTCCATGTAGAATGCCTGCAGTGACTGTGCCCCAGCTGTGTGCTCTGTGAGGACGCCCCCCACTTGATCCTTAAAATAACAGTATGTGACGTAGGTGCTGTTTAATTAATTGCCCGTGGGTTTGTTGCTGTCATTTTGGGGGGTTTTTTGGTTGTTTTTTTTGTTGTTGTTGGTTTTTTGTTTTCCTTCTTTTTTAAGTGCAACATGCATCTTGTGGGATCTTAGTTCCTCTATCAGAGATCGAACCTTGAAGGCCTCTACCAGAGATTGCGCCTTCAGCAGTGAAAGCACAGGGTCCTGACCACCAGAATGCACGGAGTTCCCTGATGACGCTTGGTTTGTAGATGAGGAGACCTAAGTGAGGCACGGAAGAGTGAGTCCCTCGTCCAGGGTCACACAGCTGAGACCTGGTGGGGTCAGGGTTTGAACGCAGACCTTTCTCTCAAGCCTGTACTGTCAGCTGGAGCACCATGTCGCCTCCCTCCCAGGCTGCTCAGCTGTGCAAGGATCTTAAAACTAGTCATTCTTTCCACTTCTTTTGGATTCTTGAAAACAAAGAGGTAGCCGCCATGGTCCTTAGGACGAGGAGGGAGCACGGTGGCAGCAGGTGACCCGGCTGCCAGACAGCACAGGGCAGGCCTTGGGGTCAAAGGCAGGCTGAAGCCCGGCCCCACCACCGTTACCAGTGGAACCTCCCAGAGTCACGGTTTCCGCATCTGCGTCCTAGGGCTTAACGTCCTGGGACTGTTTGTGAGATTAGGTGAGACAGTGGCATTTAAAGCCCTTGGAGCGATGTTTTAATAAGTTCTAGCTGTTGTTTTTACTAGTGCGTTCTGGGCCCGTAAGTCTGGTCCTGCCGTGGAGTCGCTGCCCAGCGACAGGCTTTGGTGGTGGTGACGGTGGGGTTTGCTGGCGGGGCCTCCTTTGGACGGTAGAGGGAGAGGCGGTCCTCATGGTGCTATGCAGCATTTGAGCTTAGTCTCTGGTTTCCTTTTCCTTCTCTCTTATTTTTTATACTCTGTGCCCCACGGGGCGTGTGAGACCCTAGTGCCCTGACCAGGGGTTGAGCCCACGCCCCCTGCACTGGAAGCACAGAGCCTAACCATTGGACCACCAGGGAAGATCCAGTTTCCAGTTTTCAAAAAGCTGCCTTGGTGTGGACACAGAAGGGGGAAGAAGAGGGTGGGGCAGATGGAGAGAGTGGCCCTGACGTATATACGCTGTCCTGTGTAAAGCGGGCAGCTGGTGGGAAGCTGCTCTGTAGCAGAGGGAGCCCAGCCTGGTGCCCTGTGATGACCTAGAGGATTGGGCGGGAGCGGGAGGTGAGGGAGGTGCAAGAGGGATGGATGTGTACACAGTGGCGCTGACTTGCCCTGCTGTGCAGCAAAAGCCAACGCAACAGTGGGAAGCAGTTACCCTCCAGTTACAAAAATATCTTAGGGTTGGAACTTGTTGCTTCCCTTCGTTTAATTATTTTTACTCATTGAAGGACTTTTAAGCTCCTCACTCAGCCAGCAACCTTCTTTAGACATAGCACTCAATGTTCAGCGAAGGATGGAAAGAAGGTTTTGAGCTCGTGAAAGCGTCTTGTTGGTGAGCTGTTCTCTAAGGAAACCCGTCTTTTGAGAGAGGAGGGATGTTTTCACTCAGAAAGGTCAGTTTGCTCTGACCCAGAAGAGGTGGCCACGTCCGGTTTGATTTTTCAGCTCCTATCCCGTGGCTGCCCACCTGGCATGCCCTCAGGTAGTGTGAAGCACAGACGTGGAGAGGCGTGTGTGTTAATGCCGCGTGGGAATGCTGGAGTCCTGCGCCCTGAAGCTAAATTCTGTGGAGGAGGTTGGTGGTAGTATCTGTTGTTTAACTGAGTACTTAGTACGTTCCGGAAACTCGGCTAGTTTCTTTACACACACTTTATAATGTTCTCAAAACAAGGCTGCGGGATAGGTATTATGACTAGTTTTATTTAACAGACGAGGGAATTGAGACTCTGGAAGGTGAAGGACTTTCCCAGATCTCCATTTCTAGGAGGTGGCGTTGAAAGATTTGAACCCGTGTCTGCCTGGCTGCCAGGGTCTTCCGTGCCACTTGCAGCCTGGCAAGGGGATCTGTTTTAGGTTCCAGATACTGAAGCTGGGAGGACCTCGCCTTTAGGCATCTCCCCGTCTGGTGGGTCCTGACAGCTGGACGAGGAGAGCCTTGTAACAGGTCTTGGGTTGGATTTGCAAATCCGTCACAGGTTGGGGAAACGTTTCATTGTCCTTCGCCGTCACCAAAGGCAGTGGAAGCTTTGGGTTGTGTTTGGGAGCGCCAGAGGGCCTGGCGTTGTTGCGGGATTCCCTGTACTGGGATGTGCTGTCCCCGGGGTTGGTGGTGGGGTGTGGCACCGTACGAAGGAGCTGCCCTTGACCTGGACGGGGCAGGCAGAGACGAAGGAGCTGCCCTTGACCTGGACGGGGCAGGCAGAGACGAAGGAGCTGCCCTTGACCTGCACGGGGCAGGCAGAGACGAGGGAGCTGCCCTTGGCCTGCGCGGGGCAGGCAGAGACGAGGGAGCTGCCCTTGGCCTGGACGGGGCAGGCAGAGACGGGGGAGCTGCCCTTGGCCTGCACGGGGCAGGCAGAGACGAAGGAGCTGCCCTTGGCCTGCGCGGGGCAGGCAGAGACGAAGGAGCTGCCCTTGACCTGGACGGGGCAGGCAGAGACGGGGGTTTCCCTGCTGATTCCCACTGGCATCTGAAATGAGAGGTCAGGGACCCAGGGAAGAAGTGGGCCAGCTGTTCGGGTGGATGTGTTAGCCCTGTGTTCCTCTTTTCCTCAAACCGCCCTTTGGATGCAGGTCAGAAGGCAGCACCGTCCTCTTCTCGATGAAGTACTCCGAAGGAGGCTTTATCTCGCTCACACCCTTACGTCTTCCAGCTTTCGCACCGTGACTTGTCTACCTGAGCCACTGGCACTTTGGACCAGTCCTCTGGGAGCCGTGTGCGGTGTGTGCTGGCGGAAACCCGTGGCCAAAACGTTGCGGATCTCCTCCAGCCCGTCTTGGAAATCAGTTTAGAGGAAGGTTTATGTGAATTGGCTGCTTCTGCCATGAGAAAGGGAGTATCCTTTCCTCAGCCTTCGTCCGTGAACACATGGATGATGTTTCTCCCCCCCAAAAAAAATTCTTTTAACTCTTCTTTGGAATACAAGGGTGCTCTGTTCCAGTCACCTTTGACTTTGGTGAAAGGCTTCTTGGATTTCTTCTGCCATCAAGGTAGAAATGGACGGCACGCAAGGCATCCGTTGAAGACTCCTCGGGATCACCCCTGCCTGTGTCTTTAACAACCAGTTGACAAAGTGGAGGGATTAGTCTCGTTACGTGAAACCCGCCAGGACCCTGCAGAGGCAGCAGCCAAAGACTCTGTGAAACATCCGTGATCGGACAGTAGGTCATGGCACCTTTCAGATCTTCTGAGGAGTCTGGAAACCATCCACCAGAGAGACAGTCTGTACCGTGTTCGAGAAATCCACCCGTCACTGACAGTGTTGTGAGAGTGGAGTCTGTGGTGCAGGGGGACGGGTTTCAGAATTTGTTAGGAGGTAGAGCTGTCCCTCGTTTGCCCAGCCCAGAATCAGAGACTCGCGGCCCCTGTCTGATTTCTTGAGCTAGCAAGTCGTTCTCCCGTCACTTGAAGTTGATTTTCTTCTAGTTTGGGTTGTTAGCATTCTCTAGAGAGATGGTTAGATGGCATCACTGACTCAGTGGACATGAATTTGAGCAAACTCTGGGAGACAGTGAAGGACAGAGAACCCTGGCGTCCTGAAGTCCATGGAGTTGCAAAGAGTCTGATGCGATTTAGCAATGAAACACACACACACACACACACACACACACACACACTGTGTGTTCACAGGAGGCAGAACACGGATTTTGTTCTGTGTCCTTCTCTGTCGTGCGTGCTCAGGATCCGGACCTTTCTGAGCCTCGGTTTACTGTCTGTAAAGCTGGGGGTGACAGTGCCCATCTCACGAAGCTGCTGTGAGGCTTTCCTCCGGTGGCCCAGAACGGAAGCCCGAGAAAAGACTGTGCCTGTAGGCTGAGTGCTGATTGCGACTGGAGTGCCCGCACGCAGGATGGTCGGCAGGCTCTCTGAGGTTGCGAGCCCGGGCCGATAGAGGTGGAGGGGGCCAGAGGAGGGCCTTTCTCTGCTTGCAGAGTACCCCTGCGCTGCGCGCCTCGCTCCCAGCAGCCTCACTCCCAGCAGGGGCTCCGCCTGAGCAGGTAGCGTGCGCTGCGCCCTTCTGCCCCTTACGGATCCCAGTTGCTGACTCCTGGTGGGGAGTTTTCACTGTTCACCAAACTCACCACGCTAGCTTTGTCCCTGCAGAGGAGCTGTCCCCCGGCCTGCCGTTGAGAGATTTGGGGAATGTAAACCTTGGGTATCCGAAACCTTTTCCTTCCCCACCCCACAGCGGAGAGAGCGCTCCACCTCCTGAGCGATTCATTGTGGACCCTTCACTCCCTGCAGGATGTGTAAGGGAAAATGAGCCGATCGCTCTAGGCGTCGACACAGAGCCTGTATGGAGGTTGCTGGGTTTTGCTGCAGAATAAACATATCAGGGGGGAGAGGCACTTGGACATCCTCGTTGCTGGAGGGGAAGCTGAGGTAACTGGGGGTCTCTGCTAGGACCGTGGCATTTGTATGTTCCTGATGGCCTCAGCTGGCCTTGGGGACAGTGTTAGAGGCTCAGTCGTGTCTCTCTCTTTGCAACCCCATGGACTGTAGTAGACCAGCCCGCCAGGCTCCTCTGTCCGTGGGATTCTCCGGGCAAGGATAATGGAGTGGGTTGCCATTCCCTTCTGCAGGGGATCTTCCCGACCCAGGGATCGAACCTGGGTCTCCTGCTTTACAGGCAGATTCTGTACCTTCTGAGCCACCAGGGAAGCTGGCCTTGGGGAGTCCAGTAAACAGGGAGAAAAGCAAAATGGCAGGATTATGTCTTGGTACTGTTCTGGGCTGAAGAGATGGGCAGAGGATTGAGGAAAGAAAGCTGAACGGAACCCAGGAAGACAACGAGCAGGTCTGCTGTGGGTGAACGTGGACTGTGGTCATCTCTTTCTGTTGTTTTCTGCCCAGAAGGTCTGTGCCTTCTCCCATTCTGGTTTTAGGGGAGCCATGCACTCCTTACAAACCGGGAGGAGGGTGTTGGTGGGGTGGGAGTTGGGAAGTCTGCCATTTTTTGTTGGTACTTAATGACTTGGAAACTTGAAATAACACTCCACCTGCCTTTCTTGAGACTCCTGGCAGCCTAAATGGAAAACTTGTGTCAAGTGAGCAGAAAATGAGGGAGGAAAGGGCCCTGGAGCACCCAAAAACTATTGTGTAGAAGTCCTGGCAGATAAGCTGTGTGCTTCCCAGCCTGGGAGAGCGCCAGCACCCACGGAGGCCGGCCTGCGGGGACGCCCTGGGGGCCAGACTCAGCTGGGAGCGCCCGAAGGATGGAGGATGAAGGGCTGACCTGCTTCATTCCCCACCCCCTGTCCCTGCAGTAAAGGGGAAGAACCACAACACGCATACAACACACACACACCACACCACACACATATACACAAACACACACACATCACACCACACATATCACACCACACACACACCACACCACACCCACACATCACACCACACACACACACACACCACACCACACCCATATACACAAACACACACACATCACACCACACACACACCACACCACACACACACATCACCTCACACACACACACCCCACACCACACACATACACACACACACACACACACACCACACACACACACACCCCACACCACACACATACACACACACACACACACCCCCCACACACATCACACCACACCACACACACACATCACACCACACACACACACACACCACACCATACACATATACACACACACACATCAAACCACACACACACATCACACACACACACACCACACCACACACATACACACACACACACACACACACCCCCACACCACACCCACATCACACCACACCACACCCACACACACACACACCATACACATATACACAAACACACATACACATCACACCACACACAATCACACCACACCCACACATCACACCACACCACACACACACATCACACCTCACACACACACACACACACCACACCACACACATATACACACACACACACCACACCACACCCACACATCACACCACACCACACCCACACATCACACCACACCCACACACACACACACACACACACACCACACCATACACATATACACAAACACACACACACACCACACCACACACATATACACACACACACACACCCCCCACACCACACACACATCACAGCACACCACACCCACACATCACACCACACCCACACACACACACCATACACATATACACAAACACACATACACATCACACCACACACATACATCACACCATACACACACACACACACACACCACACCACACCACACACACACATCACACCACACACACCCACACATCACACCACACACACATCACATCACACCACATACACCACACCACACACAGCATACCACACCCACACATCACACCACACACACACACACAATCACACCACACACACCACACCACACCCATACATCACACCATACCACACCACACACACACACACATACACCACATCAGACACACCATACCACACCGTGCGCACACACCACACTACACACCACACACACACATACCACACCACACACACCATACCACACCACGCACACACACCACGCTGCACACACCACACACACACTACACCACGCACACACACCCACACCGCACACACACACCACACCATACACACCCACACCACACCACACCCACCACAGCACACTTAATCGCACACACAGACACCGTACCACACACGCACCTGGCTTCATACGGTGTCAGAGTGCTCACAGACTCTGGGACGGTGACTCTGGACCCAAGTGTTTGAATCTGCGACTTGCTCCTCCTCTCACAGTTGGGTTTTTTTCCTGTTTGGTTTGTTTGCTTGTTTCGTTTGTTTGTTCTGATTTCACAGCCCATAGCAGGTGAGGGCAGGAGTGCAGCCGGCGGCCTGACAGGAGAGGTAGGGGAATTCAGGGTGCAGAGCCAGGCCGGTCCAGGAGCGGCCGCCGCGCGGCGTCCTCTGTGGGTGAAACGCACTGACCGGTTCATGCGTCGTCGTATAGAAGCATTTTAGAGGGAGTCCCTCTCAGAATTAACGGAGAGCTGGTTTGTTCACGCCTCGGGTTGGCCCCAGGAGCCGCTGCGGAGACCAGGGTCCGCGCTTTCGGGCTGCTCACACGGGAGGCCACGGAGCCACGTCGGGCGTCTGGAAGGGCCGGGGGAGTGCGATGCCGGGTCGCTCTGCAGGGGCGCGGCCCTTGCTGCCCGCGGCTCGCCTGGCCGGCACGTGCGTTGGCTCACCGGCCCCTCTCGGGCAGGGACCGCGTCTCAGTCGTTCAGCTCGCGCGGCGATGCCTCCCGTCTCGCGGCGGTGGAGCAGGGCCAGAGTCGGGTGGAAAGAGGGCCCGGGTGGGGAGCATGCTCTCCCCACGCCGCCTGGGGCACGTGCTGCTTCTGCTGCTGACCGTGGGACCCTGCACAAGTTCCTCTGAGCCTCACCGTCTGTCTGTAAAACGAGGGGTCAGGCTTTAGATGAACTTGGAAGGCCCATCTGGATCTAAATCCCTGTGATCCTGGCAGGACTTTTATTATTTTTTAATTTTAATTTAGTTTTTTTTTTGGCACGTGGGATCTTAGTTCCCCTCCCAGGGATCGAACTCGCACACCCACCCACCCCTTCCCACCACCCTGGAAGTGCAGAGCCTTAACCACTAACTAGTCTGCCAGGGAAGTCCTCTGGCAGAATTTTTTTTTTTTAAAGCAGAGGCTTGTGTTTTTGTTTTCATGGTGATCAAAACAACATTGTCCCAAGGCACTGAATTGCTTTCACCTTGAAATGGTTAATTTTATGTTGAAGATGACCTTGACCCAGCAGTGAAAATTCTCAGCAGAGGCTTGGTCCGCCAGATGGGCTTCCACTGTGGCTTTGCGGAGCTTGGTGTAGGGTTTTGGAATTTCCCCTGGGAAGGCATGCCATCCACAGGGACGGCCTGTGTGTGTCTGGTGGGCTGCCGCCCTCCGGCCGCTGTCATCCACACGTCCCTCGCAGAAGATTCAACCAGAGGGCACTCAGTCAGGGCAAGGAAACACTTTTTCTTTTTGTTAATCCAAACTGTGCAGTTTCCCAGCGGCCTGCAGATGAGTGGTTGGCTGGGCCGCCCTGCAAATCTTCCCCACGTAGCCCCCGGCACACATTGTTCCCGGGCCACATGGCAGAAAACAGATTCAGCTTTTAAACAGAGTCGCCTGTTGGGTCACAGATTATACAAGACAAAAACCACGGTGCCTTTAGACTCCATAAACTTGTGATAAATCAGCCTGGGCTCCAGCGAAGTTGGCCTTTGTGCTGTCTGTGAAGTATTTGCTAAGCCTCTTGGGAATGTAAACGAGGGAAGGACTTGATGAATTTAAGAACAAACTATAAAGGCCTTGAAGCTTTGGCTGGTTGTTTATGTGTAGACAGATGCTGTTAAGTACAGATCGGCCTCAACCAGTCCCTGGAGCAGGCCAGGCGGGGCTTCTGCTCAGAGAACAGAGCAGTTTGAAGTTCCTGCGTGTCCTTGAAATTACAGTCGCTGTTTTAAAAGGGCACACGCAGTCGTACACACGCCAGTGAGGCTGCGGCATCGTCTGGTGGGGGGCAGAGGGGCCCCACTGGAAAGCTCAGGCATCTCAGACCCCTCGTTTCTAGTAGGTTCCCTTGACCTGTCTGTCCCGCCTCTTAAAGTCTTTGGCCCTCTCGTCCTCTCCAGCCCCACCCCTGGTCACATGGGCTCCCCACAGGCGCCACGGGCCTCCTCCTGTGTCAGTTACTGTTGCCGTCTCAGAACCACTCCAGAACCTGGTGACTGCAAAGAGTTGCAGTCACATGTTATCTCCATTGGTTCCGGGGGCCGGACATTTAGGGGAGAGCCTTGGCCAGGCGGTTCTGGCTCAGGATCTCGGGCTGTTGAAGCTGGCAGCACCTGCAGGCTGGCCAGGGTTCTCCCTTCACCGTCCAGGCGTGTCTTCAGGTGGCCTTTCTTCATCAGGCGGCTCTTCCTCACAGCGTGGCTGCCTCAGGGCGGCTGCGCTGGGCTGCAGGCCTGAGTGTTGAGCGGGCGAGGGGGAGGATGAATGATCTTTTATGGCTCAGAAGTGACCGAGGTCAGCCCTGCTGATTGTAGGAGTCAGAAAACTCCCTGTTCCAAGAAGGGGTGGGGGAACGTGGACTCCACCCCTCAGCGGGGCAATGGCCAGAGTCTCGCTGTAAGACGGGCGAGGGGTGGGGGAGCTTGTTCAGGCGGGATTTTGGAAACTAGTCTGCTTCATTCTCTACAACTTGACAGTACTCCTCTCAGTCCTCTGTGGAGAAATCTTCGGGGGCTCCTGATCGCTCCTGGAGAAGCAGGTTTTAGAGTTTAAAGGCTGAGCAGAATGGCACAGAAGCTGTACTTAAGAAGTTGACCAGCGCAAAGCTGCTGGGAGCACGGAGGTTCCGTTCCATTCCCTGGAGCCTGCTGACAAAACCGCTGCCCTCTGGGGTTTGGGCTGAAGCCGGCCTTGCTCTGACCCCTCGCTCCTCCTGGGGCCAGGCTCCAGTCTTTCCCAGCCTCTCCATCTTGCTGCACCCATGGTCTCTGCGTTGGCCTGGGGCACCCTTGCTCAGCCAGTAATAACGGGTCGTGGACACCGTCCCCTCTTTCTGAGGATCTTTGGTGGTTCCTGGCACCACTCGTGCACATTTACTCCCAAGGTGTCTCATTTTTGTGGACAGAGGTGTTTATTGCATTAAGCTTTGAGCTTATCCCCGGCTAGGACATGTCCTGTTCTCTGCACCCCCGCCAGGAGATGGAGTCGCTGTTGTTGCTGATGATTTCCGAGTTAGTCTTTGCCCTTGGAGTTCCTGCGGCCGGCCAGGTTCCACTGTGTGCAGACGCTTGGCAGCACCACCCGGCGTCTGACAGTCCCGTAGCAGGTCTCTTCAGCTGTGGTGTTTTATTTGACTTTCTGTCCTGAAAGAGTATTAGCAGTGGTTTTACTTGTCATCAGGTGATTTTAAGCAATTCATGTGTTTCTTCAAGCCGCGTGAGAAACCAGCAGAGTGAAAACGTCCCCTCGCTGTTGATGTCCTGAAAACACAACCGCAGATCTAAACTGACGCCGTGAGCCTCACCAGCGCAGAGCGGGCTGGCTGTCCCCTCTGTATGCGACACCCTAACAAGGGCTCCTCTGCAGTCTTTCCCTGTGTGGATTCTGACTGCTCCACGAGCTCCTGGAGACAGTGTCAGAACCAATGCTTGTCACCTTGGGAGCACTCAGATTATTCAACAGCTAATTGAACGGGTAGAGAATTCCAGAGTGACGCGAAACAGTCATTCTTGTCCTTTTTACCTTTCAGCCTGGAAAATGCCACCAGTAGGAAGGGGGAGCTGGGAAAGCTCCTTTGATGAAGGGGAAGTGTGTCTAGGACCAGTTAGGATTTCAAAGGAACCGTGTCGTGGAGACCCCTGGTCACGGGGTGACTGGACAAAATAAAGAGCCTGGAAAGCCTAGGGAAAGAATTGACTCACGACGAGGTGCGCATGCGTGCATGCGGTGTACCCGGAGCTGCCCCGTCTGCAGCTCCCGTGTCCCCTCGTCAGGGACCTCACACTCACCTCAGGACCCTGTGCTCTTCTGTGGCTGGCTCCTCGAGTGTCGGGACTAGGTTTCCTTCCCTGCGCCCGGTTCAGGGCGCTCAAGGCTCGGTGGTGGAGCTGAAGCCTGGTTGCGGGCCTGCAGGGGCTGTTGAAGGGCAGGACGGTGCAGCAGGTGCGTCTGCTCTTACCCTGGGGGCGATGCGCAGCCCACCAGGGGGAGTCTTAGCGTCCTCTCCCCAGATCCCAGGCCGTGCGGCTAAGACCAAAGCAGGGCACTCCTGACCCCTCTAAGGGCTGGAGGCAAAAGCCCCAAGAGGCCTTGAGCTCCCTGCCCTGGGGGAAGATCTTAAAGGGGTTGCAGAGCTCCCTGCCCGCTTCCTGCCAAGCTGCTGCGGTTACCCAGGTGGTGGTTGTGAAGGGGATCTCACTAGGCAAAGGCGAGGCTCTCAGCGCCCGGTCCTGGCGCTGGAGTCAGACGCGGGGTGGGGGTAGGTTCCACGCAAGAACACCTTCTTTCTTCCCCTCCTCAGGCTTTAGACTCTGAGCTCCTTGATCCCAGTGCCTGTCCTTGCTTGCTCTTGGTTTTTTTTTTTTCCGTGTTACCTTTAAAAAATATTGAGCGAAGTGAAACAGTGACAATGAAAAAGAGAACTCAGAAATCAACCTGTGCGTATATGGTCAATTCACTTTGGATAGAGGAGTCACGAATGAGTATACAGTGGGGACAGTCTCTTCACTGAATGGAGTTGGGGAAATTGGACAGCCACGTGTGAAAGTCTGAAACTGGACTCCCGTCGTACACGGCACACACATCAGCTCAGAAATACTTAGATCCCTGATAGCTGTAAAGGACCATGCTAACATATGTGTAAGTTTAAGCATCCTGATGCCATGAATATCTCTGAGTCCATTATTTCACGCAGGACCTCGATGAATGTCGAGTTTTATTTTTCCCTCGTGGCTCCTTGTCCCTCTTCTGAATTTTGTGTTCGTCGTCCCCTCGTCTTGGCAAATGAGAAGGAAGGCCTTGCTGTGTCAGTGTAGAGTGTGTGTGCACCGCGTGTGGGGCTCAGGGCTGCTGGGCTGTGAGCTTCTGGGAGTGGCCGCGCCCTCTGTAGCCCTCTGGCACTCGCTTCCCCAGCCCCACTCATTCTATTTCTGGGGCCACGCATGTTGCTTGTAGCTGTGCACCAGCCACGTTTTCTTCATCCTCTTGTGCTGTTTCCTGTTTGGACCTCTAAGGATTTGGGATGACTCCCAAGCAAAGGGCTCCAGTTAACTATAATTTAAAATATTTTTGCAAGCTGTCATTAAGTTTTCCCATGTTGCTTGGCTTTATGGGAAGCTTTTTAGTCATTTACTAATTTAACGACAGTTAGACATCCTTACTCCTTGGAAGGAAAGTTATGACCAACCTAGACAGCATATTAAAAAGCAGAGACATCACTCTGTCAGCAAAGGTCCGTCTAGTCAAGGCTATGGTTTTTCCAGTGGTCATGTATGGATGTGAGAGTTGGACTGTGAAGAAAGCTGAGCGCCAAAGAATTGATTGTTTTGAACTGTGGTGCTGGAGAAGATTCTTGAGAGTCCCTTGGACTGCAAGGAGATCCAACCAGCCCATCCTAAAGGAGAGCAGTCCTGGGTGTTCATTGGAAGGACTGACGTGGAAGCTGAAACTCCATTGCTTTGGTGAAGAGCTGACTGATTTGAAAAGACCCTGATGCTGGGAAAGATTGAGGGCAGGAGAAGAGGGGACAACAGAGGATGAGATGGTTGGATGGCATCACCGACTCAATGGACATGGGTTTGGATGGACTCTGGGAGTTGGTGATGGACAGGGAGGCCTGGCGTGCTGTGGTTCATGGGGTCACACACAGTTGGACATGACTGAGCGACTGAACTGAAGACATCTTTAGCCTTAGAAATTTGTAGTGAGTGTTTCCTATTTAGATTATTAGGATTGATTCAAAATACAAGTTAGACCATTTTGCAGTAATATTTTAATGCTTTCAAACTCAATACAGTCAGAGGACTGTCTGGAAGGAAAGCCTGCATGCTGCTGGCGCTTTGGGGGTGAGGCTGTGGTCAGTGCGTTGGAGGTGGGGATCTGTGAACAGGCTCCTCGGAAGCATGGGAACAGTGTCTTTTCATGTGGACCTTTTCTGGTCAAGTTATGTTGTTCCTTTTTCTAAATACTGAGCTTCTGGTTAATCCCTTCTGAACTTCCCATTATGTCTGAGTTAAAGATTCAGTGTAGCTAGGCTTCTTTTAAGAACTTTCCCTTGTTCTCAGGAGTATTGTTAACATCTAGTTGAGATTATTTCCAAAGACCAGACGTTTCAGGGTTACGGGTAGTCTGTGAGTTAGAATTGTACGTAAAATGCTCTGTGCGTGTGCAGTTTTCCGGATTCTTAGCTTTAACCAGAGTCTGGGAGTTTGGAATTCCCCAAAACAATTCTTTTAAGCCGAGGTTTCTCCAGCTTGGCTTTACTGCCCTGTTGGGTCAGGTTGTTGGGGTCCGTCCTGTTCATCGCAGGGTGTTCGTTCAGAAGCGTCCTGGGCGCCTTCCCACTGGGTCCCCTCCTGCACAGGGATGACAGCCGAAAATGTCTCCGTACGTTCCTCACGTCTCCTGGGGGCGCTGTGGGGAGGGCAGAATCAATCCCAGTTGAGAAACGCCCGTTTATTTTTTTTAGAGTGGTTTTAGGTGTGCAGCAAAGGTGAGCAGAAGCTGCAGAGATTTCCCCTGCACCCTGGGCCTCTCCTGCTGTCGGCATCCCCCGCGAGCGTCAGAGCTGACGCACCTGCCCTGCATCCTCATCACTCAGAATCCATGGTTTTCATTCAGGCTCACTCTTGGTGGTTGTACATCCTGTGGATTTGGACAGATTTGAAACGACATATCCCCCTGATCCCTGCACACAGCACGACCAAGCAGGCAGGCGGGTCAGCCCGTGTGTGTGTGTGTGTGTGTGTGTGTGTAGGCAGGTCAGCCCGTGTGTGTGTGTGTGTGTGTGTGTGTGTGTGTAGGCAGGTCAGCCCGTGTGTGTGTGTGTGTGTGTGTGTGTGTGTGTGTGTGTGTGTGTGTAGGCAGGTCAGCCCGTGTGTGTGTGTGTGTGTGTGTGTGTGTGTGTGTGTGTGTGTTTTCACTGAGTCAGGTCCGACTGTGACCCCATGGACTCTAGCCCTCCAGGCTCCTCTGTCCATGGGATCTCCCAGGCAAGAACACAGGAGTGGGTTGCCAGTTCCTTCTCCAGGGGATCTTCCCGACCCAGGGATCAAACTCACATCTCCTGCCTTATAGGCAAATTCTTTACCACTTGAGCCACCAGGGAAGCCCTGAATGACACATGCCTGCCATTATCACCATTATATATAGTATTGTAATACAGTTTCACTGCCCTAAAATTCCTCTGTGCTGTGCTGTTCTCATCCCTCTCTCCCTTCCAACCCCTAGTAGTCACTGATTTTTTTTTTAAAATTGTCTGTGTAGTTTTGTCTTTTCCGAAAGGTCGTAGCTGGATTCATACGGTATGTGCCCTCTTCAGATCAGCTTCTCCCACTTGGTGGGCGTGCACAATTTGCCTCCTGCGTACCCTTTCATGGTGTCATAACACCCCATTGTCTGTGTTACCACAGCTTCTTTATCCACTCACCTACTGAAGCCATCTTGACTGCTTCCAAGTTTTGGCAATTATGAATAAAGCTGCCATAGACAGTTGAGGGCAGGCTTTCGTGAGAACATTTGTTTCCAGCGTGGTTGCTGGATTGTGTGGCAAGAGTATGTTGAGTTTTGGAAGAAACTGCCAAGCTGTCTTTGGAAGTGGCTAAATAGCAACCCACTCCAGTGTTCTTGCTTGGAGAATCCCAGGGATTGGGGAGCCTGGTGGGCTGCCATCTGTGGGGTCGCACAGAGTCGGACACGACTGAAGTGACTTAGCAGCAGCAGCCCCGTTATGCGCATCCTCCGACAGTGAATCGGAGTTACTGAGGTGCCACGTTCCTTTCAGCTTTTGGTGTTAACAGAATTCTGGGTTTCGTCCATTCTAATGGACGTGTAATAGTATCTCATTTTGCTTTGTATTTCTCTGGTGATGTGTGATGTTGAGCATCTTTTCAGATGGTGCTATTTACCGTCTGTGTATGTTTGATGAGACATCTGTTAAGGTCTTTGGCCCATTAGTTTATACTCTTCAAGTAGTTTGACTTGATTCATTTAGGGTTTTCTCTTCTTGCCTGGCCAAGGGAATACAGAGCTATTTACAGAGTTTTGAACAGCTAGCTTCTGTTGAGAGCAATAGGAGAGACTTCCGGGTTGCCTTGAGTGGGCAGATGTTATAAAATATTTATATTTTACAATATTTTTAAAAATTGAAATATGTACTTGTGTGCATACACAAAAGCACTCCCAATCAAATATATACTAGTATGTATTATGCATTTCACAAGTATTCTCTAAATCATCCTGACGACTCTGTGAAGTAGATAGTATTCTCATTTTATGGATTATCAACCTTTAAAAGTAAAATAGCTGGTTATTTTACCAGCAAAATGGACTTATTTGGGAATTGCAAAGAATTACAGTTCAGGAAAAAATAGCAAAGTGTAGCAAACAAAGGGAAGGAACCTTACTTTATAGAGAAAAAGGAAGTTGAGAAGAGGTGCTTAGAAGGAATGGCCGCTGGAGGAAGGGGAGAATTCGGGGGTTCAGGTGGTGATGTCTTCCCGTGGGCTGGGCTTGCCGCTGGACAAGGAGAAAGCCTCTTTCCTCCTCCTGGAACGCAGGGTCCGCTCTTCCTGTTGGAGTGTGTAATTGGTGTTGTGTGTCGGTGCTTGAGAGCTCCCCCTTCTGGCCGCCCGGCTCCATTTTAAGTGTAGTTTCCTTTCTTCCCCTTCACAGGATGAGTAGATGTCCCTAGAGGTTAGGAAATGTGCCCAAGTCCTAAGCTAATGAGCGGCAGAGCCCAGCACTGGACAGAAGCCGGCAGCAGCAAGTTAGTTTCCATGTGTTCTTGACCCTAGCAGTACTAAAATGTCTTCATGTCGGTGGGCCGCGTCCCTTGGGCTTGGCTGGCACAGCAGGCCTGGCACACGTGGGGAATACCTGGCTGCTGGGAAATTCCACTAAGTGGAACAAGTGCTGTGAGGTTTCCGGAGTGTGCGTGTGTCTCTGCAGAGCACAGCCTGTTTGTTGCGTCTCAGAATGAATTCTTGTTGATGGACAGGGGTTTTTGTTTTTGTTTCTTTTTTACAAACAGCCTGCTGTATATGCTGTATCAGCTACCTGGGGGGGAAACTGCCTTCAGTTAGCATATGCGTTATGTCTCTGGGTGTATATAAAGCGGGTCTTTGTCCCATAGCCTGTTTGTGATTCATGTACACGGAAGTGCAGGTGGTCGGATTCAGAGTTTATGTTTTATTACTGTCAAATGTAGCATTTCCAGGATTACCTCGTGTAGTTTATAAAGCTTCTGGAGCTTGTTGATTCAGGGCTTTCAGAACTCCTGAGATGGGTCTGGGCAGAGCAGATTAAGGCTGCGAATCAGCCGGCGCCTCTGGCTGGGTGTGTAGGGCCCCGCCCGCCTCATGCGCTTCCCAGCGTCGCACGCGGTGGTCTGCCCCGTCCTCCCAGGCCCGCCTGTGTCACCTTACTTCTGGCTGCTGTGCCGCAGCCCTGGCTTCCCTCTGCGTGAGAGCCCACTGCGCACTGAGTTAATCCCTTGCACTCTCCCAGTCTCGCCCCGATTCAGTTCCTGCCTGCCTCCCTCCGCGGTTTGTTGTGGTTACAGTGCGTGGCGGTGGCTCTCAGCGTGTGTCTACAGCATGAATGCCAGTCTCGCCCCGATTCAGTTCCTGCCTGCCTCCCTCCGCGGTTTGTTGCGGTTACAGTGCCTGGCGGTGGCTCTCAGCGTGTTAATCCCTTGCAGTCTCCCAGTCTCGCCCCGATTCAGTTCCTGCCTGCCTCCCTCCGCGGTTTGTTGCGGTCACAGTGCCTGGCGGTGGCTCTCAGCGTGTGTCTACAGCATGAATGTTGTTTGTTTCTTTTGGCCGTGCTGGGCCTTCATTGCATGCGAGCTTCTCTCTCGTTGCAGAGCAGGGGCTGCTCCCTGGTTGTGGTGCGTGGGCTTCTCATTGAGGTGGTCTCTGTTGTTGCGGAGCTCAGGCTCTGAGCGCAAGGACTTCATAGTTACGGCTCGTGGGCTCAGTAGTTGAGGCTCCTGGGCTCCAGAGCACAGGCTCAGTAGTTGTGGCTCACGGGCTTAGCTGCTGAGGCAGGCGGGATCTTCCCGGACCAGGGATCGAACCTGAGTCTCCTGCATTGGCAGGTGGATTCTTTACCAGTGGGCCATCAGGGAACCATGCAGTATGAATATTAAATGAAGAGATGAGTGTGAGAGGAGAGCAGTCTTTATCCTCCTGGCCCTGCAGAGCACCGACCCCAGTTTCCGCCCTTGTCCACCTGGCCACCGGGAGGGAGCTCTTGACTGGAACTGTTTCTGGTCTTGGTCTGTTTTGCAAGGGCCTGGCACCTGGGAAGGTAGGCCCAGCCTCGGATGAATGACTGCAGCCCGTACACGTTGGCGTGCGTCTTGTTCTTTGCCTTTTTTTTTGTCCTTGGCTTGGAGCCCATCGGGCAGCCTCACCTGGTGACATGTCCTGACGGTCATGGCGCAGTGACAGCAGAGAACAAAGCCTGACTGCTCCTTGAGCCTTCTCACTGCAGAACCAGTTAGGAGTCCTACGTCTGCCAGCCTGTCGAGGTGGAGAAGGAAAGTGCATGAGACTTTGAGAGCAGGGCAGCTTTCCGAACTTCTCGGCCCCCTTCCACAAACGTAACTATCTTTTGAATCCTCCACTTGAGACAGATGCTGCCGTCCTGGGGGCCCGGCCGGTCTCCCCCCGGGAGCTGTGGCAGTGGGCTCGCTGCAGGCCTGTCTGCTCTCAGGACACCTGCGCAACCTGCCGCTGTCGGAGCGGCTTTGAAACAGGGGGTTTGGTGTTTCTATGGGCAGAATGACTCAGACACTCCTGTTTATCTTTTGGCAGAGTGATCAGCAGCTGGACTGTGCCTTGGACTTGATGAGGCGCCTGCCTCCACAGCAAATCGAGAAAAACCTCAGTGACCTGATTGATCTGGTAGGTGCCTTGGTTGTGCGCTCGCATCTGGGGCTGCCTTATTCACCTGCTCCACGAGGAGTTCAGACCACACCAGACACCGCCTCCCCAGCTGGACGCCACCGCTGCCTCATGGGGCTCCTCTGGAGAGGAGAGGAGCTTCCGCTGGCTGCCACTCCTCCTGAGCGGCTGTGCTCATAAAGCCAAAGACGGGGGCTCTGAAGCAAATGCTGCGCCCCTTCCTCAGCTGTCTTGCTTCCACCCTCCAGACGCTTGCAGTTAGGCTTGGGGAGGCGGAGCTGCACACACACAGCAGGACCTGGCTCCGGCTATGCCAGTCTGCCGCTGTGGGCGTTTCTCCAGCCAAAGCAGGACAGAAAACCAGCCTCCCAAGTGCCTCAGTGGCTTCACTTCTAGCTTGAAATGGCACAAAGCACAGAACTGGGCTTTTAAAGAGCTCATTGCATCTATTTTGAAAATATTTATTTGTATGAGAACAAATGATACAGAAGGGAACGTTTTAGATAGACACTTTCTGTATTGAAAAAATCTCTCACTCTTCAGCATAGGAGACAATGCAGCTTCAACACGAGATCATCAAGAATGATTTCCCTGTGGTCCTCTGTGGAAACTTTTGGGATTTTGTGACAGTATTGATTGGAGTGAAATGCAGTTCTATTTAGATTTCTTCTTTGATTAGTAAAACTATTTTTAAAATATTATATGTATGCACTGAACTGAGATATCACAAAATGATTATTTTGTAATGAGATTTCAAGGTAAGTAAACACGTGTATCTTTTTAAAAAGCATTTGGTTATTCATGTATATATACATACATGGAGTGACTGGCCTCTGGTGCCAGAGAGTCACTGGCACCATAATGTTATTTGAAAATGTTTAAAGTGTTAAAAAAAAAACCCCTATGAAACTGTGAGAAATCATGCAAAGAAGTCAGATAAGATCAAGAGACAGCTGAGGTACTAGATCATTTGGCCGGCGGGTTCTGGCCCTGGGTGGCGACCGGAGCCCGCCCCGATCAGCCCCTGTTCTTGTCACTGTGTCCCCCCGGCTTCTCAGAGGGATGATCAGTTGCCAGCTGTGGCTCATCAGTAGCTTAAAGATAGTAGCTTGAAAACTTGTTCATATGCTTAGTGATATCTTTAGTTCCACTGTATGCATTCAGAACAGTTTTACTGGGGAAGAATGTTACTGCAGGAGATGTGGGTCACTCACAGCTGAAACTCTTGCCAGCAGTCCGCAGGGTCCATTGTGCAGCTGTCAGTCTACAGAGACACAGGCTCCAAGAGAGAGGCAGCTGTGTGGACAGAGGCAAGCTGGTGGATGGGACTGTGAGCTTGCTGCCTTTGCTGTGTAATAGTTCTGGAAGGAAGGAAGGAGAAGGGTTCTCCAGGAATAGATGAGAAAGCCGTGATGAGAAAGCCCGCTCTGGGTGCTTGTGATAGAAACGGGGCAAAGGTGGCTAGAAATGGTGGCAGGTCCTGGCCGGGCCGTGAGTCATTTCAGGTGTGAGGGAACAGAGGCTGAGTTGAGATGCACGAAACCCACCGTGTGCTTGGAACTGGGGATCCCACACCCTGCACCTGGCAAGGGCCAGCTCCAGGGCCTAAGTGGCCTTGGTGTGCTCATGAGGTCTGGCCAGCGTACCCTTTGCTCCTGTTGCTTCTTGCCCTGTGAGCTCTGATTCTCTGGGGCTTGTTTCCAGATTTCTCTGGGAGTGCCGTACATTGGGAGTTCTATGTGAAAGATCCTAATTTTTAAACATTGGCTCAGACATCGGATGGGCGTGTGAAATGTGAGTCAGAGAAACGATCTTTGTTGGGAAATGATGAAACATAAAGTTGGATGGGTGGGAGGTGTCCTTAGAAGTCATCAGGAGGGCTTGGATTTGACGTGGCGTCGTCACCATCGCCCCATTACCACCACAGCCTTCTGTTCCCTCACGCTCATCTGAAATGACTGCTGTCCCTCATGGGCAGTGCATCGTGCTGAGCGCTTTCTCTGGGTGGCCTCGGTCACCTGTCAGCAGTCCCGTCGGGTCGCAGCGTGAGAGGCGGGCTGGGCCGTGCTGCATGGCTTGTTTTCCTTGGAGAGCTCTAGCTGGCCAGCTGCGGCCCGGGGTAGGCAGAAGCCGAGGGTAGGATCAGGCCCCTCGGCTGGTCAGCTAGGAGGCCACGCTGCTGCTCCTCAGCCGGGCGTCACAGTGCGCCCGGCTGTGTGTCGGTTCAGCTCACCAGTTTAGTTATTACTGTGTTTTAGAGACAGACCAAACAGAGAAGTCAGAAGTGATGAGCAGATTTTTTCTCAGTGGAGTCTCCTTGGTGTTTCACAGGCTGTTTTGTTCTTATGGCAACGGAAGTGTTTTCCTGCAGCTGTGTCCTGTCTCAGTGGCGCCCTCGTCCCTGTCGCAGGGATGTGTATGTAGCCGCTTTGGTGGAAACCTAGTCAGTGGGTTCCTAAGCTGCATGGGCCAGTTCTCCTTGGGCTCAGCAGGGACATCGCAGCGCTGACGGTGAATGAAGGAGTGAGTCACATGCCATCCTTCACCTTGGCCAGATAACAGCCTGCCTCGGGGGTCAGTTTGCAGGACAGCACTGGCCCAGGTGGGGTCCCGTGCTGTGGGGCCCCTGATGGGCCATGGGGAGGAAGCGGCACCCCAGAGGTCGCTGTCAGGGGGCACTGTTCTCCCACCTGCAGCGTAATCTGTAGAAAAATGACTGGAGAGGGGACGGAGGCGGGTGGAGGTGGGGGGTCAGCAGCTAGCGTTTGGTGAGCACGTGCTGCGTCCCCAGGACTGAGCTGGATACTAGTTGTGTTATTTCATCTAATTTTCCAAAAGGAAAAGGGGAGAAAAGGGGCAGTTTTAAAATTCAAACCTCTGGGAATGCTCCCTCAGCCAAACCTTACATATCATAAGCCTTCATCATCTGAGCAAGTGACTTGAGTGTGTTCCAACTGTTTGTAAACTCGAAACTATATCGTAGTACCTGGTTCATAACTAAGCTTCTAAGTAGAGTCGTGACATCTGTCGTTGGCCTCTTTATGACTGCATACACATTATACGTGGGCTTCCCTGGTGACTCAGCAGGTAGGGAATCTGCCTACAAACAGGAGACCCTGCGGATGCAGGTTCATCAGGAAGACACCCTGGAGGAGGAAAATGGCGACACAGTCCGGGATTCTTGCCTGGAAAATCCCGCGGACAGAGGGGCCTGCAGGACCACAACCTGTGGGGTCTCAGAGAGGCAGACACTACTGATGCGCGCACACTGATTCTCACAATACCCCTCCCATGTGTGTGGGATCACTCTCCTTTACTGGGTGACTTAAACTCTGAGAAGAAGCAGGTGGTGCTGGGTGCCTTGACCTTGTATCGCTGACACCCGCAGCTACAGATTAAATATGGTGCCTCTTCCTCGTCTGTCTGTCTTACCTATTCATAGGGGAAATGTTAAGTAATTAGTAATCTACGACATTTAAAACATAGACTGTAGTATGGAAAATCATTTAAACTTCACATAATGAAAAACACCCAGAGACTTGAAAGCTGTTCCCTGCGGGCTGGCCACTTGGGATCCACAGCTCACTCTGGCCCACTGCCTCACTGGGCACTGGGGGGGCGCCTCCGTCCCCTCGCCCAGCCGTGTGGGGCCAGCCTTTTATTTAAAAAAAGAAAATTTTTTTTTTGACGTGCACCACTTTTTAAGTTACCGGTTTGTTACAACATTGCTTCTGTTCTGTGCTTTGGTCTTTTGGCTTCAAGGCATGTGGGATCCTAGCTCCCGACCAGGGGTCGAACCCCCCCACCTCCTGCAGTGGAAGGTGGAGGCCTGACCACTGGACCTCCAAGGAAGTCCCTTGTTCCTTTTTTAATTTGAAGTATGATGAGTGTCCAAATGGAAATGGAGCCTGACTCTGCACTGAGTTAGGGTCTGATGAGGCATGCCTCGTTAAAACTCTATGGACGTGCTTCAGAAACCCGCCCGAGGCCCCTGCTGTGCGCTGTGATGGGTTCAGAGCATGTGGGCAGGTTTTGTGGGTCCTGGAAGTTACTTCTTTGAATGTTTATCTTTCATCACTGCTATTTTTCTTCCATTTTCCCTGGGCGTGACAGGTCTGTCTGTGTTTTGTTCTGGTTTTTGTTTTTTCTTTCTAACTGGATGAGCAGAATTCCTTCGTTCTTATTAGTCTATGCTATGGCCCTGAAGCTCACTTGCAGCTTTAGTTCCTCTTCAAACGGTAATTTGAGGAGACTCGCCCTGTCTTGAGCCCGTCTAGAAGCCCTGCGTCCAGGCCTTTGTTCCCTGTAATCTGGGATCAGGCAGATGTTCTCAGAGCCGCTATCAGCCCGGCCCGGCGTTCATCACAGCCATTCCTCCCCAGCTTACCTGCCCCCAGTAATGGGAGGTGGTGCTGTTCTCAAGAAAAGCCTCCAGCTCTTAAGACTGAACGTTGGGATTTGCCAGCATTGCCCATGAAGGGAATGGCCTTGCTTAGATGTCGGAGCCAGGGAAGTGTGGGGAATCCATCGGATCCACCGGCGGCCCCGTTCCCGAGGAGCATTAAAGAGACATGTGGAGGGTGCCTGGCAGTTTTGGGCCGAGGCAGCTCGATTTAGCATGCCAGGTCGGTGTGCTTTTTTCTTTGCTCCGTCTGAGCTTTTGCTGCCTGGGATTATGATGTGTGCTCTGATTGGTGGAAAATGACCTTCCTTTGCAGATGGCCAAAGCATCATTTTATTACTTATTAATCCCATTGTGCTCAAGTGAAGCCAGCCAAAAGCCATGGTTAAGCTGTTTCAGAAATACCCGCAGGTCCACGTGGGCCAAGAATCACATGACGTTAAGATGCTCCCTTGGCTTCCTCAACTTTGACCTTCTATGGCTTTACTCTGCACGCTGGCAGCAAGAGCCGAAACTTCTCCACTGGGGTGTATTTTGAGCCCTGAGCTGAGGAAGGAGTTTGTTTCTGCAAATTGGCACCCAGCAGGCCAGCCGTCCTTTGCCTTTTTAAGAGCAAACCAAAAATAGACCTAAATCTGTTTAACTAAGCAGAAATGTCTTTGCTTGCAAATGTCAGTCACTTCATTTTTTAATTCCTCCTCCCTCCTTTGCTTATCGTCACCCAAAGGTCCAGCTCTTGGGTGTCCCCAGACTTGATTTATTCCAGTGAGGGGTTAAAGCACCCAGGCCATGCCGCTTGGTCTGTGAGTTAGAGGTAAAAGGGCCTGATGCTCTGACCAGGGAGTTGAGAACTTGATCGGTTTTCATTTCAGCGTATTTCTTCTTAGCAGCCAGAATTGCCCTCCAGAAATAGAAGGGCAGCCTCAGCAGTACCTACACTTGGAGCAGCTCACAGAAACGGCCACTTGTAGATACGCAAGGTCTGCAGGGAGATCCCACTCGGCAGATAGAAGGCTGGCAGGCACAGGGCACACCTCAACATGGGCTCCGTGAGCCAGTGGGTGCAGACCTCCAGCTTGTGTTGGCCAGGACCCTGGAGCCACGCTCTCACACCTCTGTGATTAAAGTTGAGGCTGCTCTTATTTAACAGTCATTAACATCACTGATGATCTATCTGACCTCAGCCACATGTTGTTAGTTTTCAGTCTTTAGTAGTTGAACCCGTGAAATCTGGAGATGGTTTTCTCAGTGATAGCTGTGTGTCGTGAGAGTATCACACGCAAGCTCTGTCCCCAGGAGGTGAAGCTGAGCCTGCCTTGGGCCGGGCATGACCTGCCCCGTCTGTGGTCAGGACTGACCAGGCCTCCCGTGTTTTCTGCCTGCCTGGATCCCCCATGACTGTCACTGTTTAAAGCAGTCTTGCGCCAGCATGCTTTCCTCCTTTGTCTCAAACACGTCTTCTTTCTGAAGCAGTCTTAGACCTAGTAGGTGAAGAGGGAATGGGTTCGGTCAGCGTTTCGTGAACACTCCCTGTGAGGCTCACACTGTGCAGCTCGGGGAGAAGTGCTCCGCCTGTATTCCTCAGCTGCTCTGTCACGGGGCAGAAAAGACGCAGGGATCCTAGAGCTGGGTCCGAAACAGGGACGGTTTCGGGCGGAGCTTCTCGCCTCTTTGGACTTGACCAGCTGATCAGCTCCGAGGACGCCTGTCCCGAGCTGCGGAGCCGAGTTATTCCCGTAAGCCTCTGACATCCTGGGTGCCAGACGCCGTTCTGGGTGCCGTGGGTGAGAGACGAAAGGCCTGGCTCCGAGGCGCCGACACTTAACGAGGACAGGAATTCAGGCGAGGTTTTCTGAAAGGAGGACCGCTTGGCCGCGCCAGCTTCGCTCCCTGTCTGTCACGCACCCCAGCAGGCAGGGTCGTTTGTCTTCGCTTCTGAATAACAGCGTCCCGGCTCTTCAGGGAGCTTCGGCTCTCTTCTCCCTGGCTGTGGCCACCTCTCCCCCTGCCTCTCACCATGCCTTAGGTTCTTTTCCCAAAGTTTCCCTGACAAAGAATTCCTGAGGAGAGCAAATATTTACATACCTCTGGAGTTTTGAGGGCAAAGCCAAAAGTGGCCGCCTCTAGCAAAGAATTTTGTTTTGTCTTTAAAAAAAAAAAATTGCATTCCAGTTAATAACTTGCCCACATGCAAGACATTTTAACATAAGAAGAACGCTTTCTTCACCAAATCCTTGAGCCCAGTTGGTGTTCCGGGAAGTAGGACACCCCGGCGCCGGGCGCCCCCCCCCACCCCCGCCGTGCTCAGGGACCCTGTTTGGAGATGTTCAGTGGGGCCTTGTGGCTGGGCCTCCCCACTGGCTGTAGGTTTATCTGCTGGCTGGGCGGGGGCCCACCCTGGAGCCAGGGCGCTGTAGCCCTGCAGGCGAGGAGAAGGCAGAGAGTCAGCCTCCACTCATGCCTTGGCAAGTGCCTTGTGGGTTTCTGTCGGAGGTGGGGGCGCACTCTTGCGTGTGACATGGGACCTATAGGAAGCGCTCTCTCCCCAGCCGGTGCTGTCTCTGGAGCCGACCCTGGGGAAAGAATGGAAGCGTCGGTGCTCTTGCAGGGACCCCTCCACAGCCTGATGTTTCTGAGCTTATCCCGAGCTCTCCTACAGGCAACTGGTGCTGCAGTTCCGTTTTACAAGGGAAAGCATTCCTGCCAAGGGCCTCCAGCAGGATTTTAATGAGCTCCATTCCTTGGAAAGTTGTGGTGAGCCCTTTCATGCAAGTGTTTGTGCTCGTCGAATGGCCTGCAGCTGTAGTGACAAAAGCAAGGCTGAGGGAAAAAGCAGACCCCGGACTCTGGGTGCCGGGTTGGCCCTCTGTTCCCCCTCCAGACGGGGGTGGAGGTGGCCCTTCACGACTCCAGCCTGTTGCCGAGATGAGGACCCCGCCACCTGATGGTGATTGATGTCAGGATGAAATGGCGTGATTTGCTTAGAAAGAGGAAACAGGGCTTCCTGGGGGCGCTCCTCTGATCTCCCCTTAGGGATGGCTGGAAGTTGCTTGGAATTCTGATGAGTTCTGTTATGTGCAGACTACCAGACCCTCACTTGATCCAGTGCAGGATGGCCTGGATTGCCTCCTGATCATGCGGTCCAGAGCCTTAGAACTTGAAACCAATTAAAGGAGAGAAGCACGAGGCCCCGTGCTGTGTCGTGGGCGTGCTCGTAGGGAGCAGAGGGTCTGTCAGGAGCAGACTCCAGGGATGCGTCCTGAGCATCCTGGAGCAGTCGAGGAGGCTACCCGCTGTGGCCATGGGCTTGAAATTCTCCAGAGCTCGGTGGCTTGAAAGTTAGTGATCTCCCGTCCGCTTTGGCGTCAGCCTCTGAGTAGTATGCTTCTGTTAGACTATAAAGGGCAAGAGGGAAACTTTTTGGTTTGGTCTCAGATTGAGAATTTGACTCCCCTCTTTTCGTTCACCATAAGATCTTTTTCAGCGATGACAAAGGAAAATGAATCGCCACAGTGGAAATCCGTCAAGTGTCAGGATCGCTGGTGGAAGGGCCTCGCTGTTAATACGTCTCCCCCGTTACCGCAGTTCGTCTCCACGGCCGCTCTGTGAAGCAGGTGGGAGGGACCGCCTTTTACAGACGAAACCGAGACTGTCCCAGCGCCCGCGAGCCCCGGGCCTGAGCCGTGACCGAGGGGAGGGCAGAGTCAGCCCCGCTGTTGATTCCAGTGTGCTGTCCTTTGAACTGCTGCCTTTAACAAGGAAAACACATCATTTCTGACACGTCCTGCTAAGGCCAGACCACCTTCTACAGTGAAAGCATAAAAGATACTTGTGATAGGGGCAGAGACACACCACAGAACTTGTAAGGACCTCAGGAAAAAAAGACCCTTAGAATCTGTCTTCTGCTGTGAAGCCCCTTCAGACTTGGATGAGCAAGGAAACTGCTGCCCCATTCTGCCTGGGCTGGCTTCAGGGCCCACTGCGCCAAGGTGGACGCTTCCATAGGAGATGCCCTCATCACAACACACACACACAGATACACACACACACACACACACGCACACAGCTGTGCCAAGGTGGATGCTTCTTAGGAGACACCCCCATCCCAGCACACACACACACAGGTACACACACACACATACACACACAGATAGACCCCCACACACAGCTGTGCCAAGGTGGACGCTTCTTAGGAGACGCCCCCACCTCAACACACACAGACACACATATTCACACACACAGATAGACCCCCACACACAGCTGTGCCAAGGTGGATGCTTCTTAGGAGACGCCCCCACCTCAACACACAGACACACATATTCACACACACAGATAGACCCCCACACACAGCTGTGACAAGGTGGACGCTTCTTAGGAGACGCCCCCACCTCAACACACACACACACACGCACATATTCACACACACAGATACACACACAGCTGCGCCAAGGTGGACGCTTCTTAGGAGACGCCCCCACCCCAGCACACACACACAGCATTGTGTGCGTTGCAGACAGAGCACTCCTTAAGAAGGCATCCTGCCCAAACCCAAGTAGTATGACCCTGTTCTTTCAGTTATTAAAGCAAATCTAAAATTTTTAGGAAAAGCAAATTCTTGCCCTGCAGGACTAAAGGGACAGGTCAGTAAAGCAACTGCCTTTAAATCAAAGCTACCAAAGTCTGCACCCACACTGGCATAAACCGCTTAGAGTGTAGATGACACCAGGGGTGGGAGGGCAAGATCCCACCAGTGACAGCGCAACAGCATGGCACCCCGGAGCGGGCTCCCCGCGAGGCAGGTGGGCGTGTGGACACGGCCCGGCAGCAAGGCCAGAGCAGAGGCCCCGGGACGTAGGAACGTGGTGTGTGTTATGCCTAGTCATAGTCACGCTTCACTGCGAGAAACAAGTTGATCGTTAAATAAAATTGCTGAAACACCTAATAGTTTTGAAGGAAAACAAGCTAAGTATCTCTTACACAGCACGTCCTCACACTCCTGATGGACTAAGGAACAAGTATTGCATGAACACGAGAGAACCAGGGGGAAAACAGCAGTGGTGCTTGATGTTGGGAGTTGGGGGAAGGCCTTCGTCAGGCATGGAAGCTCACGCCAGTGTGATGGGCTTGAAATGTGCAAATTTAGTTTTAAAGTTTAAACAAAGTGAAGTTAAAAGGCGGAGAACAAACTCAAAGATAGCTTGTGGCTTCTGGCAGGGAATGTATCTCCTTAACTCTTCGGAAAACCTTTTCTGAGGTTGTTGGTCGTCCGTCCCCACCTGGGGGAAGGAGCAGCAGGGGCTGCGGCAGCTTGTCCAAGGTCAGCGGGTGGCAACAGAGGAGCCAGGCTGTGAGCCCAGGCAGCCCAGGGTCCTGCACTTCTGCGCCCCGTCTCCCCCAGCGGGGAGAACGCAGGGACAGCAAGATGCCCAGAGGAGGCCGGGCAGAGGCCTCGTCTGCAGACAAGACGCAGTGAGCTGGCTGGGAAGGCCCCTGCACCGCTGAGCCCTCTTCTGCTCAGGGCACAGCGCAACTTACGCCTGCCCCAGCTTTCGTGAGATTGCTCAGCGCCCTTTGGTGTTGAGTCTCTTGAGGAACAAAGACAACGAGCAGTTGGAGAAACATGGCGTACTCTTAATTACCTTCTAGAAGCTTCTCCTCCATATTGCCACATTTAAAGGTTCTGAGAAGTCCTACAGTTGGAAAAAGAAGAGCCCGCTCTCCTTTAGCCTGCCATCTCTCTAACTTACCATCAATGCACTCCAGTGTGGAGAACACGGGTCTCCTGGAGGGCTCGTGACCCACGTGTGAGATGTGTACTCAGTCTCTTGGCCACGTCCGGCTCTTCACGGCCCCGTGTACTGCAGCCCACCAGGCTCTTCTGTCCCTGGGATTCTCCAGGCAAGAACACTGGAGTGGGTTGCCATGCCCTTCCCCAGCATGGGAGACGACCTGGATTCCAGATCCTTTTGGGCAGTGACCCTACGCGTGGTGTTTGAGACTTTGACGAATGCGTGGTGCAGCGTCGTGACTCCCCTTGTCATTGAATCCGTTTGGTGTGAGGGAGGCAGCCCTGTGCGTGCAGCAGCCCTGTTGGCTGTCAGGGCCTGCGCTGTGCCTTCCGGGGCCGCCAGCTTGCCCTGTGACCTGCAGGGGTCTCCGGCTCCCCCTCTGAAGTGGCAGCTGGCTGGTCTCAGCTGAGCAGCTGGGCTGTGTCGCCCAGAACTAAAAGAGCATCCCCGTGGACACCCTTCAGTTGATGTCACTGCTTTCAGGGCCCCCCTCTGCCAGCAGAAGAGGCACCGACTTCCCTTAGCTCTGTGAGTCTGTAGCCTGCCCCACCCCAAAGGTTGGTTCTGTGGAGAGAGGCGAGCGATGTCCGCTGGTCACCCGCCGTCCGGCAGAGCCAGGCTGGCCAGACCTGGGGCCCGCCTTCCAGTTCCGAGACCTCAGGCAGCTTCCTTCGCCCCCAAGAGCTGCTTCCAGGATCCGAGGTGGCAGTAAGAGCCTGCATTCCTGGGGCCGTCGTGAGGACCTGGGAGTCTCCATGAAGCGCCGACACGTGCAGGAAAGGCAGGTGCTTGAAAAGTGCTCACTGAGGCTTTTTCTTCCTTCACGGGCTTCCTCGGACCCGCGTGCCGACCCCCGCGTCCCGCCTGCCTGGCGGCTGTGGCGCCCACGTGCCAAGCAACCTGGCTGTTTTCACAGGTGGACATGGCCCAGACCTTGACCTTCGGGGGCGGGGGTGGGGGCAGGGTGTTACGAGCCAGCAGCACCCAATCACAGGGACTTGGTTGGTCTCGTCTGGAAGGGAGGAGGTGCCGTGGCCCCCGCGGAGGCACTGAGGCTGGGCTCACCCTGCCCCGCCTTCCCCAGGCTCCCATGTTGGGGTCCCTTCACAGAAAGCTGGGAAACGCCGCTGCCCACACCCCCAAAGCCCATGGAGGGGGCTAGGGTCAGACCGTGGCTGAGTGGTTTCATGACTAGTGATAGTGTTTGTCATTCTGCAGAGATGGGGTAATCCGACAGCACGCGTGCTTCTCCGTCTGCCCTGGTCGGGGCTGGGGGAGGTTCCTGGATGGTTAGGTTTCTTCCACCCGCCTTGCTCATTGCTCTGGCCGCCGTTCTTCCCCCTGTTCCAGTTCCCGGGACGCGTAACTGCTCCTGGTTGGTCATCGTTCGGAGTCCTTTGGAAGCCTGGGGGTGGGAACCCTAAACAGTTGTTGGATTGTCCAACAGGCAGAAGGGGTTTTAAGGTTGATCTCAGCATCCGGGGAGGATCCAGGTCGCTTGGCCTGTGGCCTGTGCTCCAGGGCAGCCGCCCAGGAGCCCACCTGGAGTAGCACCTGACCCACAGGGCCGCCCGTGAGCGCCGAGCCCTCGGGGTCCCTTTGTGTCCAGTGTCCTGCTTTCTCCCGCCTTCACTTCCGTTCCCTGTGCGCTTGCAGCTCATCAGGACTGCTTGTCTCTTTCCCCTGGCTCGAACCCCTGTCTGACCTTGCTCTGCCTCGTCCATGTGGCCGGTGTGACCCCAGGCACCTGCTCTCCAGCCCGAGACCCCCGGTCCCACCCCTGAGGGTCTTTGGCAGTCAGCCGGCGGTGGTTCTCTGCTCCACAGTTGGTGGCCCCTCGGAGCCTCCTCTGAAGCTGCTGCTCGTGCTGGGGGGGCTCTTTTAGCCTCTCACTGACTCCTGCCTGTTCTTACCCCCTACACGTAGGTCATCAGCCAAGGAGTGGCGTTTAGGGGGTGGGCTAGAAACAATGCCCATTTATTTTGCACTTTTCTTAGAGACAGGTTATTTAGTGGTTCCCTTCTCCCTGTGCCCCACCCACACCCCCATTTGCCAGGTTAATGTATCCTTTATTTTTTTTTTTTGCATATACTTTGAGGTCAGGGTTCTGTAAAATTCTTGATTAGATGTTTTTAGGGCAGCTCCTAGTGTGAGCAGTGGGGTGTGAGTCAGTTTAGCTCCGTGTACTCTGAACGCCCAGCCACACTTGGCTCACACTCTGAAGGCCCAGCCACACTCCGCTCTCGTCTCCGTCACAGCTTAGTGGCGTGTCCTCAGAGTCTCGAGTTCCCTGTCTAGGAGACGAGTCTGACGACACGCATCTTGAGAACTGGAGATGGCGAATGGAAAGCTTTAGCGCAGTACGTGGCCTCAAGGGCCTGAGTGGGGTTCTGAGGTCCCCCCAGACTAGTATAATTGTGGCGTAGTCAAGTGCAAGCGAATAAACACCACGCCGAGTAAGCCGAGATGCTTTACTCCATAACCTTCAGATGCCAGAGGCGGCTCAAGATGCCTTTCCCAGTGACCACAAGGTCAGTCTTCTCTAGGCCCATTTTCAGTTCAGCTCAGTCGCTCAGTCGTGTCCAACTTTTTGTGATCCCATGAACCGCAGCACGCCAGCCTCCCTGTCCATCACCAACTCTCGGAGTCCACCCAAACCCATGTCCATCAAATCGGTGATGCCATCCAACCATCTCATCCTCTGTCGTCCCCTTCTCCTCCTGCCCTCAATCTTTCCCAGCATCAGGGTCTTTTCCAGTGAGTCAGCTCTCCACATCAGGTGGCCAAAGTATTGGAGTTTCAGCTTCAGCATCAGTCCTTCCAATGAACACCCAGGACTGATCTCCTTTAGGATGGACTGGTTGGATCTCCTTGCAGTCCAAGGGACTCTCAAGAGTCTGCTCCAACACCACAAAAAAGAAAGCTGAGCGTTGAAGAACTGATGCCTTTGAACTGTGGTGTTGGAGCAGACTCTTGAGAGCCCCCTTTTACAGATGAAAAAACTGGAAGCTTTGCCGAGCTGGTCGGAACCTCGCGGCTGATCAGTAGGCAGCAGGGTTAGACGCGCCTCCCCGCCTGCTCTGTGTTCACGGCTCCCCCGAGCAGCCCTCTCCTGTCAGCGCAGGCCACCAGCAGACGCCGGACTGGACGCGACACCGGCAGGGCTGTTAGCACCGGCAGGTGCTGGTCAGTCTTCACAGCGTGGCTCTCACCTCCCCGTGTTGAAAGGGCATCCAATTCGGGCTTCCATAGTTCTAAGCCGAGATGCGGTCAGAGGCGCAGGTGTCCGTGGCGACGCTCACGCGCTCCCCATGTCCAGGCTGCGCCCCCAGGGGCACCACTGCGCCCATTGCTTCTGTTGGGGGGTGGCGGATGGGGGGCTCCTCGCACTCGCATGAAGGAGTCAGAGCTTCAGAAACGGCGCGGGGCTGAGCAGGGACGCTGCCCTCCTCTTTTTGTGGGTCAGCGGCCCTCGTCAGGCCGGACACTTGTTATTCATTAGCCGGATGGTTTGTGGTCGCCCCTTTGCCACATCTGTTGCTGGCTTCCTGGGCCCGTCGCGCTCACAATTAAGGTTCATTAGAGACCCTGTCAGTCACAGACGCACAGAGCCTGCCCCTGAGAGGCCTCACGAGGGGGCCGTGCGGACCGTGCCCACCCCCAGCCACGGTCCCCACCAGCCGGCGGGGGTTTGGGGGACAGGAGGGCAGGTGTGCGCGGCTCTCCTGAGACCCCAGACTCGTGGAGTCTTGTGGTCCTCGTGGGCCTCGTCCCTTCTGTGTAACCGCGTCCTTCAAGCTAAGGGCAGACTGGACGGTACAGATGGTGGTGGGAGGAGTTACGGCAGATGGAGGCTTTGGAGTAAGTGTCCGACAGCAGGCCACTCGAGGTTCGAAGCCAAATGCAGAAGAGATTTAATTAGCGTTAGTCTCTGCGTCCGCTCTTTCTGGAATGTACAGGCACCCTTAATTACTGGTGACTGGAAGCTAAAGTACCACTCTGGGTTTGGAACAGAACCCTTTATGAGATTGGCCCCGGGCTGGAAACGCTTATCCTTCACACAAGTGGGCCTTTCTTCACACTTCACACGAGTGTCTTTCTGAGTGTATGTGGACGACGGCTGGGGGCAGGGGTGTGGCCCAGGCCCCCAGCGGTGCCCACCTGCCATGGTCCCCCCAGCATCTTCCTGCCTGTATGTTGGAGCTTCGTCGTCTCAGCCCCACATGTCAGGGAAGCCATGTCTCGCACGATAGGGCTTGGCCAAGAGCTCTCGCGGTCGATGGAGTGCTGTAAATTTGTGGTATTAGCACCCGGGGCCCTCTGGCTTGGAAGTGCCTGTGGGATGGAGCCGTGCTCACCCGTGTCCCAGACCCTGTGCCATGCCCGACCGCCCCGTCGGTGCTCAGTAGACACCGGTTAATGCGTGTGTGCATGCGTGCACGGAACCGCTTCAGTCGAGTCCGACTCTTTGTGACCCCATGGACTGTAGCCCACCAGGCTCCTCTGTCCCTGGGATTCTCCAGGCGAGAATCCTGAGTGGGCTGCCATGCCATTCTCCAGGGGATCTTCCCGACCCAGGGAGCCAACCCATGGTTCTTACATCTCCTGCATCAGCACGTGGGTTCTTTCCCGCTAGTGCCCCCGGGGAAGCCCTAACAAGGCCGTGATCTCACCCACCCCCAAGCTCTGCGAGGGGCAGGGGCACGTGAGCCTCTTTCAGCACTGCATCGTCCGAAGCCAAGACTTGCAGGGAGACCAAGGTGCCTCGTGAAGCTGACATAACTCGGGAGACCCCAGCCCCTCATCCTTAGGGTTGGTGCCCCCAGGCGGGGGCAGCCCATAGAAAGGCGGAAGTCACTGTGAGTTGTGAAGACTCTGGGGGCCTGACTCCGCAGCCTCCGGGTGTGCCCTGCATGTCTGGGTGACCTCAGGGAGGCGGCTTGAGTTCTCTGTGCCTCGGCTTCCCCGAGTGTGCCAGGAGGAGAAGGACGCCAGCCTCAGTCTCGGCAGGGGCAAGCAGCGAGCCACGCGGGTCAGTGTCAGCCTGGGCTGCCGTGATCACAGGGCAGACCTTGCGGCCCCGAGGACAGCGGGCGGTGAGTGGAGGGGCGGGCAGTTCGCCCCTTGAGCTCTCGGCCCTGCCCGGGACTGTCCAGCGTCCTTCTAAGGAGGGGAAGGCCTGTGTCATCAGGTTCTGGAAGATGGCGCCTTCTCCCGGCAGGAGGCGGGGAAGCTTGCTCAGGACAGTGGAGTAAGCAGACATGTGACCTCTGGGCGCCCAGGGGCAGGGCAGGCCCCAGCGGCACTGGGCGCACCTCAGAACCCCCAGAGGCCAGTGGAGACATGTTCCACGAGCCCAGAATGGTGACTTTGAGAGAGCACCGCCATCTCCAGCCAGCCAGCCGGCCGAAGGGGTGTCTGTCCCCATGTGGAGCGGTCCCGGGAACCTCTCTTGTGCTGCGCCTCTGAGATCAGCGGTGACTCTGCCAGCCTCGGGCCCTCTGTGGCCGTGGTCCCCCACCTGCAGCCAGAGGAGCCCTAGCACATGCGGTGCTGACTGTGTGCGGCCCTTGCTGACTCCTGCCTGTCAGCAGGCTTGAGCCCAAATGGCAGTCTCGGTCTGAGAACACGTGACCTGGCCCCGTCCCCCCTCTCCTGCCCGCACTGAGGCCCCCTGCTCCAGGGTCTCCCGCAGGCCCCACCCCAGCCTGGTGTTCCTGCCGCACTCCGCTTGGGCCTCACTCCCCCCACCTCCTCCAGCCACGGGGCTCGCCTGTGCTCTCAGCCCTCTGATGATGGGGAGCATGTCTGCTCTGTCCATCTTCGTGGGGCGCGTGACGGGCACTCTGGGAAGGCTTGTGTGAGCCCCTCCTGAGGGCTAGAGCCAAAGCCCTGGGGTCAGCAATTGCTCAGTGAGCTCTGTGTCCTTAAAAGCTCGTGCTCATGGAGGGAGCAGATGGCCAGGAGGCTCTCCTGCAAGGGTTCCTTTGAGAGCAAGGCAGAGTTCTGTGCAAGCGCTGCCCAGGACACCAAGCCCTCCCTGGGTGAGTGGGTTTCAGGGAAAGCCCTTCAGAGTAGGTGGTGCCTGGGACACCACCCAGCGGGGTGGCAGGAAAGGAACTGGCGGGGCAGGGCAGGGGCCACGTGTTTCTGCCCCGGGTCCCACCCCTGAGCGTGGGCCCCGACTCGGGTCTCACGGCTCCCTGCCAGCACGTGGGTGATGGCTGCACATACCAGCTTCGCCGAGGGCTAGCTGCTGGTCGCTGCTCAGACTTTCTCGGTGGATGAGGGAAGGGCCAGTGATCAGTTGGCGCTGTGTAGTTTTTTAAGATTGGAGCCGGGAAATGGGCCCTTCCCTAAGGTGACTCCCCGTGCCTCTGCCTACACCAAGCCTTTCTGGGAGGCGCGGCCTTGCTGGCCCTTCTGAGCCCGTGTGCTTTTCGGAGCTGCCAGCGCCCCCTGCCTCTGTCCTGTCTGACCCACAGCAACCCGGGATGTCCTGAATCCCGCCAGTCTGGTGCCCTGTCGAGGGCCTTCTTTGCAGCTCTGCTCAGTAACAGCTGCTGCCCCCGAGGGACCCCAGAGTCAACTTCTGACTTTCCATCTTTTCCTGAGCTCTTGGGTTTTGGTGGAGGAGAAGGGTGCAGAGGCTGCCTTGGGGGCCCTTATTGAGGTTTGGTGGCTGTTCTCATAGCTGCTGGGCGCCCTCACACAGTGTGTCCTGAACAGCAGAGTCGAGTCCCCGGTGGCCCAGTGCCACCTGCATTGAGTGTCCTCACGTCCCGGAAGGAGAGGGTCAGTGTGGGCGTCGGCTCTGTGGGGAAGGCCATCACTTCCGATCCGGCCCCTCGGGAGTCCAGGGTTCCCTCTGAACAGAGCAGGAGATCCCATTTTCCCATGTGACTGCAGATCATCTGCCCGTGTGCAGGGTATTTAAGTCCGTTGGAAATAACTGTGAGAGCTGGTGGTACACGCAAAGGGAAAAACAGCCCCTAGGTCTGGGGGCGGGGGGGGGGGGGTAGTTTCCCCTTGATTTCTATTTTTGCCTTTAGTCTCCTCGACAGAAAAGCTTTCCTGCGTGGTGTCTGTGGGAGGCACCCCTAGGAAGGAGAAGGTCCTGCCTGTCTTGCCCAAGACCTGGTAGTCCTCTTCGGTTGCTTTAAGGACCCCTGGGAACCCTGAAAGGCGGCCAGGGACCGGACCATGCGCCTCCTTCTCGGTGAGAGTGTCCAGCAGATTCGAACTTGTCGACTACCCCACCGCTGTACACATTCTTCCCATTCCGGAGACCAGGGGAGATCTGCCCGACGCTCCGCAGGCTGTGCAAATCTTTCCCTAATTAAAGGGCCTCCCAGCTGCGCGCATAGCTCTTCTGCCTCAAATCTCTGCCCTTTGGTGTTTGTGTTTAAAATTCCATCTTTCCAAAATGTTTGCCCCACTCAGCAAGTCTCCTTGAAAGCCCCCACTTTTGTTTGGGGGAAGGTTTTTTTTTTTTTTATTTCTTTTTGGCGTTTATTCTGCCTCCGTACAGGAAATTTAAGTCTCTTTGGAATTCCGTGTGCAGATGCTCTGGGCTTGTTCTGTTGTGGTCGTTACGTCTGTGTCAGCACGGCGCTGGCAGCAGCCGCTGCTGCTGGTGGCCACGCTCCTGTAACCTCTGGGTGAGGGACTGCAGGATTGTGCTGGTCTCACTCTGGGTAAAATCAACACGAGAGCTGTGTCCTCGGGCGCTTCTGTTCAACGCGAGTGCCACGCCGGTTCGGGGACCGACTTCGGAAGGGTCTGGCCTCGGTAGGGGCCGGGGGGTCGGCAGGAGGCTACTCTATCCTCCCGCGCACCCCCCTGAAGACCCCTGCCGTGGCCTTGCCCTGACAGTTGCTAGTCGGAGTCTGTCTGGCTCTCAGAGCATCTCGGGAGCTGTGTGGCAGGCACCCTGTTGCTGGGATCCTGACAGAGCAGGGCTTTGTGGCGTGCTCAGAGCATTTCATGAAGAGGGACAAGGAGTCTGGGTCAGACCCTGTCCTCTGGTTCATGGTGCAGGTGAGCTGGAGGGAGGTGCTGGGCCAGCAGAAGCAGAGAGCGTCTCCTTTCCGCAGGCCGTCAGGAGGCCCGGTGCCGGCCGTGGGCACTGGCCCTGGAGCAGGAGAGCCTGGATCACCCCCTTAGGGCACGTCTGGCTGGGGAGGCCAATTCACACCCTTGCCGAGAGCAGGGGCTGCCCGGCCTGGCATCCCGCCTTTGAAGCTGGCCGGGGACTGGGTCCTGCAGGCCTTCAGATCAGTGAGGGGGCTGTCCTTTATGTTCTGGATGCCGGCCTGACCGTGGGGAGCAGCAAGGCCGGGCATCCGGTTAGGGAGTAACTGAGGTGGGAGCTCTGGGGAAACCACTCCTGGGGGAGGAAAGGGGGGCGATTTGGGTTTTACAAATAGAGAACTTTCCTGAGAACTTTAAGTCTGAGCCGGAGTTCAGGGGAGTAATGTATCCCGCAGTCACAGGCTCTTCTTTATTCCCCTGTCGTGGGTCTTTCCCACGTGGGCACCTCGGAGACGGGCCCGGAGCTTAGTTTTGGTATTTTGGGGTCTCACCCAGGACCTTCCTCAGTAGACATTTTGTTTTGAGGAAGAATGTCAAACTTTCTTCTTCTTTTTTTTTTTTAGTAACATCACAACCTTTTTTCTTATAAAGTGAAAGTGACGTCGCTCAGTCGTGTCCGACTCTTTGCGACCCCATGGACTGTAGCCTACCAGGTTCCTCCGTCCATGGGATTTTCCAGGCAAGAGTGCTGGAGTGGGGTGCCATTGCCTTCTCCCGATCTTCCCGACCCAGGGATCGAACCCCGGTCTCCCACGTTGCAGGGAGGCGCTTTACCATCTGAGCCGCCATATCCTGAATGGTCATAGAGATAGTAAGTTAGTAAACTTAAGTCTTGTCCTGTGAGATTTTGTGGGATCGTAACACTGAAGTGATGCTTACTCATCTAGTCGAGTGTTTTTTTCCTTTTAAAAGCTAGTGGAGCCCTCCTTTCAAACTCAGTCTTTTGCCAAACTGGAACAAGACAGACAGAGGTGGGCCCAGACTTCCTCTCTTCCTCTTAACCACCCGGAGCCCCCACGTCTCCACCGGCACCCACCCGCCACTGACTGCCTCTTCTCTGCCTTGGAGAATCACAGCCCCGCCTTGTTCAGTTTGGGTCCTCAGGAGACTGAGGCCCAGGGCAGCTTCGGCTCAGCTGGTGATGCAGCCCCGCTTCTCTGAGGCCCGCCCCAGCCTCCAGGCGGTGCTGCGTCCCACCCCGAGCTGCGTGGATCTGTTGTGATGTAGAAGAGTGCAGGGCTGCAAGCTGCTGAGAAGATGCTCGCCTGAAGAGAAGGGTGACCCTGCTCCGGATGCCTTGTGCCTGGGGGTCACTTTTTGCTCACCGGAACTTAGGTCACGCAGCATCCCCTTACCTGCTGGAAACCCCAAGTGGTGGTTTTGTATTTTCACTGAACTTATAGTTCCCTGGGTATTCTTGTGCTGTCTGCTTGGAATATTCTCTTGATTGACTCTTTGAAAAAAAGAGAGACACATACTTGTGATTATGTAGATATAACCCATGTACTATAACCCCCCCTTAAAGTGTGCAGGGGTTTTTACAGAGTCGTGTGACCCTCTGTACTCGACACTCCATGCCTCACTTCTCCGACCAGGTGGGCAGTCCTGCCGGCTTCTCCGTGGCCCACTCTGCATCTGCGGGCTGCAGTTTTTACGGCCGAGCGGAGTCATCAGCCCCTTGAGACCTGTTCCCCAGCCTCGCCCGCGCCTCCGCTGCCCCAGAGGCGCTCTGGGCAGTGCACCTCGTGTCTGCAGCATCCAGTCCTCCCCTTCCAGGGCCCAGAACACCTCCCCCGTGTACCGCTCTCCCCTCTGAGACTGTGAGCCTGGGGATGCTAATTTCACCTTTCACACACTTGGGCAGACTGTATCTGGCGGATTTGAGTTTTACTTCCTGATGAGCCAGAGTGGAAACACAGAGGCGCTCGTGCTCTGGGCACACACGGCCAGCACAGGGCACACGTCTGTTGCTCCCGAGTGGAGCCGTTTCCCCAGCAGGAGAGCTACAGCTTCACTTGGTGCGCGGTCATTTTCTCTGAGTGACTCAGTGAAATGAAAACAAAACCTTGCTGAGACATCCATCCAGTGGAAGGAATCCAGTGTGAAACGTTGTGGTCAGCCAGCCCGGATGATTTTTGTGCTAAGGGAGGGGAGAGGAAAAAAAACAGCCACCAGCTTTCCCGGGTCTGTCTCCTGTAACGTGGCGCGCCCGTGCTGGCCCTCGCCGCCTCTCAGAAACACACATGCACACGTGGCGGCGGCAGCGTCGCTGGGTCCTGATGGGCTGGTGCACTGTCTGGGGTGTTCAGGAGGTGGTGGCCACGAGAGTTCGGAAGGAATGTGTGGTGGGCAGAGCCAGGACTGTGGCGTGTGACTCAGTGGTCGCGTGGCTCTGAGGCTCATGCGCTCCCTGGCCGCCCTGCAGGGCTCTGAGGGGCCCTGGGGTGGGAGTGGATGCGTTTCCTTCAGTTCTGACTGCCGCCTCCAAAGTGCGAGCTCAGCCTCTCTGTGCCTCTGTGTACTCCTCTGAAGCAGTGAGAAATTTGGCATAAACTGGTTTGTACAGGGTTGCCATGATTTTAAAATGAGGATATGTATTCCGTGCTTAGAAGAGTGTTTCGTGTATAGCAGGCACTTAAGAAGAAAAGTTTGCAGTCTTTAGGATCTTCGCTTTAATACTGATGATATTAAAATAGTAAAATAAAACAGAGGGATCCTTTGTCCTGCCCATGAAATAGCACTCTCTTTGCAAAAAGACCATCTTATAAATGAGTTGTTTTTATGTATTTTTACCTGGTCTTTTTCCCAGAAAGGTGGGAGGTGATTTGTAAGAATGCAGCCAGCGCCTTAATAATGCTTTCTCACTCTCACGCTGAGAAAGCAGGGCCGCGGGCTGCCTGGGAGGAGGTTTCTGCTCTGTCTCAGGAGCCTTCCTCACTAAGCGAGGCTGTGGGCACAGCTCCTGGGGGCACCTGCGTGGAGTGGTGGGGTGGGCAGAGCAGTTGGCATCCCCCCGAGAAGGGGGTGTGGAAGCTTGAGTCTGCGCCCGACTCGGGAGGTCACAGTGACGCGGCGCCTCCCCAGGCCACGGCCCTCCGTGTCCATCTCGCCCACCCAGCCAGTCGCTGGTCCAGCTCGGAACGTTTGGAGGAGCTTCCCGCTGGGACAGACACAGGCTTCAGAAGGTCAGAACTCGGGGACTTCCCTGGTGGTCCAGCAGCTGAGACTCCGAGCTCGCCGTGCGGCGCCGGGGTCTGATCCCTGGTCGGGAAACCGGATGTCACACGCGTCCACGAGGATCCCGCGTGTCAAAACAACAGAAGAGATGCCGCGGGCCATGCCAAGACCCAGCGCAGCCAGAAGGAGATAAAAGAGGGGTCAGCGCTCCCCCGAGTGGCCCTGGTTTTCCCAGTTCAGAACAGTCCCACTGTCTGGACGTTTAGGAAGCCCTGCCAGTGTCCCACTCGGCCTGGGGACGTGCAGACCTCCCTGCCCTGAGGAAAGAGCTCCCCACCCTGAATCTGGGGCCCCAGGCTGGGTCTGGTCCAGGGCGTCATGGGCACGGCCCGCAGACCATGGGTGATGGGATCGCCGTGGCTGAGGAAGCCTTGGGCGTGTGTGGAAGGGGACCTTGGAGGAGAAGTGGGGCCCTCCAGGTGGCACTGGGGGGACAGGTGATCCAGGCCGAGAGACGGGCGGGGGGACTGCAGGGGGGCTCGTGGGCGGGGCTGCAGCAGGAGGCTGGGCCCGGGCTGGGGGACGGCACCTCCGCCCGCCACCCCCCAGGCCGAGGCGGTGGCCGCCCTGTGCCCTGCAGCTCCTGACCGCGGCTCGGTGGCTGCGTGCAGCCCTCTGGACGCAGTCCGGGTAACGCGCGACACAGTGAGTCTCCGTTTCTGACTTCTTGAAGGTGCTTGTGTAGTGTGCCCAATCCCTGGGGGGCCAGCTCTTCCTTAGAGAGGCAGGCAGCTTGGGAACACCCTGGCCCCTCTGTGTGCACAGGTGATGAGGTCACTGCTGGCCAGGGAACAGCGAATTTAATTAGGCGCCGGGCACCTGGTCCGCCCGCTTTGGGAAGCGTAGGGTCACACGTGGAAAACGGGAGCCTGGTGTGTGCCCCGGGGTGGCCCGCGCGCCCTGATTCTAATTTCTCTTTTCAGCCTGTCTCCTCTTTGTTCCGACCCTCCCTTAGAAAAACCCTCTGGCCTCTCATTCCAGGCTGCTCGCTTCCAGGAGGCTAAGCCCTGGGGGATGAGTGGCTGAAACCTAGCCCAGGAAGTCTGCCTTTGTTTATTATTTGGGGAGTTTTTATTACCCCCATCTGGGGGTGGTTTGAGGCACCTGCCTAAGAGAAGGAGCGCGGGCTTATTGTTTGCTGAGAAAGCTCTCTGTCGTTAATGGCATGTGAAAAGTGGATCTCTGAGCAGAGTAAACTGTGTTGATCGGTACCGATTCCCGAACATTGGCAGCTGCACGTGTGTTAGACCCTTGGCGCCAGAACCCGGCGGGCAGTGCGTGCTGGTATGGCGCTCGAGCCGGGGCCCGGACACAAGGGGCACAGCTCACGCCCGTTATAATGTTGCCGAAGTCGGGAAGTTGCTTCTTAATGCTCATCACGTGCAGTTCACGTTTTCCTTCCAAGTGGTGGTGGTGTTTAATCAGTAAGTCGTGTCCGCCTCTTGTGTGACTCCATGGACTGTGGCCCACCAGGCTCCTGTGTCCATGGGATTTCCCAGGCATAGGCACTGGAGCAGGTTGCCATTTCCTCCTCCAGAGACTCTTCCCAACCCAGAGACTGAACCTGCGTCTCCTGCGTTGCAGGCATATTCTTTACCTCTGAGCCTCCTGGGAAGCCCTCCTTCAAAGAGCACTCTCAAAGTGCTCAGTCTTCAAATGAAGAATAGTCTGAACTTGCACTGAAAGAGCATTGCCCTGCAAGTCCTTCGATAGTTTCACTGGGAGACGGTCAGGACATGAGACACGAGGAGGGCTGGCAGCCTTGGGGTCGGGCCATGCTGGGTGGTGCGGGGATCCCAGCCCGCAGTGCAGCAGGAGTGAAGGAGGGCAGGCAGGGGCGTGCAGACCCCAGGTCCTCCCCAGCTCTCTTCCCTCCGGAGCCCCCAGAGGGGCGGTGGGAGCGGCAGCCCCTCGCTGTGTCCACCCGTCAGGGCCTGGGCTCTGGCGCCCCTGGGTTGGAGTCTGGGGCTCACGGCCCTGTCCCCCACCCCCCGCTGCTGGCTGGCTGTGTGAGCTGCTGCCTGCACTCGGGTCTCCCCCTCCACGGGGTCGGGGGTGTGGAGTCTTGGGGAGCCCAGCCTTGCCCCAGAGGAGGCGCTCGAGGGCATTCCATCCCGTGGTGACAGGGTTGAGGGCTCCTGCGATGAGCAGGGCCCTGGGTGTCCCCCTGCGCCCTCAGCAGACCCTCCCTACAGACTTACAGGGAGGGGTGCGGGCCCCCTGTTGGGGGCAGAGGCCAGTTCACTTGGAAACTTGGCTTCCAGGGCCCAGAGTGCTCTGGCGACAGCACTGCCGCCGGGCAGTCGTGGGAGGACTTGTGTCCTCCACCCTGAGCAGGAGGTTGGGGCGGGGGTCTCTTACCTCCCATGGGCTCTGGAGGCGCCCTGGGCCTGATTTCACAGATGGGTCCTCGAGTGTGTCCTTAAACCTGGGAGGCTGGCGGGGGTGGCGGTTTATAAGACAGTGCGAGGGCTGGAGTCACACTGCCAGGGCCGCACAGGCTCTGCTCCCCCGGCCGAGGCCCCGCCCAGCCCCCTGGACTCTGTCTCCTCCAGGTCCTCGCCAAGGCCCCATGCCGGCTCCCCTCTCCCCAGGCAGCGCCTCCCCGCTCCTTCACTCCTGGTCCTCTCAGTCTGCCTCCCGGTCACTGACCCCTGCGGTCCCCTTCCCGTCACGGCCCTCAGCCCTTGGGGAGGCTCCTCCTGCCTTGCCTGTTTCCAGCGGCTGGAGAGCGCTTTGCAAGAGCAGGGCTGCACCCGTCCACCTCGTCCGCCTCTGAATCCACGGCACCTCACGCGCCTGGTGCTCAGGGTCATAGAGGCGGGCGCTGCAGACCCCAGTTCCGGGGTTCAGGAAGTGGCAGGCCAAGGATTTGAGCCTGGCTTTGATTTGGGGTTGGTGTTTTTCAGAATGCCACCCCATAGGGTGGATTTCTGACGCAGGTGTGTGTGTCATTAGAAACACTCTCATTTCTAAACTTTTATTAGGGAGAATCGGGGCAAGTTTGAGGCCCTGGAAAAAAGAAAAGGAACAGGTTGTAAGCAGAGACCTCTGCCGGCCGCGGGCAGGGAGCTCCGGCATCTTGACCCGCTGCGCTCTGCCGGGGAGCGGGCCCGCCGCGCTCTGCCCAGCCGTGATTGCGGCCATGTCCCCAATCTGAGCGTGCAACCCAGCGAGCAGGGCCTGTTTTCGATTCTTATCTCTCTGGTGGCGGGCTCTCAGCCAGCGGGCAGATCAGAAGACAGAATGTGTTCATTTGGCCCTATTAAAAAAAAAAAAACAAAAAGTGAGGTACGGGGCGCCATGAATTAGGTTATCCATGGAGTTGAGCTGTCCTGGCTTTTGTGCGTTTTTTTTTTTAAGGTTCATCTCGAGTTTCTCTTTCTGGCTGAGCAGTTTTTTTCAACATTAATAACTAATGGAGAAGAGGAAGAGACAAAGTAGAACCATATGGCGGCCCGAACACCAGCCTCGCTCGTGGCCGGAAGCTTCTGATTTGTATCTCTTCATGTGATCAGCTGTTGGGCTCGATAGTGGGAAAGTATGCCGTCCGGGGCAACAGCGAGAGGGGATGTAATTCCCGTTGTTGTTTTTTTTTTAACCCAGATGCATCTCACGTGTCTTTTCTTAGACACTGGCTGGGAGCTGTGTGACTTGGGGCATGTGACTTCTCTAAGGCCCTTCTTTGGAAGAGGGACCATGACCGAGTCTGTATGCAGGGCTGTTCGGAGGATTCAAGGAGGCGACGCTGGCAGAGTTGCAGAGTTTACAGTGCCCGGCAAGCCCCACCAGGCGCCGGCGGCTCCACCCTCCTCCTCTTGATTCTTCTCACGCTTACGGTGTCCCCTGAGACAGTGGATCGAGGCCTGCTGGCCCTTCCTGCCTTCCATCTTCTGGGCTTCTTACTGCCCCCGCCCGTGTCGCCCGTCTTTGCTGTGGCCCGTGGGCACCCGTGAGCTGGATGGGGGTTGGGTACCAGTGGTAGGGGCTGAACTTGACCGCCAGGAGGAGGGCGGGATGGCTGTCTTGGCCCAGGCAGCATTGTTTATTATTCCACGTCACTTGGAATTAGGCTTAAATCCCCCCCAACAGCTTGGATTGGTCTGACACCTTTGTGTTTTCTGGACATTGCTCTCAAAGGCCGTTAAGCAGATCGGATGGGCAGCCTGGACAGAAACCGTCCGCCCTCGGGCGGTCGAGAGGCCTGCCTCGGGCCCCGAGGCCGCAGAGGACAGCACACTGAAGGGGTCTCCCGGCTTTGTCTGGACCTGTCCTTCTGTTTAAATTGCTTGCAAGCTCGCGATCCCTGAGACTTAATGTGATTTCTTCCCCGTTGTAAGCATTTGACAAGAGGAGGAGGCAGGGTAGGGTTGGGATGAGTGCAGGGAGAGAGTCATTAACTGATTGACTGGATTTCAGAGATAAACCGTTTTTTTCTGCATCTGCCCTGTGGCCTCAGATCATAGGATTGACACCCACTTTCATGAGCACGCCGGAGCACCCGCCAGTGTGTGCGTCACTGGCTCGGGTCTGGGGGACCAGCCTCTAGGAGAACCGACTCAGGGCTAGGTGAAGAATGCTAAGTGCAGAGGAAGGAGTAACATGGTAGCCAAGGCCAGTGTTAGGACAGCCGTCCCCAGAGCGCTTGGGGTTCAGTTGACATCCATGTCACCGCAGGAATCCAAAGAATTTGGCATCTTGATACAGAAGTTGGGAGTTTCGGCTGATCCCTGCAGGGGTGGTAGGATCAATATCGTAGGATCAGTATTATTAGACATACTTATGATGAAGTTGGAGTGAAGTTGCTTAGTCGTGTCCAACTCTTCGCAACCCCATGAATGTAACCTACCAGGCTCCTCCATCTGGGATTTTCCAGGCAAGAGTACTGGAGTGGGTTGCCATTCCCTTCTCTAGGAGATCTTCCCCACCCAGGGATTGAACCCGGGTCTCCCGCATTGCAGGCAGACGCTTTACCATCTGAGCCACCAGGGAAGCCAGGCATTCTTATACTAAAATATTATTCATTATGTATCTGAAATAAGAATGTAACTGACCAGTGCATTCCCTTATCCAGCAGCAGGGAGGGTTTTTAAGTGGAAGAACACGTGCTCAGACTTCTATGTCCTGGAACAGTGCGTAGGACAGGGTGGTTGTTTGCGAGGGCGCAGGTGGAAGTGGAGGGGAGGGGAGAGGGGATTAGGACGCATCCGACCTCGGGACTGCTGCGCCCTGGGGCAGCCGCGCTTGTGCGGATGTGGAGGCTCACCCTGAAGTCCACACTCCCCCTTCCCCGTGACAACAGTAAGGTTATTCTTACAGAGCATCTTATTTTTGATCAGAGAAACAGGACTGGTGGAGCGAAGTCATATGCAAGGATGTGGCCCAAGTTGAGAGTTTATCCAGGAGGCAGAAATTTTTTGTACCAGTGGGGGTGGAGAATCATTGGGGCGAGTCACCGCCAGGTGCTTCTCACCGTTGGGCGAGTCAGCCATCACTCACAGGTGCCCTGAATGTGTCTGTGCTCCACTGTGGCTTTGTGAGTGGCAGTTCAGATGTGTGTTTTCCTGAGGCGGGGTAGTTCCCGGCCACAGATTCTGAGAAGTCCAGGCGCAGACCTTCCAGGTGGGCCAGATCCGGGCACTCAGGTACGGTCTCCACGGCTCTGCCGTGCCCAGGAACGCAGGGAGGGGGTCTCCGGATGCCTGCTGCACCCCCGGCCCAGCTGCCCTGGCAGAGAGAAGGCAAGCCGTCCACCGCCCCCGGCGGCCCGGAAGCACTCTTCCCGCATACAGCAGCGGCTGAGGCCCTCTGGTTGCCCATGGTGGGTGCTGGCAGCATGCAGATCAGCCCTGGCCGACCGTGTGGACGGAGGAGCCCTGTGACAGAGGAGTAGGAAAGGAGGCCGGGCGGGCAGCAGGCACGGCTGTTGCTGACGGCCGGTCCCAGGGATCAGCCCCCTACCCTGTGCTTTAATCTGCTTTGTTCTTCGAAGGACTTGAGTCACAAAGTGGGGTGGCGGGGAGCGCTCCTACGCCTTTATGCCGACCTAGAAAGTACCTAGATCTGCTTGGGCCGCAGGGAGGACTGGATCCCACTCTGCAGAAAACTGGTTGCTTCGTTTTTTTTGCTTTAACCAGCCCAGAAACATTTAAAAAAGAGGAGGAGGAGGAGGTCATTGGGTTGTGAACCTTTAAAACAAAACCCATCCTCTCATAAAATTTCAGACGTTTTAACACCCCCTGCCCCCCTGCAAAAAAATAAGGCATTCTCAAATAAAGGGTGAATACGTTTACCCATGCGAACAATGTAGCGTCGTTTTGACGAGAGTCTTTCTCTACCCGAATTGTCTGCACTGAAGCCATGAGGCTCCTGCTGCAGCGCAGCGGCCGTCTGTGTCCGATGCAGCTCCCCTACTGTTTGCCAGACAAACCGCCTCGGGCCCAGCCCGGGCCCACGTGGCGAGTCAGCAGCAGGCAGGGGCGCGAACCCAGGGCTCTAGGTTCTCAGTCTGCACTGTGGCTGTGCTCCTTGGGGTCATGTGGTAACAAACACACCCACACACCCAGGACTTCCACTAAGACTCCCGCACACAGACACATACACACACACACCCAGGACACACTCATACACCCACACCCCAGGACACACACACCCAGGACTTCCACTAAGACTCCCGCATACAGACACATACACACACACCCAGGACACACTCATACACCCACACACCCAGGACACACACACCCAGGACTTCCACTAAGACTCCCGTGTACACGCACCCACAACACACACACCCACACCCAGGACTTCCACCACTAAGACTCCCACGTACACATACACACACACACACACATACCCAGGACACACACACCCAGGACGTCCACTAAGACTCCCGCATACAGACACATACACACACACACCCAGGACACACTCATACACCCACACCCCCAGGACACACACACTCAGGACTTCCACTAAGACTCCCGCATACAGACACATACACACACACACCCAGGACACACTCATACACCCACACCCCCAGGACACACACCCCCAGGACTTCCACTAAGATTCCCGCGTACACACACCCACAACACACACATACACGCACATACCCAGGACTCGCGCTAAGACTCCTGCTGTCTCTGCTGCTCTGGAACCACATCACCGGCTTGTGTTTGAGATGCCTGGTTGGAGCCACACTGACATTGTCGTTGGTAACCATCAAAGTTTAGTTCTTGACCAGACACTCTGGGTGAAGATTCTTGTTGCTCATCAAGTTATTAATGTAAAGCTACTTGACCTCTGGGAGGCCCCATGTTGTAAGAGGGGCTTCTAGATGGTGCTAGCACTGGAGAACCCGCCTGCCAGCGCAGGAGATGTGGGTTCACTCTCAGGGTCAGGAAGATCCCCTGGAGGAGGGCGTGGCATCCCACGAAGAGAGTCGGATTCGACTGGAACTACTTAGTGCGCACACACACACACACACACCCACACACGTGCTGTGAAAGTCCTCCTTTTCTCCCCACCCCTGCCGAGTTTCAAGGGCTTGCTGTGTGCCATTCACTGTCCGGAGACCGAGGATTCAGTGGTGAACAGGATCAAAGTCCTTGCCCTGGAAAAACTTACCTTCTGGGGAGAGTGAAAAATCAGTGTTTAAAAAAAAAAAATTAATGGTTTCAATGTTAGTATAAGTGCTTGGAAGAAATTACTGAAATACCTTTGTTCCACACGTTAGCCTCTTGGATAGGAGTGAAGTCAAGCCTTTTTATACCAAATCCCATCATCTTGGGAGCGTCCTGTGTTGGAGACCTGGCTGCCCACGGCAGGCCTGGGGGGAGAGGGCAGTGTGGCTCTGGACAGAGCTGGCTCTCAGTGGTGCATTTCCCTCCAGCACCTGGGGCGCTACAGTTCGTTCAGTTGTGATCTAGGCTGGAGCTACTGCTCCTGCCCAGGCTGGGACTGCTGCTGGGAACAGCATGAGCACACTCGCCCTCCACTGGGCGCTGCGCTGAGTCCCGAGTGAAGGCGTCACCCCCAGCTGGGCTGGTTCTTCCTTTCCCCTCTCTGCAGGTGGTAAAGAAGTCCAGTAAGTTGCCCCAGGCCAAGAGGCCAGTGAGGAGTAGAATGAGGAAGTGTGACTTCAGAGCCTGTTTGCTTGGTCTTTACTATAATCCAGGGTCAATCAGGCCAGTAGTGTCAGGGCAGTGGCACCCCACTCCAGTACTCTGGCCTGGACGGAGGAGCCTGGTGGGCTGCAGTCCATGGGGTCACTAAGAGTCAGACACGACTGAGCGACTTCACTTTCACTTTTCACTTTCATGCATTGGAGAAGGAAATGGCAACCCGCTCCAATGTTCTTGCCTGGAAAGTCCCAGGAACAGTGGAGCCTAATGGACTGCTGTGATGGGGTCGCACAGAGTCGGACACGACTAAAGCGACTTAGCAGTAGCAGTAGCGTCAGGGCCCAACAGGTAAGCCAAGATTCCAGCCCAATGGAACAGTGACACCAGGGAGAGGCTATCACATGCTAGGCAGGCACACAGGTGCCCGGGGCCATTTCACGTGGCCACCAATAGGAAAGCAGGGCCACTTCAAATCCCAGCTGCCCTGGGCGGAAGCTACTAAAATCTTCCTCACCTTGATTTGGACTTTTCTAGGTGAAAGACTCTGTGGCCTTCCATAGCTGAGCCGCGGTGGGGTCATTTCCCAGCGGGCGTACCTTGGGCCCGCTTGTTCAGTTGCTAAGTCGTGTCCTGCTCTTTGCAACCCCATGGACTACAGCACACCAGGCTCCTCTGTCCTCCACCGTCTCCTGGAGTTTTCTCAGATTCATGTCTGTTGAGTAGCTGATGCTATCTAACCATCTCATCCTCTGTCATCCCCTTCTCCTCCTGTCCTCGATCTTTCCCAGCATCAGGGTCTCTTCCAGTGAGTTGGCTCTTTCCGCTGGAAAGCGGTTAGTATTGGAACTTCAGCATCAGTCCTTCCAATGAATATTCAGGGTTAGTTTCCTTTAGGATGGAGTGGTTTGATCTCCTTGCAGTCCAAGGGACTCTCAAGAGTCTTCTCCAACACCACAGTTCAAAAGCATCAATCCTTCAACGCTCAGCCTTCTTTATAGTCCAACTCTCACATCCGTGGGCTTTCCTAGTGGCACAGTTGGTAAAGAATCTGCCTGCAATGCAGGAGACCCCTGTTCGATTCCTGGGTCAGGAAGATCCGCTGGAGAAGGGATAGGCTACCCACTCCAGTTTTCTTGGGCTTTCTTTGTGGCTCAGCTGGTAAAGAATCCACCTGCAATGCAGGAGTCCTGGGTTCAATCCCTGGGTTGGGAAGATCCCCTGGAGAAGGGAACAGCTACCCACTCCAGTATTCTGGCCCGGAGAATTTCAGGGACTGTATAGTCCTTGGGGTCGCGAAGAGTCGGACACGACTGAGCAACTTTTACTTTCGCATCTGTACCTGACTACTGGAAAAACCACAGCTTTGACTGTATGGACCTTGGTTGACGAAGTGATGTCTCTATTTTTAATACACTATTGGGTTTGTCATAGTTTCCTTCCAAGGCGCGTCTTTTAATTTCATCACTACAGTCACTGTCTTCAGTGATTTTAGGGCCCAAGAAAATAAAATCTGCCCCTGCTTCTACTTTTTCCCCTTCTGTTTGCCATAAAGTGATGGGACTGGATGCCATGGTCTTAGTTTCTTTAATGTTGACGTCGTCCTTCCTCGTCGCTGTCTATTAAACCAGCGTTCCTGTCAGAGGGGAGACTCCTTCCTCCGCCGCTTTCTCCCTCTGTGGGCCTTGGGTGCACTAACGAGTGTGGGACGGGAATAATGCATCATGACCTCACAGGACGGTGTGAGCTTCCGGTGGGCAGGAGACCATCTGTGAAGGGCCCGGCATGGGGCGTGATACACGACCACCGCTTGGTGATCTCAGCCCCAAAACGAACTGAAAGCAGCCCCGTCTTTGTGTGACTTTCTCGGGGAGGGAGTCGAGCACACAGGTGGGTTTTGCATGCAGAAGGAATTCTGACATAAGCGCGTCATATAAGGGGGCTACTGGTGCGCGCGCGCGTGTGTGCATGTGTGTGTGTGCGCCTGTGTGTGCATGCGTGTGTGTGTGCGTGCATGTGTGTGTACATGCGTGTGTGCATGCGTACATGTGTCTAGGGTGCTGCCCAGTGTTTTGTTTACACAAAACAGCTGTGAGTCACAGGGCACGGTCCCCGCCTCCCGGGGGTGCCAGACAGTGCCTTCCGGGCTGAGTTTGGAAGCACCCCACAGTCAGCAGAGGCGCCTCGAGAAGCCCGTGGAGGCTGGTGGTCTCCGAGGTGGTGACGACCCCTGTCCATGTGTCTCTGGCCGCGGCGAGGGTCTTCCAGGGCGCCCAGGGACTGCGTGGCTGCCGCGCCTCTGCCGGGTGTCTGCCGGGCCTGCGTGGCTGCCGGGCGTCTGCCGCGCGATCTCGCTCTTCCATGTGGAAGGGTTGTTGGTACCATCGGTGGCCCACTTGTCTGGTAAACGATATGGTGGGGCCTCCGTTAACCCAAGCCCATGAAGCGAGTAAGTCAGCATGTTGAAAATATAGTGTGGAAGTGACTCAAGCCTGGAGGAATCCATTCCTGAGAACGCAGCCCTCCCTGCCTGGCGTATTTTGGTGGAAGTTGATGTCTGAGTTGGGAGGAAGAGGCCAGAGGCCTGGTTCCTGGCAGAGCTCTGGGTCCAGTTCAGCAGCGTTTGCCCTGGGATTCCGGGCCCCCCTCCTCAGGGAGGAGTCCCAGGAGGGTCAGCCTGGGCACAGCAGCTGGAGCTCGGCACGGGGGAAGCTGGTGGAAAGCTGCCTTTGCTGCAGGTAGGGCTGATGCTGCGCACTGACCGGCAATGCTTGGCCGGGGTCTGGAAAGAGCTGGAAACTCTACCCGGCGTGGAGCCTGTGGAGCGCTCAGCACGGACAGCTCTTCTTCCCCCGAGTTCTCTGGGTTCCTGTGTGTGTGAGTGTTTCCCTTCTTCTCAGGACGCTCCCCAGAGACTGGCCCCGGCACACACGTACTTACGTGTGCTGGGCCACCCTGGCGGCCCCGTCATTAGAGCTGCACACAGGGTGGAGGGAAGGCCGTGTGGGAACTCACGCTCCACTGTAATCCAAGAACAGGTTTCTTTACAGCGGGACGTGGTTGGTGTCAGACACATATGGAAAAGAAAGGAACGGGCCCCTGATTCTGGCAGGGCACCAAGGGCCAGATGCTCAACATGCGGACCACGGGCCAGCTGCGGTGCCACTAGCCAGCCAGGGCACGACGTGTGATCTTGACCCCGGCTCTGCCTTTTCCTCTCTCCCCCCAGGTGCCCAGCCTGTGTGAAGACCTCCTGTCCTCGGTTGACCAGCCACTGAAAATCGCCAGAGACAAGGTGGTGGGGAAGGACTACCTCCTGTGTGACTACAACAGGGACGGGGACTCCTACAGGTGAGCCCGTGCCCTGGCCGCCCACCGCCGCCGCTGGCAGCCAGCCTTCCTCCTCCTGTTCTGTTCATCCTTCCATCCACCCAGTCTCAACCAGCCGGTGTCTGTGGAGCGCCTGCATGGGAGATGCAGCAGTAAACAGGCGTTCTCTGCCCATGTTGCTAAAAAACAGCTAGCTACTTCATTAACGTCTCATCAAATCCTGCAAAGGAGAAGGTCCAGGGTGTGCCCGTGACAGGGATCCCAAGTGCAGGAGGGCCTGTGTGCTTAAGGGCATGTGAGTGAAGCTTGTCAGACAGACAGGCAGCTCTCCCTTTGTTTCCCCATCACCCTTTCAGAGCCGTGAATTACTAAGTCAGTGTTCATCCCTGCCCCCGATGATCACTAGGCTAGAGCAGGAGACACACCCGGTCTGGTCACCTGTGACTTGATTGCTGCAGCCATGGCCAGGCTTATTTGAGGGTAGCATAGAGAAGGCCAAGGTTGACTCCAGAAGGACTTGCTGAAGAAGGTGATGTCTGAGCTAGGTTTTTAAAGGTGCATAGAAGTTCTTAAATATTAAAAAAAGATGAAAGTAAAAGTTGCTCGGTCACGTCTGGCTCTTTGTGACCCCAGGGACTATACAGTCCGTGGAATTCTCCAGGCCAGAATCCTGGAGCGGGTAGCCTTTCCCTTCTCCAGGGATCTCCCTGACCCAGGAATCGAACCGGGGTCTCCTGCATTGCAGGTGGATTCTTTAGCAACTGAGCCATCAGGGAAGCCCTGATAAAGATGGAGTGGAGGGAAAGATGAGGAATCCTTAAACCTGTCCGGTATTCCTGGGATGGGTGGCGGTAATCAGTGCCTTGAAGGATGGTGGAGGAATGCCATCTGCCTTAGGTTTATGTAGAGGCTGCAGAACCTGAGCTAAGTCTTGATGCCTTGGCCTCGTGCTCTTTGGGGGACGGGTGGGCCCTAAGAAGTAAAAGCAGGAGAAAATGGCTGGAGGGAGCCGGCACGGGCTCCGGGGCAGCACTGCCTGCTGGAGCAGCTGGAACTCTGACGATCAGTCTCTGGTCTCTGGCTCTCTCAAGTGTCGGGTGGAGGGGACGGGGCTCACTCCTCTCACAGGACGCTCAGCAGCGCGTCTGTGTGAGCAGGCACTCGTCCACCAGGCACTTAGGCACACTTCTGTGCAGCTTGTGTGTCCTGCTGAGGACTCCAGAGAGCAAGCAGATGTGGAAACCCTGGAGATTGTTGAAAAGCGGGAGAGGATAGGGAGGGGTGGGAGGGGCTGCAGGCCCCTGTGACGAGATGGTCAAGGCTGACGTGAGCCCTCAGGACAAGAAGGTTCCCTCCTGCGCAGGTCTGGGGCAGAGCATCCCTCTTGAAGGCCCTGGGTGGGACGCAGTGAGCCCGGCAGGGAGGGAGGGGAGCCTGGGGTGGAAGGGAGGCCGGAGGCCTTGCAGGCCAGGGAGGGGTGATGCAGGCTCAGTGCCGGGCACTTGGAGGTTAAGGGAAATAGTGCCCCTGAAGTGCTGCACAGCACAGAGAGCGAAGTGGCATGAAAGCTTCAGTCGCTCAGTCGTGTCCGACCCCGTGGGCTGTAGCCGCCCGGATGCTCTGTCTGTGAGGATTCTCCAGGCAAGAATTTTGGGATGGGTAGCCATTCTCCAGAACTTGGGGCAGAAATTACAAAGAACTAATGCTGCTTAAGAGAGACTGGACAGCTGTCTTACAGTGGTGTCTCTTTCCTAGCTTCATGTGGGAAGTTGGGTAAAGAATGTCCTTCAGCCTGATCCAGACTGGAGCCTAGAGCGGAGATGGGAAGAGGTGGTCAGGTTTGAGGTTGGTCTTAGACGTAGAGCCACTGGAGTTTGCTGATGGAGGGGGGTGGGGAGGAGCAGCTGGAGAGGTGGCGGGGTCCCTGAGTGGGGAGGTGAGGAAGGCTCTGGGGGCGTCTTAAGCTCCAGATGCCCAGCGGATGGAAGTGGAGAGTCAGACAGCCTGTGTGTATTCTTGACTCCAGGGAGGCCTGGGTGGGGATGGATGTACAGAGGTGGGCGTCCGGCTCCAAGGTGGTGAGACTGCCTGAGGCAGGTCCAGCTCAGCCCGAGGGGGCTGGCCACGGCCCGGGTCGTGGGCAGGGGGCCGCGTCCCGTCCTCAGTGGGGGCGAGGCCCCAAGGGCGGTAAGTGGGCTGGCAGGCCAGGGAGCCCGTGACAAAAAGACGCCGCGAAGTGCATCATCAGACACGGGGTTCAGGGGGGCGTCCTGGAAGAGGGGCCCCAAGGCTGAGGCTTGCTAAGTCAACATCATCATTACATTTCTTGTTTCCTCCTGAAAATTCGGGCTTGTTGTATGAGACGGCTGTTCCCCAGCGGCCGGTGGAAGGCTGGGGACGTTTCCCACTCCAGGCCAGTTTGCCGGGCCTCCTGGGGACGTGGGACCCGCGGCTCCTCCAGGTCACCCTGCCGGCTCCCACCCGCATTCCTAGGGGCTCCCAGGGGGCTGTGGGGTCTTCAGCTGAAGAGGAGCCCAGGCACAGGGCAGAGGGCTTTCATTTTTTCTCTTCTCGGTATACAACTTCAAGGTCTTCTGATTTCTCCACACGTTTCTGTGTAACTGTGTTTGACCGTTTGCTTAAATGAGATCCTTATGGTGTGACGGTCTGCCAGCAGCGCTGTTTGAAACCTGTTAGCTGAAACAAAAAGCATTCTCTGAGGGAAATGAAAGGCCTGACTTTGGAAATCTAAGCGTTCCTGTCCATCTGTCTTTTTTCAAATGGCCTCCATTTAAGCTCTTTAATGTGTTCTGAGTGCCCCTTCCACTCAGAATATTCTGGGTAATGTTATGATTTTTTTTCCCCCAGCTACAATTACCCCGGCTCCAGGACTAACGGCTGGAAATGCTGTCGTCTGTGAGCCAGGGGAGATGTGAGGTACAGGCTTCTTGAAAATTCCAGACTCCCAGTCAGCAAGAGAGATGGGCTGTGTCTCAGTTGGGTTGCCTTTAAACAAAAGCCGGCTGGGGCAGGTCTTCCAGCCCTGCCCCACCCCGGACAGCGGGGGACTCGTAGCCTCGAAGGTCAGGCCTCTGAGGGTGCCGGCCGGGCAGGCGAGGCGTGGAGGGTCTCACACTCGGCTTCCTTTCCACCCGCCTTGGTGAGCAGAGGTACGAAGCCTCCTGGTTTATGTATAAATAGTGGTGGTGACAGCCCTCTTCATCTTTGGGCCTGGTAAGAGGTCTTTATTGATTTCTTTTTTTAAATTCTTAGGCATCCCCCAGCAGAAAGAGCAGAGAGTTGCTTCATCTCTGTTGGTTCGGAGGAGCACTTGCCAGAATGGCCGGGGGTCCTTTCCTCCCCGCCCCATGCTGGCAGGCTTCGGCCCGCAAGCTCCATGCTGGGCGCCGGGCCACGACGGCAGAGCGCGCCACGGGCTTCTACCCAGAGCACCCTTGCTGCCCAGGGCGAGGTCGGGAGGCCAGGCTGTGACCGTGGCAAGGGGGTGAGGGGACAGGCGGGGAAACGGTCTGTCCTGCTGCGTGTCAGGGTGGAGACAGGTGTACAGTGACGATTGCACTCTCCTACTTTGCTGCTGTTCTCGAGCACGTGGAGTGCCAGGCCCCCTTCCAGGTGGGGAGCAAACGGTGGGAAGCAGGACAGACATGACTCCTGCCCTCCGGGAGCTCAGCTTCTCAAGTTGACCGTCTAAACTAGGTTGCAGTTCAGTAAAGTTTTAGGATTCAACTCTGCAGCCACACCAGTGCTCAGGAACCACCTGAAGCTCCCAGCTACCGTTCTGGACGCACAGACGCAGAACACTGCCGTTGTCGGGGAAGTTGTGCCAGGCAGCACCGTTCTGAGGGGTGAGCACGGTGAGAACGGCCCTGCCCGGGGAGGGAGAGTGGGGAGAGGCCCAGGGTGGGCCTCTCTTCTGCCCTCCAAGCAGGCAGGGCGCTTGCCAGTGGCCTGGGCACGGCCCAGTGTAACCCGCAGGCTGCCTGCTGGTCACGGGGCAGCAGGGGCATCTCAGGCCATGTTGCACGTTCTCCTGACACGGGTGAGTGAGGTTGGGGGCTGGCGTGGAAAGAAGGGTGCCCAGGCACCTCCTGCTCTGAGGGACGCTGGTGCAGGGAGACTCTTGGGGACACCAGGCACAGTGACTCTGCCCTCACTTACCTGTGTGGACCCCCAGCCTCGAAAGGGGGGCCTCTGCCCGAGGGTGGCATGGAGGTTGCCCGGCTGATGTGATGGATCTGCTGAAGTAGGAGCCAGGCGTCAGATACCAGGAAGAAAGATGTTTGTACACAGGACTCGTTAAGGGGACGGGGATGCCTTTTGCCCCTTACCCTCAATCCCAAATCAGTCAGCCCTGAGTCCTTCGCGACGTGAAGTGGTGTGGTCAGGCAGGGAAACAGGAAAGGCAGTGGGGTTTCTGACCATGGGCGCGTCTCGGTCTTTACAGCCCAGGGTGTGAAGGACTTTGTCCGGATTCCACGTTGCCCCGGCCGCCTCTCCTTTTCCCTCTCACCTTTGTAATCCCCTCTCTCTGTGCCCCCAGCCCTGTGAAGTCCACCTGCGGGAATTAACGAGTGAGTTTCCCTTACAACCGCCTTCCCAGCACTTTCTGTGGTTAAATGTTTTCCTGATGTGGCAAAATACATTTTTTAAAGCACAGCGAGTCTTTGGGCTGGAAAAAGCAAGGCTGGTTCTCATTACTCTGCAGTGTTCTGTGCGCACACAGCCCGCGGAGGCTGGAGGGCCCTCCTCTGCTACAGGGAGGGCTCCGTCCCCGGGGTGTCCTTACGTGTGATCTGCGGTCTCTTGCTGCCCTAACTGACAGCTCTCATTTTAATCCTTAATTGTCTGAGGCGATCTCTGAGGAGAGTGACATTTTTTCCAGAATGGCTGGCAAGTCAGGAAGGACTGAGTGGTCTTTCTTCATCAATACAGTGGTGAGAACAAAGGAAGGTCTTTAAAAGATGAGTAAGAAGTGGTGTTTGTTGCTGAACTGTATGCTAGTCTCTGGGCACTCAATGTCCTCGCCTCCTTTGCTCCTCGAAGCAGACCTGTGGGTAAAGAGTAGCCTCCGTTTACATACGAGGAAAATGAAGCTCAGAGAAGTCAAGACACGTGTTGGAAACACACAGCTAGTGAGAGCTGGGGCCTGGCAGTCACAGCCAGGTCTGACAGTCTGAGCCCTTGCTCTCCGAACCTCGAGAAAGAAGGCCTCATCTGTTGGCCAGGGCCTGTGGGTCGTGGCTGCTCCTCTGAAATCTCAGTAGCTGGGGCCGACGGGCTCAGCTGCCTCGCTCCCCCGGAATGAGTCGTGTGACCTTCTCCCTCTGCCCTGCAGGTCACCATGGAGTAACAAGTACGACCCTCCCCTGGAAGACGGGGCCATGCCTTCTGCTCGCCTGAGGAAGCTGGAGGTGGAGGCCAACAACGCCTTTGACCAGTACCGAGACCTGTGAGTTAAGGGCCCCTGATTCGTAACAACGCCTTTGACCAGTACCGAGACCTGTGAGTTAAGGGCCCCTGATTCGTAACAACGCCTTTGACCAGTACCGAGACCTGTGAGTTAAGGGCCCCTGATTCGTAACAACGCCTTTGACCAGTACCGAGACCTGTGAGTTAAGGGGCCCTGATTCGTAACAACGCCTTTGACCAGTACCGAGACCTGTGAGTTAAGGGGCCCCCTGATTCGTAGGTTGGAGAGGAGACACGACCCGCCCCATGGCAGGCCTGACCAGGGACAGCTCTGAGTGCCCTGCAGGACGCTGGGCGGGAGTGTGGTCCCCGGGCCCGTCCTGAGAGGCGGCTGGCACGTCCGGGCACTGCCCTGCGTCGTGAGCACCGCCTGCCTGCAGGACTCCAGGCCCGATGCCCCGCACCCTTCGTCTCAGATCTTCCCCAGCGTGGGTGCTGTTGTAGCCCCCATGTCTGCTGAGGAAGAAATCAGCTCAGAACAACTCACTGAATTGTGTCAGAGGCCAGAGGCAGAGCAAGGAGTCAGACCCGGGTCCGTCTGTCCGCAGAGGACCCCGCTGGGTTTCATGGCACTGCCTGCCATGACGGTTCTCGCCTGGGGCCCAGGGCCCTGCTCCCAGACCAGTCTCCAAGGCCAGGGGGGTCCGGGGGGAGGCAGAGGCGGGGGTCAGGGCTCCTCGGTACCCACAGCTCCCTCACGTCAGCGCTGCTGCCTCTGGGGTCGTCGGGGTCTCAGCCCTCACCGTGCTGCTGTGGCTTAGTCACTGAAGCGTGTCTGACTCTTGTGCGACCCCGTGCGCTTGGCAAAGTGTTTTTGCTGCATCTGCTTAGATTTCTGCCTCCTGCCGCACCCCCAGAAAGGGCGGCCACTCGCTCCACCCACCGCGCACGGGAAGGCTCCAGAGAAGGTTATCTCCAAAGCATTTTTTTCTTAATAGGATCTCATTTTTAATTAAGCTCCATATTGAAAACATAGCAAACCTATAATATATGCAGTGCTACCTCAATACAGACCCAGTGATTCAGGGGAGGACTTGACATATATATGTCTGTAAAGGGCCAGATAGTAAACACTTTAGACTTTGCAGCCACGTAAGTCCTGTCACTTTTTCTTTATTCTTTCTTTTTATGTATAATTATCCTTCCCTCGTAGCTCAGTTGGTAAAGAATCTGCCTGCAGTGTAGGAGACCCGGGTTTAATTCTTGGTTTGGGAAGATCCCCTGGAGAAGGAAATGGCAACCCACTCCAGTACTCTTGGCTGGAAAATCCCATGAACAGAGGGGCCTGGTGGGCTACAGTCCATGGGGTCACAAGAGTCAGACACAACTGAGCAGCTAAGCACACATCCCATATCCTTTAAAAACATAAAGCCCTCTCTTGAGCCTGGAGGTAGGTGGCATTTGGCCTTCAGTCTAGAGTGTGCCCACCCTGAGCTGACCTAGGATGTAGGCGGGAAAAAGAATGAGAGAAAGAAAGCCTCCGACCGCTGCGGTGTCGTCGGGACGCGGCAGCGCCATCCTTGGAGAGGGAGCTCAGGCTGCTCCTTGCAGACAGCTGGCATGGTGGCCCAGGTTTCAGCAGATTTGGTATGTATAGTACATCATACAGAATTACCTGTGTCCATCTGACACGTGTCGACAAAAAGACCCACGACCCAGAAGCAAAAGCACAGCTCTGAGGAAGCCGGGAGCGCTGGCCCGTAGCGTCTGAGCTGCCCCAGGTGCGTCGCCGTGCGAGTCAGCTTCATCTTCACTCTGCCACGTGCCGGTATTTTACATGCAGTATCTTTAATCCTTTCAAGAACCTCTGGGGCCGTTGATGTTCCCATTTTTACTGATGAGACTGGGGTTCCCAGAGGCTAAATGAACCCCCCCCCACACACACACAGGACCTCGAGGTGAAGAGCTAGAGTTTGAATCTGTATTTGCCTGATGTTTCCACATATTATTGAGTCTCACCATTAGAGTAAATTTCGGTGATTGAAGACTCATGACATCGAGAACGTTGCCCTGTAGTAGAACAGCTCCTTCCCCAGTGAAGCCGAGAATTGGTCTCGTTGCTGGCATTTCTGGTTTATTTGTAGCTCTTCTTACCCAGCCATGTGGCAAGAAGCCTGTCCAGCTGCTGAACGGGAATTCCCAAGTGGAGTCAGTGTTGTGGGTTCATGATATGCTGACAGTAAACCAGCAGTGCCGATAGCAGCGGTTACCAGCCAGTACCTGGCGAGCCTGGCGTCCGCTGCCTCTCTCGGTCTCACCGAATCTTCACGTCGGCCTGTGCAAGAGGGTTCTCCCCGTTCTACAGAGGAAGTGACAGATGCAGAGAGGTGAAGTCTCTCACCAGGTTCACCGAGCCAGGGGCATATTTCACATGTTCTATTCCGGTTTAAAACCATCCTTATCCAACTCAGAGTGCAAAACTTAACTCATTTACTTGACCAGCATTGGCCTGTTTGACACAAGCCAGATGCTCGCCAAGTCCTAGGGCTCCGGCCCTGAGTCCAGATGACCACATCCTTGCTTGCGTGGTGCGTCCGCTGAGGATACACAGACGATAGAGCGAGAGTGGGTCGGTGCTGAGAGGGTGATGGGACAGAGAGTGCCCGGGGTTTGCGTGGCGGGGTCGGAGCACCTGTCCGGGAGCTGGCCTGGGCTCTGGTGCCCGGGCGGGAAGGGGCAGCCAGGCAGGGTGGCTTTCGGGTCCTTCGAGGAGCAGAACAAGGCCAGTTCTGATTGCTGGTAGGCGTGAGCCTTCGAGTGGCGACTTCCTGGGTACCGTGATCCGCGTGTGCTGCTCCCCTCGTGCTGCCGTGGAGTGGGGGCGGGGCAGGCCTGGGAAGAGGCCCGTGTCCTCTCTGACTGCTCCCTCCTGCCTGCTGGCTCGCTGCTTCACGTGTATAATGATGTGCGGTCTGTTCAGCGTGTGCCTTCTGTGAGGCCTCGTTGGGCCTCATACGGTAGAGCATTTCCCCATCCCCCTTTACAAGGCTTCCCTGTCGGAACAGTGGCTCTGTAGGGTACGTGGGAGTTGTCTACCAGGCCATGAGGTCCCTGCTCAGGGAGGTCCTCTAGGCGGTTAAACCTCTGGGAATCTGCAGGAGCTGGTTCATCCCCCAGGTCTAACTCTCCGCACCGCCTCCTGAGAAGGTTCCCCCGCCTGGGCAGAGTCCCCCGTGAAGGGGCTTTCCGCCTTGATGACCCGTATCTCTGTGGGCCTGTGCGCGTTGCCTGTGCTCCCCTCTGAAGGGGAGCTGACCTATGGGGAAGTGAGGAGGGGTGGCAGGGCAGCTTCCTGCACCCAGAGGGGACCTCACAGGACAAGCCGGCCCTGAGGTTCTGGGATGGTCTGGAGAGGTGGAATCTGGGCCCAGAGCTGCCGCCCCTGAGGTTCTTGGACGGTCTGGAGAGGTGGTGTCCCGGCCCAGAGCCGCCGCCCCTGAGGTTCTTGGACGGTCTGGAGAGGTGGTGTCCCGGCCCAGAGCCGCCCCTGGGGTTCTGGGAGGGTCTGTAGAGGTGGGGTCTGGGCCTGGAGCCGCCCCTGAGGTTCTGGGACGGTCTGTAGGGCTGGGGTCCGGGCCTGGAGCCACCCCTGGGGCTCTGGGACGGTCTGTAGGGCTGGGGTCCGGGCCCGGAGGATGCTGCTCTGCCCCCAGTGAATCAGAGTGCTCTTCTAGGTGGGAGGAGACGGTCCATGGCCTCCAGGCAGCACCCACAGGGAAGGGCAGGGGGCCTTTCATTCCCTCGTATGTGGGGGCGGCCTGGTCATCCCATCACAGCAGTCCCAGGCCCCCAGAGGGACCGTGGTGGGAGTTGTCGTTGGGTGGCCAGAGTCTTCAGTGCTCTGGGACAACCACTCCTGAGGCCCATGTCAGGACCATTTCCCCAGTTGCTGAGCCAACCCATTTCTCGTTTAATAATTATGAATCCAAGTCTCCTTTTTCTTTCTTTCCTTCTTTTCCCCTCCTACCCCCCATCCCCTAGTATCTTGCCCACTTCCTGTTGTCAGAGTGCCCTGTGGGTTGTCAGATGTCACATTAGTGACCTTGAACTCTCCGCGCTGTGGTTCTGGGGCAGACAGAGATCAGCCCAGGGCTTGGAGGCCTCACCCCTGCCTTGGTCAGCGCAGGCCAGTGGTCACTGCAGGTTTCCTGGGGCCATGGCCTCGCCTTTCATCCTGGCCTTCGTTCCTGCCCCTCCCTAGTCTAGGCCTCTCCCCACAGCAAGAAGACTCCTCTGCTGTCACCGTGGCGTTCTCGATAACAATCTGCCTGCCGTTGCAGGAGACGCGATAGACGTGGTTTCAATCTTCAGTCCCTGGGTCTGGAAGATCCCCTGGAGGAGGAAATGGCAACCACTCCAGCATTCTTACCTGGAGAATCCCGTGGACAGAGGAGCCTGGCAGGCTACAGTCCATGGGGCTGCAAAGAGTTGGACACAACTGAGTGTGTGCACGCACACACGCGCACGCACACACACACACACACACACACACACACACACACAGTGAAGGAAACCACAGCGCTCCTCCATGGAGCCTTCCACCTAACTTGCTTCAGTTCAGTTCAGTGGCTCAGTCGTGTCCGACCTTTTGGGACCCCATGAACCGCAGCACGCCAGGCCTCCCTGTCCATCACCAACTCCCGGGGTCCACCCAAACCCATGTCCATTGAGTTGGTGATGCCATCCAGCCATCTCAACCTCTGTCGTCCCCTTGTCCTCCTGCCGTCAATCTTTCCCAGCATCAAGGTCTTTTCTAATGAGTCAGCTCTTCACACGAGGTGGCCAAAGTATTGGAGTTTCAGCTTCAACATCAGTCCTTCCAATGAACACTCAGGACTGATCTCCTTTAGGATGGCCTGGTTGGATCTCCTTGCAGTCCAAGGGAGTCTCAAGAGTCTTCTCCAACACTTGCCTTCCTTACACGTCAGCAAACAGGCTCAGGCAGAAGGTCACTCTGAGGGGAGGCTCCCCCAACACTGCCTCGCGTCCGCTGGCTCTGTCGCTGAGCCACTGCCTGAGGGGCTGAGGAGATGGCCCGTGTCCTGGGCTTGCAGACAGGCACCTGGAGCCTTGGGCAGACCCAGAGGGAAGCGAGTGATTGCAGGGCCTCCGCCAGGAGAGGCTGGTGCCCGTGGCTCCAGGGGGTGGACTGCAGGCCTGTGCCCCTGGGGACTGAGGACCTCAACACGCAGGCAGTCCACTGTGCTCACCCGGACTTTACCCCCTGCTGTTCCTGAATTCTGGGATCCTGGTGGGTCACAAAACTAGAACTGGGTTTGCCTTGTGCTCTGGCCTCTCGACCACCACCCCCCACCCCCAAGGGACTGGACACTGCCCTCAGGCTTGGAACCCCTCGTGCTGTGAGGCGCCTCCAGGCGCTCCTTGTTCTGTGGCTCCCAGCAGGAAGGGCCCTCGTCTACACCAGGAAGGTGCACCGAACTCCCACTCACAGAGGCTGGTCGTCATCTAAGGACTGGGGAATCAACCAAAGAAAAAAAAAACGGGCCAAAGGCGCCCTTCCCTGCCATTCCGCGCTCCGGGGCCCTCATCTGGCTTATGTCTTCAGCCTGAACCTGTGGCCGTGGAAGTGAAGACAGCTCCTGGTTCCCAGCCCCGGTCCCCCAGCCTTCTGCATCCTGGCGTTCTCCTAACAAGATGCGGGGAAGGAGACCGCAGTGAGCGTGGAGGTGGAGCTGAGCCACGGCCTGGCCAGGTGTCCTGGGCCCCAGCAGGCCGGCCTGCCTTCCTGGAGAGAGGGGCTCGCCAGCCCCCAGAGGTGTCTCTCTGCTATGGAGGCTGGAGGTTCCATCACCGTCTTCCTGGAGGAAGGCCTTGGCTTTTGTGCTCGGGCTCCGGGCTTGCATCGCCTGGCCATCGAGGTTCTGACTCTGTAGGGATTAGGATGAGTCAGCGGCACGTCGAATTGTGATACGGTCTGAGTGAGAGGCCAGGCCGGGACCGGACTGACGAGCAGGCCCTCTGGCTTGCACCTCTGGGTACCCCCTCTCCACCTGTGGGCGGGGTTTCTGCAGCGTGGCTTAGAAGTGCCAGCAGCGGGAGCGTGCCTGCTTTCCCACAGCGGGCACGAGGTGCCTGGGGGCCCAGAGAGCCGAGCCGGGGTCCTGCCTGGTTCCCGTGAAGCCCGGTTCCTCGCTCCTCCTGGCTCCTTGCCGCCTTCTGTCCCTCCCATCCCTTCCACAGTTACTGCTTTGCTGCTTTGCTATCGCTAGTGACAGAGAGGGATCCTGGAGGGAAACTTTCCCAGGAGAGTAACTGTTGAGCAGCCGCTGATTGCACAGCTCTGATTTTAGATGAACAGCTCATTTGCTGAAAACCCTCAGGAGATGACAGGCGGGCTTTGCTGGAGTGCTTGCACTGGGGGAGGCCATCGTCTGCTCGCCAGTCTGGAATGTCATCACTCCCCTTCCCAGGCCCTCCCGCCCTGGCCACCAACATCCCAGCGGCTCCCAGTCTTCCCCACCACGCCCCCAGGTGGTCTCCAGCCCCAGCAGCCTCTGGGCGCCAGGAGAGGGAGCGGAAAGGGCCACCTCTCAGGCACTTGGCTCACGGGGACGCTGCTTTCCTGGCAGAGCCATCTCTGCTTTCTCAGGCCCGGGCCTGGGATGGCCCAGTGAGCCATCTCCCTGAGGGAGGCCTAGCAGAGGTTGGCGCTTGCTGCTGCCAGAGAAGCATCTCTTTTGCGGTGTGAGCCACCAGCAGTCTGCCGCACACCCCACGGTCAGCGCTTTGCGTTCCCAGGTTCCCAGGGAAGAGGGGAACCTTTCCCGCTCTGGCTTCCACACTGGGCCCTCGGTCAGCCCGGGCTCTTCCGAGCCCAGATGTTGTAACCCAGGGCCTGGCACTGCTTTCTCTCAGACGTGATTGCTCCCATGTGTGCCAGACAGCTTGCCCCACGCTCTGCAATCCTCGGCTCTTGGCTCGCAGCAGATAATACCTTCGAACATGCGGTTGCAATTTATTGGCCTTATAAGTTAATTTTAGTGGGTGTGCAATTGATTGAAATCAAAGCTTAATGAAGGCCAGGGTCGGGGGTGCGGAGGCGCAGGGCGGGGGGCACTTTGTGTTCTTCTTGCTTTGGGTCCTAGATAATCTTCAAACGCTTTAATTAGGTTTTCTAATCAGCCTCTCTTGTCTGGAAGAAGTTTACAGAGTGAAACGAGGCTGGCGCCCCCGTGGCAGGCGCGGGGCCCGCGAGCCTCTCGTGGCAGCGGCCGCGGTCCTCTGCCTCCTCTCGCTGCCCTGGGGCCCGCCTTACAGTTCTGGCTGTTTCCGTCCTTCCGGCCTCCCTTCCCTCCCCCGGGCCTCCGTCAGATGGTGCTTGAGCAGCACCAGCCGGCGAGTGCAGGGCGTCCAGGGGAAAGTCTGTTGCCCAGGTTTCTTGTGTCTTCAAAGCTGAGACCTCGCACCCTGGGCCCCAAGGGGCCACCTCTTCCTGGGACGTGAGCGTTGGGCCCGAGAGTCTGTGTCTGTCCCGACGGGACTCGTAGGTGGCAGCGGGAGGCTGGCTGCTGAAGTGGAAGTAGCAGAAGTGTGCGTGCGTGTGCTCACTCAGTCGTGTCCCACTCTGCGGCCCCACAGCTGTAGCCCGCCAGGCTCCTCTGTCCGTGGGATTCTCCAGGCAAGAATATTGGGGTGGGCTGCCATGCCCTCCTCCAGGGGCTCTTCCCGACCCGGGGGTCACACCTGCGTCTCGTCTCCTGCACTGGCGGGCCGGGTCTTTACCGCTAGTGCCACCTGGGAAGCCCAGCAGAAGTCTGGGAAGCAGGCGACGGGGGTGGGTGGGCCTGGATACCTCCCAGGAGCTGGCTCTGACCCCACGACTGTGTCCAGGTCCGGCTGCAGAGCGGGGCGGAGCTGTGCTGTGGAGGAGGCCGGGCCTCAGTTCTCTGTTGTGACCTTGCTCGCTGACGGTGGGCCAGGGGTCCACTTGCTGAGCCTCTGTTTCCTTGTCTCACTGAGCCGTGCCTGTCTTGGTGGGGGGTGCTGTTCCCCTCCCAAGGCTCCCCTGTGTCCACTTGGCCCCTCGAGGGTAACGGAATCATCCTCATTGGGCGGCAGTCCCGTGTGGGGCGGTCTTAGGTTGGGTGGGTTTGCGGTTGTGGCCGTGGGGTGAGTGCACACGTGGTGGACAGCGGGCCGCGCTCAGGAGGCTGCAGGCTCCAGTGCGGCCCGGCCCCAGCGCTCAGTGAGGCCCCAAGGAGGTCTGCTTCAGCAGCGGGCTGCAGTGGTCGCCGTGTGCGGTGACGGGAGGCAGTCCTTGTGACCGAGCCTACAGTGTTTCCCGAGACCTTGCGGTGCTCTCAGCGATGCGGGTGCCACGTGGGCGAGGGGTCCCCAGGGAACGGAGTGAACCGAGGCTCTAAGGACTCTCTTGGTAAGCGCTAAGAGAGACCGAAACGCGGGCGCTGCGGCGGGGAGAGCACCCACAGCGGGGCCATGGGGGCCCAGAGCGGCGTCCCTGTCGCAGGGGACGTCCCGGCATCACAAGCCGGAGGCCGCGCTTCCTGGGCTGGCCTCCGGGAACTCGGACTTGGGGGGCTTCCTATGCTCCCTGATAGGAATGGTCACGGTGCAGAGACTGTCATGTAGACACTGTGGTTTGTGCTGAGCTGCAGCCTCCCTCCCAGAGCCTGTGTACAAGGCAGAGGGCTCACCAGGAAGAGCAGCGGGCGTTGAGACTGGGGGGCTCCGCGGCCCATCGCTGGGACCTGAGGGCACCCCACGTGGCTCGGTGCCGGGAGCCAGGGGCGTCTTGGGAGCCCGCACCTGGTTCCCTCCATGACCTCTGCTTTCTCCTTTCCCTGGAGTGATGCGGGGCCGCGAGCCTGGCTTTTCTGAGTCCAGTGAGTCCTCCTGGCGCATCGCGGAGCCTCAGGTGGTCGTGGGTAGCCAGTCCAGGCTGTGTAACCAGAGGAGGAGGAGCGGGTGGGCTTCTCTGAGCCGAGGGGCTTGCTGCTGAGGCGGGAGAGCGTGGGCCGCCAGGACCGGACGGTGGTGAGAGCTGCAGAGGCCCTTGTGCGGCGTGGCCGGGGTGTCGTCCTCCGCACCTGGGGAAGGGGCTGCGGGTCCTAGAGTACATTGGACAGTGCTCACTGTATGACCTCCGCCGTCCCCCAAGGCTCTGCAGGCTAGAGAGGCAGACCCTGACCCAGGCTCCTCCTGGACTGACCGCGGCACCTGTGGCCTGAGGTTACCCTGTGTCCCCCTCCCCAGAGACGGCCGGTCCAAGCTCCCTAGGTCTCCAGAATGAGAGACCAGGTGGGAGACGGGTGAGAGCAGTGAGCAGCGTGAGCTGAGGTCACAGAAGTATTCAGAAACGTTCTCGGGAAGGTGAGGCCTGGACTGCCTGCCTCGGCCCTCACCCTCGCCGTCTGCCCCTTTGATTCGTCCGGGGGGTCCCTGCCCAGAGGTGGAGGGCCTCTCTGTGCATGGAGGCCCTGCCACGCCTCCCCCTGCTGCAGATCCTGTGCTGTGGGGACAGAGGGCTGGAGGGGGGAAGTCACGTCTGGCTCTGAGCACGCTGGCAGCGTAGTTAGTGTTTGAGCTTCCACGTACATTCTTCGCATCTTCAGCCGCGCGTCCATCGGAGGGCCTCTGAGGACCTGCCCTGCCTGTGGACTTGGGCTGGGGTGAGGGTGCAGGAAGCAGCTAAGGGAGAAAGTCAGGCTCGCCTAAGCTGCACACTCTGATCCTGTGGGAGGCAAGCGAGGAGAAGCCTGTCCACCTGGGGGGAGTTGAGTCGCTTCCTGCTCTCGTGCTGTAAGTTTCAGAGGCGGGGGCATCAGTGGAGGTGCCCCGAGGCCCTGCAGGCGGGGTCCAGACGGCCGCCCACTGCTCCCAGCCTGGAGCCCAGTGACAGCCCAGCCACTTGGTCTGCTTTGCCTGGTCCCCACGCCATGCCCAGGGCCTGCATGCCTTGGCACTCATTGATTGTCCTCTGCTGGAAGAAAGTTAAATGGAAAACAGGAGCGTGCGGAAACAACTCCGTTTGCAGACAGATCCCCGGTCAGCGTCAGGGACCGGCTCCTCCAGGGTCACGTGGCAGGCTTTGTGGCTGCACGTGTTGGGGTGAAGCAAGGATCTCCTCCCACTGGCAGAGCTCCCTGGTCCTCCCGGGCTCCCCGGGAAGCAGTTCTGTGCAGGTGTCCAGGCCGGGGGTCTCACAGAGGCTCAGCCAGCAACCCCTGCTGCCCCCTGCAAGTGGAAGGCCCTCCTTTCTAGAGCTCCCTGTGTGGGGTGCCCAGTGCCGCCTGACTCCTGGAGACCCCTTCCTCCCTGCCCTGACTGCTCCTCCACCTTGAGGCAGCTGCGTGGGGCGGTGAGCTTACCTGAGTCCATCCTCACAGGCTGAACCCGGGCCAGCGGAACAGGCACGGTTCTGGGGCCTCCAGCTTCCCCTCCTCTGCTGTGTGATGAGTGCATTCCTTTCTCTCCCTGGGTGTCCGTGATTTTAGCTCTAAGATGACGTACGCAAAGCCTGTGACACAGCTGACAGCCTTCGGGCAGCGGCTCTGAAACTCAGGAAGACCTTGACTGTCCACGTCCCCTCAGGGAGGGCGGCATTTTCCCGGGCAGCCTAAAGTGACTGAAGGTGCTTGCGGGGGCACGGTCAGATACGAGGGCCGTTGTTCCCAGCGAGGCCTTCGTCATCCCTCTTCAAGGACAAGCAAAAGGCTTGTAGAGAGGCCGTAAAGCAGCACAGGCACCGTGCAGGTGTGCGCCGCTGAGCGCACCCGGCCTTAAAGCGGCGTGTGCCTGAGCCCGTGGCCCGTCGGCACCTGTGTGTGCTGGAGGGGTTCACACCGCAAACCTGCCCCGAGGCCGTGGGCAGGGGTTCTGAAAACCATGGCAGAACTGACCGTCCCTGGAGGCGTGTGAGCCGAGTCCCAGTGCATGGGACAAGGGGTTAGGAGGCTGCACGCAGCTCTCGGAGCCGCCCTCACACCAGCCCTCCCGCAGCCTCCAGATCCTGGAGCGTCGTCAGGGCCAGCGTTTCTACCTGAGGAATGAGAGCGCCGCACGGGCGCCCCACGCGTCACCCCCACGCGTCCCCCTTGTTCCTCCCGGCTTTACTTAAGGACGCCAGCTTGAGCAGCGCTCAGCCCAGCACCTGGGGGCGGGGCCTTGTGCTGGCCCCTCCCCCGACCAGTCTGGGTCTGGGGGTGACCCACGTCCTCCGCCTCCGGGGTGGGGGGAGTCATCGCCCTGCCAGAGACCCACGGCCTCGCCCGCTCCCAGCTGAGGGCCCGCACGTTGGAGTGAAGCCACGAAGGGCCTGTGCCCACAGAGCTGTGCCGGCTGTGACTCTTGAGTGCGGATCGTGGCGTGTGATTGTCACTTGCTGGGGCCTCTGCGTTAGAGCTGAGTCCAGCCCAGCTCCCAGGGGGCGATTTGACGGGAGGGAGGGAGGCCAGCCTTGAAGCCCATCCAGTCCCGCCTTTCCTGTTACACGCGTGGCCCCATGTTGGCCAAGGTGGGTCACAGCCCAGATTCCTGAGCCGAGTTTCCATCCCCGTCTCCACGCACACCTCAGCCTCAAACACCCCATAAAGCTCAGGGAGTCAGAATAGTTGGTTATTTCTTATTCCTTTCTTTGATGAAGTAGATCATTTTGAGAGTGAAGTATTACATTTTTCTCTTTTTCTCTTCTCCTCCCCAGAAGTCCTGAGGTTGGAGACTTACGGTCATAGAACCTGTATGTGTGACCCTGACTCTGGCCCAGTGGAGGAGGGCATTTCAGGGGGAGGAATGGCTCTCTGGGGAGAATGGAGTCCAGACACACCGGGCGCCTCACTGACCCGGTGCAGGGGCTCACGGATGAAGAGGCCACCACCCAGGCGCTCCGCCGCGACTGGCTGTGCAGGTCAGCGGCCCGCCACCCGAGGGCTTGCCTGCGACTCCTAGCTCCTGGGGGCTCGGCCTTTTTGAAGTTTATGAAACCTGGTTGTAGTCAGCATGGTGTTTTTCAGACAGTGGGACTTACAGAGCCAGCCCAGGTGCCCCTTGACTGTAGTCCCTGCTGTCTGAGCTCCGGATGGCTACGTTTGCCTTAAGAAATGTTCATCTCAGCCGGGGTGGTCTTGAAAGCCACCGAGACTGGGAGCCCATGGTTGACAGAGCTCCCTCTCAAGTGGACTGCAAAGCCGCGTTTTCCTCTTGTTCCTGGGCTGGTCTGGGCTGCTCTCCCATCCCCTACTCCTGATGATCCTGGGATGTGAAGGACCCAGGGTTTCCTGGCTCATCTTTCCACGGCGGCTTCTTCACCATGTCCCCACCGACTGACTGAGCCTTACCACATGTGTGGGTTTCAGCCCTCACTCCCTGAAGGCCTTAGAGAAGCCCAAGGGGTTCAGTTCGGGGCATCTGCATTTTAACGATGTTCCCCAGGTAGCCCACTTGACTGGGGACCATTTCCGTCGCACTCAGCTCAGCGGGGCCGTGGCCGCGATCCTGGGCCTGTCCACCCTCCCCGGTGACGGGGTCCCCGATGTCCCCGACAGAACCAGGTCAGAGCACAGGCCGCCGGGCGAACCCCATTCACGTCCCCAGCAATGGGGAGCCGCCTTATTGAAATGGCATGCTGGCGTTTAAACAATATTGATACTACTTGACTCGTTAAACACACAGAGGCGGCAAAGTGCTTCCACGTGTGCGCTGTTGGTGCTGGCGGCGGCTCCTCAGATGCTTTATGTGGTTTCAGACACATTTTAGCACATTCTTAAAATGCCCACAAAAGCCTTTATGTAAAGACTCATAAATGTGAACCACATAAAAATTATTTTTCCCCCCGTTTCATGTCATTATGATCAAAGTAAGGTAGGCAGGAATAAGTTTCCAAAAACCTGTTGAGGTCCCTTCTTTAATTAATGCGCGCGCAGAGCTGGGCCGTAAACCGTGGGACGCGGGCTGTCTGTGCCCCACAGGCACCTTGCCCCAGCGGCCAGCGTTGTGGGCGGTGCTGAGCCAGCCCTGCCTGCTCGCTCATCCCTGTGCCTTCTGTCTTGGAGCGTCAGGTCGAGGCTCGCAGCTACACAAGTCCCCGGAGGTCCCTTTAGGTGGAGTGGAACGCGAGTCCGCGCTTGAGCCCCTGGGGTGCAGCTGCCGCCATTGCGTTATTAAAAGTCAGGTGGACGGCAGATTCGGACACCACCCGCCGTAGTACCGTCCCCGCTGTTAAAACCAGTTCTGGCGATCACGTCGCCCCACGAAGGTGCGCGTGATTCCCGCCAAGTGGGGAAAAGCCAAGCCCAGCCCCGTCCCCTTGCTGTGCTTCCAGTTACATACAAAGCAAGCGTCTGGACATAGACCAGAGGGGAGTTTGGAAAAATGAGGTTTATGGAAACGTTGATTTATGGTGTTAGGGGCTAAATGTTAAATTTCTCTTTCATAGAACAACGTTGTAACGATTATTTTTTTTTAATTTGGAGGAAAGAATAGCAACCCCCATGAGACCAGACTCAAGCTTGTACCGCCCTCCTGTGTCCCCCAGGTTGTGAACCTAAAGGGCCCCGGCCAGGGTGGTCCACGGGGGAGTGCAGACGCCAGGGAGCCGCCGCCCCCATGGGGAGCCGGGAGCAGAAGCGCCCGGTCCCGCCTTCCGTGTCAAACACCGCTGTGTGGTTTCTCTGGAAGAAAACAGGGATCCCAGGGAGCGGACTGAGGGGCTTGACCACAGACCGCCTGGTGCTTCTGAAACGCTTGCTGGGTGATGTGGGTGGGGGCTATCGATCCGCCAGGCCCTCGGCCGGCTTCCTCCCAGCATGGCTTGCCCTGCCCTGCCTGAGCCCCAGCACGAACAGCACTCTGGTCTGGGGGGCAGGTGAGGCCAGAGCCTGTGCGCCGGAAAAGCTGCTTTTTAAAAGGTGCCCTTTTTCCCCTTTTGATGTGGGGCTGCTCTCCCGACTTGCAGACAAGAAGGGAAAACCATACGTTGGAAGCCGGCCACCTGTCCCGCCAGGACGGGTGTTGGCAGGTCTGCTGTGGGCTGCCCGCTCCTACCCAGTGGCGCTGCTCTGCTTCCTGGTGGATGCAGGGGGGAGAGGGAGCAAAATCCAGGAGAGCGAGCAGGCCGGGCCCTGGAAAGAGTGGCTTCCGCTCGCCTGCATGAGGGCCCAGGGGCAATCCAGGGGGGCCCCGTGTGTGCCCAGCCCACTGCAGGCCAGGCCGGATCCAGGTGGCTCGTGGGCCGAGGGGGCGTCTCGGGCTCTGAGCCAGAAGCCTTACCTGCTTGGGGTTCGGAAAGAGATCTAGAATGAGGGAGAGAGCCGTCCTGAGCGGGGTCCCCGAGTGCCCGGTGCCGGCCGGTTTCCTGGGGGTCACTGGCCCCCCAGGCAGCTCTCTTCCTTCTCCCGCGCTTTCCCCGCACCACCGCCCTGGCCTGGACCGGAGTCTGCCCCCGCCTTGGTCTTCTGACCGACATTTGGCCCGGGGGCCGGCACCCCAAATGTCCCCCTGCCGTCAGCCCTTCCTCACGGCCGGCTCGCCGGGGGACACGAAGCCGTGAGTCTCAGCTGTTACATGTGCGGGATGAGCAGCGCAGGCAGCCTGCCTGAGGGGCCCTGGCAGGGCGGGCTCCGGGAGCAGACCAGGTGTGGAGCTGCGGGCGCCCAGCCCAGGGGGCTGTGCTGGGCCCAAGCGGGGGAGCCCGGCTGCCCCGGGGCCTGCAGCTCAGCAGCACGGGGGCACCTGCCTTTTCTGTCCTCTGGTCTCCTGGTTTCACCCTGGCGTGGATCGCACGCTGGGGCCTTTGTGCAAAAACTTAGTCTGAAAGAGTTTCAGATTTATAGCAAAGTTATCCAAACAAGAATACAAAGAATTGTTGCACACCCATCACACGCGTTCTCTAAGGAGTACTATTTACCATTTATATTGTCATTGTGTAATACCATCATCGAGGTATAATTCACATAGATGTTTGTTTTTCTTCCTTGTCATGAAGATAACCCTTGGTCGGGTATCTTCTGTTAAGTGTGTGTTTTCGGTCGTGCGGGGTCTTGTCGCTGCCTCTGGGCTTTCTCTGGTCGCAGCACGCGGAGGCCTCTCTGCTCGTGCTGCTTCTCACTGCCCACAGGCTCCAGGGCCCGAGGGCTTGGTAGTTGGGTGCTCAGGCTTAGTTCCCCTGCAGCTCGTGGAGGAAGCCAGGTCATCTTCCTGGACCAGGAATCGAACCTGCGTCTCCTGTGTTGGCAGGTGGATTCTCACCCACGGGACCCCCAGGGAAGTCCTCCCATATTGTTTTTATCTCTGAACAGTCCTGTAAAGTAGACAGCGTCCCGGTGTCATAAGGAGACCGCAGCCGAGCTCGCACAGCTGTTGCTGTGGATGAGTCGTCGTTGGGCGAGTAGGCGCACAGCACGGGCAGGGGTGGGGCCCTGTCTGCCTGACGCCCCGCCCACGCGCTTCAGTGCCTGCCCTGCTGCTTGTGTCTGAGGCGGTGCGTGGCCCAGGCCCTGCTGGAGGGACCTGGAGTGTGCCTGCCGCACCATCCACACGGGGTTAATTGGGGACAGAGAGGCCACAGACTTTCCGGTAGAGAATTCGTGAGCCGCCAGAGGTGAGCTCTTCCCAGAGTCTTAGTTGGGAGTCGCTGCATGAAGTCTCCGCTGCCCGAGTCCCTCAGGCCTGCACGCACAGCCGCTGCCTGCTGCCCTTGGACTTGGGATCCTCTCCTGATTTTCTTGGCTTCTCTGGTTTTTTCTTAGCCTCTTGCATTTGAGCTGAATTAGGAGCTCTGATCGGAGAAGGCAATGGCAACCCACTCCAGTACTCTTGCCTGGAAAATCCCATGGACCGAGGAGCCTGGTAGGCTGCAGTCCATGGGGTCGCGAAGAGTTGGACACGACTGAGCGACTTCACTTTTACTCTTCACTTTCATGCATTGGAGAAGGAAATGGCAACCCACTCCAGTGTTCTTGCCTGGAGAATCCCAGGGACGGGGGAGCCTGGTGGGCTGCCATCTATGGGGTCGCACAGAATTGGACACGACTGAAGCAACTTAGCAGCAGCAGCAGGAGCTCTGATTCAGTATTGCTGCAGACCTGCAGAGGAGGCTGAGTTCCAACCTCATTGTCGCAGCCGGTGCTCTGAAAGACCCATAGACCCCAGGGGTGTGCAGGCGCTGGAGCATCCCGGAGAGGAGGAGAGCCCTGTCTGCTCTCAGTGGGAGGAGTCTGGACCGTTGTTGCTGTGGGTTTTTTTTTTTTCCCCTCTTCTTTTTCATCTGTAAAGTAGCCATCCCAAAAGGTAGGAATATCAGACTGTAACGATGACTCAATAGTAATGAGCCCCAATGAGTGTCTGTTACATGTCACACACGTTAGCGGATCCTTCCTCTGAAAGTGATGTGAAGCCTGGAGACGTTGAGCCAGCTTGGCAGAGGCTGCAGAGCTAGCGTCAGGGGCAGCTCAGGCTCAGAGTCAGCTCAGGACTCCTTGCTCTGTGCTCCTTCTGTGACCCGCCCCCCGGCCCCAGAGGGTGCAGCGCCCTCTCCCCTGCCCAGCAGACGCGCAGGACACAGCCTCGAACCACCCATGGCGCCCCCATAGGGAGGGCCTGTAAACCCAGATGGACGTCCAGACGGCTCTGGGCCACGCGCACCCCCGGGACCTGGGGTGGTGATCTGCAATTTGACGGGCTTAACGTTTAACAGGATGTGGGCCTGTTTGCTGCAGGTATTTTGAAGGTGGTGTCTCATCTGTCTACCTCTGGGATCTGGATCATGGTTTTGCTGGAGTGATCCTCATAAAGAAGGCTGGAGATGGATCAAAGAAGATCAAAGGCTGTTGGGACTCCATCCACGTGGTGGAGGTGCAGGTATGGCTCCCCGCAGCTGGCCCTGGGGTGCTGCTCGATGAGGCGATGTTGTGATGTGTAAAACCCTGCTGCTTCCTGTGAGTGCCCATAGCCATGTGGACAGAGATAAGTCGGGAGTGCAGTCGTCACTGATAAAAAAGATCCCCAGAGGATTGGGGTACACATGATTGCAGATTCACCCCTAAATTTAAAAACCGTTTGGGATTTTTACAAGGTCACGTCATGGTGAGGTCTTAGGAAGGGAATGCTCGAATGACCTGAATTCAGGGGCCCCTTGGGGCTCAGCTCAGGGTTACAAGCAAGGTTCTGATCTCTGTCTCGTCCTGCAGGAGAAGTCCAGTGGTCGCACCGCCCATTACAAGCTGACCTCCACGGTGATGCTGTGGCTGCAAACCAACAAATCCGGCTCTGGCACCATGAACCTCGGAGGCAGCCTTACCAGACAGGTAGAGCGAGTGGGCAGTGCCCAGGCCAGCCCCAGCACTGGCCGTGTGTGGAGATGCGTGGGCAGCTGCCCCCACAGGGTCCAGGGGTGGCCTTGTGACTAGTGGGGTGCCCCGCAGGCCTGTGGGTGATTGCTGAGACTCAGTCATGGGAGACTTTTCCCTTGGGTCAAGGTGCTTACAGTAAGGTGCTCCTGTATGTTTGGGATGTGCTGCTGGTTACATTTTCGAGTGGATTCATCTGTTAATCGTGAGTCCTGCTCGCAGGTGGCCGAAGTAAAACTAACCAGCGTAAGCAAAAACGGACACAAGCCAGCTCACACACTTGCAAAGCCCCGTCGCCGTCAAGCCCAGCGGGGTCTCAGACGCACGTGATGTGGGCGGGACCCTGGACCTCTGCGTGGGGGCGCCTGGCGACCTCTGGCCATCCTGAGGGAGAGCGTCTCCCTGCTGCCTCGGGCTGATTGTCCAGAACAGAATCACTTCCGGGGGCCAGGGTCACGTGACTACCTGTGGGTCGAGTTAGACGAACAGGGGGTGTCAGTTTCCTGAAGTGAAATCGGGCAGCTTTTCTTAGTTTGGGGGGGTGGTCGATGTGGGCAGCGTGAGCAGTGATGGCAGCCAGGGGGTCTGAGCACCAGGCCGCTGGGGGTTGGCCATCAGGGTCCCCAGAAGGAGAGAACTGGCTGAGCTGGAAGCTGCAGGGCTTCAGAAGGAGGAGAGCCTGCTTCAGTCTCCGAGCCAGTTACCAGCCTCCCCCGGCAGCTGCCTGGTGGTCACGTCTGCTCTCTGCTCCACTCCCGGCCCCCCCACCCCCAGCAGCGCCCCAGGGACATGGGGTCACAAGGGAATGACAGTCACCAGCATCCTCCACTCTGCACCCAACCGGGCACTCTCCAAACCCCAGAGTATCCGTTCATCTCATACAGAAAAAAAAAAACGAGTGTCTGGCTAAAGCTGTCCACAGCCTGCGTGAGGCACAGTGTCTGCACGTTGGAGGAGTTCAGAGGGCATCTCCCAACCCGACGGGATGCCCCGTGCTGCCCTCCTTCACGTCAGCCTCCGCAGGAAGTGGCATCAGGAGAGAACCTGCTCTCCAGGGTGGGTCCCCTGCCACTTGGCGGGCGCCCCGCAGGTGTGCGGTTGGCTGGGTTGGCACCCCGCCCCCTCCTCTTTCCTGTGAACTATTGACAGTCCAGGGATTTCCTGTTCTGTTTCTGTGTGGTTGATCTTTCTTAAAACGAGGTTTTCCCTGTGGACCCGCGTTTTGGGCTCTGTCCCTTCTGCCCGTGACAGATACGTTGAGTGTCGGTTTCCATCATCCCTGGGTTCGTTGTTCCTTCTGGCTTTGTTCCCGCACATTAACTCAGACGAATGAGTCTTTGTAGTCATTCACAGCCAAGTTCAGAGCTCTCCGGCATGGCTGTCAGAGACTTCCGTAGAGGAAGTTGTAGGGCGCTGGTCTTCAGGGTGAGCTGGTTCAGTTCTCATTCACCACCTAAGCAGACTTCACATTTCCAAATAGATGCTGTTTGAGGTACCTGTGGCTGAATGCTGCCTGCCGTTTCCCAGCCAGCTCCCTGCTGTGCTGGGACCAGGTGGCTCCAGGCTCGGCCTCACCCTCGTCCTCAGGACTCAGCGCATCTCTGCACCTCGGCCTCCTTTGATGTGGCGAGAAGCCTTGCTTTGCTGTTTCCTGTCACTGTGGTCCTGCAAGCCTGACGGGGCAGGCAGGCTCACCAAGAGGCTCGTCCTCTGCAGCTCGGTGGCACCTTCCTGCCCACAGCCTGGTGCAGGAGGGCCCTGCATCAGCACCGCACACCGCAGAGCTGCTCACAGATCCAGAGAGCGAGGGCCCCACCCTGACCTACCAAATTGAGACCCCAATTTCATAAAAGTCTCCAAGTAATTTACGTGCCCATTAACATTTGACAGACGCTACTCTCCTGGGCGGGGGTGGGGGTAACGCCCCATGCCACCAACAGCAGTTTTGCGACCCCAGCAAGGGCGTCCTGCGCGTCACTCTACCTGGAGACAGTGTCAGGCTGCGTGTTCAGGGCTCAGTCCCAAACGGCTGCCTGCCCGCCTCCCCTGAGACACACCTTCAGACTCCAGGCGAGTCCAGGTTGTCACTGCGCGTCTGACCTACTGGCTACACATCAGAGGTTCCCACGACCCCTTCCTTGGGGTCCATTAATTTACTAGAGCTGCTCGCCGAACCCAGAGAAACCCATTTACTCATTAGCCTGCAGGTTTATTGCAACGGACATTTAAACATCACAGATCAACAGCCAGATGAAGAGATCCGCAGGGTGAGGTCTCAAACAAGGCCTGCTGTCCTGTGGAGTTTTGGGGCCCTGCACAGTGGCACCTGGAAGCCGGTTGGCTTCTCAACCTGGAAGCTCTCTGATTCCCATTTTTTGTGAGGTTTCACGGAGACTTCCTTGGGCTTCCCTGGTGGCTCAGACGGTAAAGAATCTGCCTGCAATGCGGGAGACCAGGGTTTGATCCCTGGGTCGGGAAGATCCTAGAGAAGGGAATGACAATCCATGCCAGTACTCTTCCCAGGAGACTTCCACGGACAGAGGAGCCTGAGGGCTACAGTTCATGGGGTCACAAAGAGTCCGATATGACTGAGCAGCTAACACACGGAGACTTCCTGACAAAGGCGTGATTGATTAACTCACGGGTGATTGATTCGACCTCCAGCCCTTCTTCCCCCACCGCCTGGAAACCAGGAATTTGTGATTGGTGCTCCTGGCAGCCAGGCCCCATCCTGAAGTGGTTTCCAGAACTCACCTCGTTCACATGAACCCAGCCGTGGTGGAAAGAGCTTGTTGTGAGTGACAGGGCACTTGTTTCCCCTTTATGGCCCTGAAGCGATTGATGTCAGGAAGCGCAGATGAGACCGAATATCGTAAAAGATGCTGCTGTTGCTGCTCACTCTCAGGAAACTCCTAGGGTCTCGGGATCTGTGAGCCAGGAGCCGTGGATGAAGACCAGAGGCACAACGAGGGATGGGTGTGGGTCATCCGAATGACAAGCGCGTGTTCCTTACGAGCCACAGTTTCACAGCTGCTGTGTACCCTTGCCTTGCCGTCTTTGGCTCAGGTTATCATGAGCAGCTCGTCTCCAAGATCCCCTTCCAAGCATGTGTCAGGTGAACTGGGAGAGCTCAGACCACGAGGTGCCCCCTCTCCTAGAGCAGCCTTCACTTCCTACTTCATGTGCTACGTTAAGTTTCTAAGCAAGTTCAAGACCCTTGCTTAAGAGTCCACTCTTAGGGCTCGTCACAGGCTGTCCTTTGGGGAGGCCTTTGCCCCGGCCGGCGCGGGCCGGTGGTGCCTCCGTGTACCAGGAGGGGACCCGCAGGCCTCCGGGAAGCTGGGCTGGCAGCCCTGCAGCAGCCCTGAGGACGTCCGTTCCCGTCTTCAGCCTGAACTCCATGAGGATCCCTTTTAATATCAAGAGTTTTTTTTCAGTAAGATAATTGTACTTTTAATAGCCATTGATTGTTTTATAACGTGGCGGAAATTATCATTTGGGAGCTTGGTTATTTTTGGGGGGCTTCATTGCTGCACACGGGCTTTTCCAGCTGCGGCGAGCTGGGGCGGCTGCTCTTGGGGTGCACGGGCGTCCCGTGCGCCAGCCCCTCTCGCTGTGGCACGTGTCCTAGGCACTCGGGCTCCAGTCGTCGTGGCCCACGGCTTAGTAGCTCAGAGCACGTGGAGTCTTCCCGGACCAGGGATAGGGCCTGAGCACCCGACACGGCTGCGACCAGGGAAGTCCCGTAGTGACTCTTGTTTTAGTTTATTGAGTATATTTTACATCAGAGGATGATCACCAACAACACTGCAACGGTTTCTTCCGTGTGTTTCTGTGTTAGTTGCTCAGTCGTGTCCAACTCTTTACAACCCCTTGAACTGTAGCCCTCCAGGCTCCTCTGTCCATGGGGTTCTCCAGGCAAGAATACTAGAGTAGGTTGCCGTTTCCTTTTCCGGGTTTCTTCCATACCTCACCACGAATCAGCCGTAGGTGTACATAACGTCCCGTCACTCTTGACCTCCAGTTCAGTTCAGTCGCTCAGTCGTGTCTGATTCCCTGCGACCCCATGGACTGCAGCACGCCAGGCCTCCCTGTCCATCACCAACTCCCAGAGCTTACTCAAACCCATGTCCATTGAGTCGGTGATGCCGTCCAGCCATCTCATCCTCTGCCGTCCCCTTCTCCTCCCGCCCTCAGTCTTTCCCAGCGTCAGGGTCTTCTCCAGTGAGTCAGCTCTCCACCTTGGTAACTCTTAACTGCATTTGTGTCGCAGTCACAGAAGCGTCTCCAGGCTCTTGAACAGAAGTAGTGCAAGGCATGTCCCTGCACTGAGGGTTGGAGCCTCAGACTCTCCACGTAGAACCTGTCTGGAGCCACAGGGGGTCTCAGGGGTCCCCTTCTCTGGCCTCGGGGCAGGGCTGTCTCCAAACCCTCCCAGAACCAAGGCGAGTGCTTGCTGGGCAGAGCCCATCCTTCCACAAGGAAATAGGCCCTTGCTTCCAGGAGGCACTGATGAGGCGGGGCAGTGGAACCCCCAGGCGGCTGGCTCCCCCGCCCCGCCACCCGAGGAGTGCTGGAAAATCCTAAATCCGTATCCGGAGACAGCTTCCTGCATCACTTACCGCTCTGAACTGTTTATAATTCCACCCAGTTTACAGTGACCTGGACAAATATTTAATCCCCAGCCTTCCTAATAGTTTAAATCAGAGCTGTCAGCCCACAGCCAGGGCCTGGTTCCGGCTTGCCGTGCACGGCGCCTGCTGCCAAGCCAAACGCTGGCCCGATGAGAGGCTGTCCTCAGTGCGCCGGCCTGGGCCGCGGGCCTGTGTGGGCTGCCTTGCGCTCTCGGCTCTAATGAGGAGACTCAGGCTTCTGTCATCCTTGCGGCCGGTCACATAACTCATCCGAGGCACGGTAAAGCCGGGGCTGGTTTCCAATGTAAGTAACTGCAGGAGGCGGGCCCGGGAAGCCACGAGGGTGACAGGTCTAAGTTAATGATGCGCAGCTTCTGCTCAAACGGGGAAATGAGGGCTGCGGGTTTCGCTGTTTGTCCCAGGTGGACCTTGGGGAAAACTCCTTTGCTTCTCTTGGATGGGAGGCCAGGGTGTTCCAGGAAAGCTGCGCGGATCAGTGATAGGGTGGACACGTGGGGTGGTGCGGGCTGTCTCCACAGGTCGGGTTGTGAACAGCATAGCGTCACTTAGCAGGTGAGGAAACTGGGGTTCCGGCTCTTCAGTGGTTTGCCCCGTGGTGACTTATCGAAGCGGCAGGCAGAGCTGGGATGTGGACCCAGATCTGTCCCTTAGGAGAATGAAAAAAGGCTGCGTTCCGCCACACTGCATTTTTTGGTCTTAATCTGTCCCCTGTGCCTGGCATTCGTGAGATGCCCGATAAGCACTTCCACAGATGTGAGCAGTCGGCTCAGTGTAGACAGGACGCTGCCCTGTGGGCGCCCGGGGACTCTCCGTGGGCAGTGGCCGCGGGCGCGTGGGCCACACCTGCGGAGGCCCGTGGAGGGGCCAGGCCTCCCTGCGCCGTGCTCAGCCGTGCTGCCCTTTGGGTGTCTCTTGTAGGAACCAGGTTGACCACAGGAGACGCCTTCCCCGCTGGAAGCAGCGAGGAGGGCTTTAAGATTTTTAAGTAGTCGACTGATCAGATGTGTGTCTTCAAAAGGTGGCTCTGTGTGTGGAGTGGAGGCCGGGTTGGCAGGAGGGGGCCGTTGAACCCGCCCAGGAGAGGGGTGGCCAGGACCCAGTGGGGCAGCCCCAGGGGCCGGGCATCTGGCCTGTGGCCAGCGGGTCAGTGAAGGGGCCTCAGGCAGGAAATACAAGGAAGGGCAGAGGCAGGAGGAGAGGAGGGGTGGGTTAGAGAATCTCGGGGTGACACCCAAGGTGTGTGCCCTGGGCTCAGAGGCTCTTCCCTGGCTTGAGTGCCTCCATGAGGCCGCAGCTGCTGACCCTGGGTGTGTGGAGGGAGGGCCCTGCTGCCCTGGCCACGCCACAGCCACAGCGGCCTGGGCCACCCTTCCTGGGGTGACCCCAGGCCCCCCACGTTCCCGCTTCCCTCGCCTGTCTTGATTGACTGATGGCCGGGCCAGCTCCTAGTAGTGGGTGTGCAGTCTGTAGCTGGGGCATACGGGACCTAGCTCCGAGCCCAGGCGCCTGTGCTCGGAGGTCAGAGTCTTAAGTCCCTGGTGCCTGGCCCCAGCTCGGGCTTGGCGGCATTTGCCGCCCCGCCCCGTCCCCAAGGGCCCCTCTCCCTGGCTCCTCGGGCTTTGCCTCCGTGCCCTCCTTGCTCGGTGTGGACAGCGGGAGCTCGCACTGACTGTCTTTCCCCTCGGTGAGCGTGCCAGCGTGGCTGGCCCACCAGCGGTGGGAAGCTCAGATGGCGGCACCTTCCCCGCCGCCCGCAGCCCTGCCCGTGTGCCCGCCTCACCAAAGGGCGCCCCTTAGGGACGTGCATCCGTGGAGGACAGAGTGGACACCGTGTTTCGGCAAGGCCCTGCAGCCCTGGGGCCGTGGGAGGCAAGTGGGGGGTGGTCCTCACAGGGGCTCTCACAGCCCGACCTTGTGGGGGCGAGGGCGGACGCTGGCCCCCGGGGCCCCGCGGGAAGGCCGCCGGCCGAGCTCCAGCACGCCCGCGAGGACGCCGCGTCGCGAGGTCACTGCTGCGTCAGAGGAGCGTGGGGAAAGGCGGGACCCCGGGTCTCTGGAAGGAAACCCACGGGCCGGGCCCTGCAGATGTGCGTTTGATTTTTTTTTTTCCCAGATTCTAAGGATTTAACAACAAAGGTGGAATGTCTCGTGGGGAGGGGAGGTGAGGCCGGTCCCTCGCCCCCCGCACGGCGTCTGCATGCAGTGAGGCTCCAGCCAGCACCCCTGCCTGCGGGTTGAGGCCGGGAAACCCGCTTCGACCCTTGCTGGGCAGTCAGGCCAGGCACTGTACTCGAGCCGGGCAGAGGCTTGTGGCCTCCCCTGCAGACGCAGGGAGGCCGGGTCCGCGCCAGGCTGGGGGTGGTTCAGGGAGGGCGTTCTCCTGGGGGAGGCCCAGCTGCAGCTGCTCCCTGTTCTCTGAGGCTCCTGGGTTTGGGGTGGAGAGGCTTCACGGTGTGGACTCTGGGGGCACCCCCGTACACGTCTGGTGACCTGGGGTGGAACGGCCCCGGCTTGGTCCAAGGGGCGAGCCAGGTCTAGGCTGCCGCCCTGTGCCGTGCCCCACCAGGAAGGTCGGGCAGGAGCGGAGTGGAGATCCAAGGGAGGGCAGGGACGGAGCCGCTTGGAATGTCTGAGCTCTGCACTGTGGTCTGGCCTTGATTTTTCCGGTAAGGAGCGTGGATGAGATTGAGCAAACTGAGAAGTCTCCGGGAAGAAAACAGGTTTTGGAATCATCCAGGCCGTCGTTCCAATCCCAGCCCAGTCTCCTTCCAGCTGTGTGACCTGGACAAACCACTTCCCTTCTCTGAAGTTCAGCATTTTCACCAGCTAGCCCATAACACCCTTTTGGAAAAACTGTTAGAGCAGAAATAAAAGCTACCTTGAGGCACGGGTTCTGCCCGATAAATAAAATAGTAGCTTTTGCTGCTGGTACCATGTACCATGTAAGCTAGGCTCTATTAAATTTTTCCTGAACTGGGCAGACAGAAGCTCCGCTGAGAGGCTGTCCAACCACTATCTTCCGGCTTGCCAGTGCGCCAGGCCCTGGTCTCCAGCCCCACGCTGATCTGGAGCCGGCCTGAGGCAAGTCCCAGGAACAGTGCAGCCATGGAGCCCGGCGCCACTCTGGGCCCGGGGCGGGTGTTGGCTCATCCCGAGTACGGCAGCAGCAAGGAGATGGAGGCCTTTCTGGGCCGAGGCCTGGCCCTGGGGCTGCAGTGTGGGAGCTGCCTGCTGGGCTGGCTTCCCACAGGGCCCCGGAGAAGCGCCGCCTGGCCCTCTGCTCACGTTTTCCCTTTTGAGGAAAACAGTCTGATTTCTAAACAGGCCCACGTCCTCCGCATCCTCCGGGGTACCGGATGGGGGTGGGCAGGCTGAGCTCTGACTTCAGACTCGGCTGGAACCACCTTGTGGAACATCTGTGCGACCATAGCCCATAAAAATGTTTTCCTCTGGCAGCTGCTTTTATGAGATGTAATAATATCCGCGTTGCAAAAATAGTTCTGTTTTTGGTGGGTCAGCACTGCCAGCGAGCTGACCCTGACCAGGTGTGGAGGGAGTCGGCAGGGGGGCCGTGGAAACACATCCGTGTGCCAGGCCCCTGCCCCCCTTCCAGCCCACCCTCTTCCTTCCCTCCCCTGGGGCCCTGCTGGGCCTTTGCCTTGGGGTCAGATTTCTGGCCTCGAACTTCGCACGCAGCCCCTTGGGTCCTCCCGGGGAGTCAGTCTGCTCCCAAAGAAGGCTCACGCCCCTGCCCAGGCCTCTCTGACCTCTGAGAGCCTGGCAGTGCCAGACTCTCCCTTTGTTGGAAGACAGCTCTGATTCTGAAGCAGAGATGATGCCCAAGCTGCCCGACACCCGATGGGGCTTCGCTGACCCCATGGCCCTGAGCCCTTTGCCTCTGGTCCTGGCCTCAGCTTTGGGTGATTGGTGCTCATTTAAGGTGGGATTCTGGTTGAGCTCACCGCCTCCGTGCTTCCCTGGGTGTGCCAGGGATCCACCATCCATGTGGAGCTGGGGAAGAGGGGAAGCTGATTTGTGGGAGGACGTAATCCACTTGGGTCAGAGCCGCAGGCCTCTGCTTGCCCAGAAGAGCAGCCCTGAGCAGCCATCAGGCCAGGCACAGGAGCCTCCTCTCCGGGGGAGGAGAGAACCCTGGTGCCAGCATGTTGGTGTCCAGATTACCTTTCAGGATTGGGTGGGCAGCCTCCGTCCTTCTCTGTGGCAGGTGGGGTTCCCAGCCCGTTCAGCACGCGTGCGCTCCAGCCGTCAGGGCTGAACGCGTCTCACAGATGCTGCAGCTCTGCCCGGTGGGGGCGCTTCTCATGCTGAAATGATGAAGTTCACAAGCTTGCGCATCCCGTTTTGTGGGGACCCCTGAATCTCTGAAGATCGAGTCTCCCCGGAACCCTTGGCTAGAGTGCCTGGGGGGCTCAGGCCCCAGGGTCGGGGCGGAGCAGCAGGTCCTGCTGGCATCTTGCCCCCTCTCCAGCTCGGCCAGCCCTCCGCAGAGTGGTCTACCCAGAGCCAGGCGTCTTCCCTTTCAGAGACTTGGTGTCCTGGCTTTGGAAGGCGAGGACTTGGGTTCCAGACCTTCACTCCACTCTGGTTCCCCCCCTTCCCTGGCTTGTAGCATCATGCCACAGGGCCGCCCGTTCCTCTGGGGACCCCTCCGGGGACCCGGGGCTCCTGGCTGTGTGCGCGGGCACTGTGACAGCTCCGCCATCGCTGGAGTGCCCCGCCAGGCAGCAGGTTTCAGAGCACGGCCACGGCCTCCCGCGTCCTTCTCCTTCCGGCCTGAGACGCCCACGTGCTTTCCCATTTCTTGGGCTCGGGGCATGCAGACCTTTGACGCAGAAGAGCGTGTCCATGGCTCTACTGAACCCAGCCGTGCCGATGGAGACGGGCCGAGAGGGGGCCCTGCAGCTCCATCAGGGAAGGGGCTGGGCACACGGCCCCTGACCTGGGCACCAGGAGCAGCTTCATTTTGACCCTGAAAGGCACACGAACACTGTTCTAGCAGGCACCTCGCATTCCTGTCAAGCGAAATCACCCAAACCCACAAGTCTCTCTGCTGGACCTGTTCCCCACGTTGTTGGTGGTGAGATTAATGTCTAAGCCAAAGTACGTGGTCTGCGTTTGCCCAGCTGCACGCAGTCACGCTGGAGCAGAAGTCCAGCAGGGCTGTCGTCTGGACAGGCTCTGTGACGTCTGCCTGCCTGTTTCCTCGGGTGCATGGTGGTCCTGAGGAGGGGCAGGCAGACCGAGGCCCGAAGCTCTGTGCTCCACCGCCAACCCGTGCCTCTCTCCGGGAGTGACCCGTCCATCACCTGCACCCTTGACTCCAGTGGCGTCACCCCACAAACCCTGTGCGCCTTCCCTTAGGTCCTGCACAAACAGACGGACCCAGGGCCCGGCAGGGACTCCTGCGGGCGGCCCCGGGGAACTGGCGGGCCGTGGTCCAGCCAGGGCCGCGGCATCCTCGGTGGGAAGCTGCCGCAGGGACGCGCTCTCGAGGAGCCCGCGTTCCTCAGCCCAGCGTCCCCGGCACCACCGGAAACCACAGACTCACGGCAGGTCGTGTCCACAGCCAGCCCGCGCTGGCTCCTAGAGCATCTGATTTGAAAATGCGCCGGCAGATGGCTTTTTTTTACCGGTCCCGTCAAAAGCTGTGGCCTGGATCAGCGTCAGGCCAGTGTTTTAACTTCCAACTCCAGTCTGCCTTCTGTCGCGGAAGTGGGGTCAGCCTCCACCCTCTGCAGAGTTCTGGTACCTCTGAAGCGTGCTCTAGCTTTTCAGGGAGGTCTGTGTCATGGAGTCGGATTTGTCTGACACTGAAGCCTAATCATTTTAAATGATTTGTTTCTCTCCTATCACCACCTGCTTCCAGCTCTGTCTCCCTCTTATCTGGGTCTCTTGTACCTTTCCCAGTCTAAAAATCACCCTAAAATTCATTGGTAAGAGAGGTGAGGCGACGGAGGCCTTTAGCCTCTGAACGGACCGCCGTCCGCTGCAGGTCTGCCCTGCCCTGTTCTTCCGGCTCTGAAGGTAGTTAGCCGTCCACCTTCGCTCTGCTCTTTTACTGATCTGAATTCATCCTGCGCTCTTGCCTTCCTGATCCGGCTCCTGTCTCCTCGTCCGTTTTTCGGTCGCTTCCAGAGTCTGTTTCCACAGCAGCAGTGACTGCGGTCGGGCGCCAGTCGGGTTGGACGGCATCTTGCGCTCAGTGATCCGCTCGGCGCCTGTGACTGTCACAGGCGCATCCGCCCTGAAGGGATGTGTGATCGTGGAGAGAATAAGCCCTAAACGTGGGGAGGAGTTGCGGGGAGAGCCATGGTGCCGTGTCGTGACTCAGCGTGCACATCAGGGGCCTCATTGCCTTCTCCTCCTTCCTGTCAGCCCTCAGAGGGCTCACCCCTGGGCAGAACCAACTCGATGGGCACCCCTCCTCATCGTCCCTGCAGAACGCCCATCGTCCCTGCAGAAGGGCCGTCTATATTATTAAATACTAAAGAGACACGAGTTCAAAACAGTCATTGGACAATTTGAAAACTAGCGGAGCACCTTTGAGAGAATTATTTGAGGAGAAGAAGAGGACTGAGATGAGCCACAGGAAGGCGGGAGCACAGAGCTGTGCCCCCTCGACGGGCGTGGCCCGAGGGAGGCAGGGGCTCGGCCGCCAGACGGCTAAGCGCAGGTTCTTGTGCAGCGCTTTCCTAGCCGTAGGTCGCATGTAAGAGGCCGCCTGGGTGGATGGTGCGCATCCTTTTCTGGCCACGCACTCCCCAGGAGGAGCCGCACCTTCAGCGGGAGTAGACGGAACACAGGCTGGGAAGCGGGCAGACGTTGACGCGGGCTCTGCCTTCCCCGCCTGTGTGACCTTGGGCAAGTCACCGCTTCGGCCTGAGCCTGGGGTCTCCTGTCTGACACCTGGGTTGTTGCCCGCCCCCCCCAACCCCTCCCTCTGTAGCTGCCAGGCACAGCCGCAGCTGGCAGGCGCCTTAGAGGCTCACCTGTGACATCACGGCCCGAAGCCACACGAGTGCCCTCCCGCCATGGGCCCAGGGAGGGCTGTGCTGTGGCACCAGAGATGCCCCTGGAGACAGGCCTGTGACCCTCGTGCCGGGCTTCCCACAGCCAGGACAGCAGGTTCTGTGCACCCCGGCAGCCGCCCCCACCCGGCGCCCTGACTCAGCCGTGTTCCTGTTCCCTTGCAGATGGAGAAGGATGAGACCGTGAGTGACTGCTCTCCACACATAGCCAACATCGGGCGCCTGGTTGAGGTGAGCGGCTGCCTCCCCCAGGGCCTCCCGGGCGGCTTCCCGCCAGCTTCCAGCGGCGCGGCGCCCATTTCTGGGCCCCGCCTGGTGTCTTCCGCACCTTCTGAGCCTAGCTCAGAGCCAGAGGCCCCTCCTCTGCGGCCCCCAGAGGACTCAGTGTGGGAAGCCCTCAGCCCTGACCCCCTCCACCGAGTGCGGGTGCAGACCGGAGCCACCCCTCGGCACCGCCCCTTCCCCACACCCTCCGGAAGAAGGGGGTGCTCTGCAGAGTGTCCCCCAGCCCGCACTAACGGCAGGCCAGGCCCTGGCCGGGGGCTCCCGTGCACCCCCGTGTGGCCGCCGCGGGGACTGCAGGGTGCCGGTGGGGCAGGCGCCCCTGACTGGCCACCTCCCTTCCAGGACATGGAGAATAAAATCAGAAGTACGCTGAACGAGATCTACTTCGGGAAGACAAAGGACATCGTCAATGGGCTGAGGTAACGTACCCAGGAGCACAGGCTATGGGACCCAGAAGATGGGGGTTGTGGGTCCGAGGTCACCGCTCAGCAGCTCCGCTGCATGGGGCCTCAGTCTCCTCTGCAAACCAGGGCCGGAGTGCCCTCCTGACAGGGTCGTTAATGCAGGTTTTCGAGCTAAAGCCCCGTGCGCAGGACTTGTTCCCAGGGTAGACGTGCGTGCCAGGCTCCTCCATCTGTGTCTTCTGGGGACCGTCCGCCTTCACGGCCGTGGCGCCCTTCCTCCTGCAGCCACCTGTCGGTCCTGTGGGCCGAGTCCTGCCTGAAGATTCTCCGTGTACCTGCCGGTCCTGGGGCCTGAGGACCCCCGGGTCTGACCCTAAGATGCAGCGGGGAGCATGGCCCCCAGTTGGCCAGGTTTTGGGCAGCAGAGCATCCCCCAGAGAGAGCCCCGGCCCACTGCTTTCTGCAGAGGGCCCCACCCCTGGTCCCCCACGCCTTGTTCCCGCGGTTCTTCAGCGAAGGCCAAGGGAGGTGCAGGGGCTCCCCAAGTCCTCCCGGTCACGGAGGGTGGTGGAGGCCGCGGGGGAGAGAGCCCCGGCCTTGGAGTCCCAGCCTGGGGTCTCAGGCAGCCTCTGCCACCCCGAGCTCCGTGGTCTTTGAGCAGGGACTCCTCTCGGGGGCGTCTCGCCTGTCCAGGAGCTGGGGTGGGGGGCCCGAGGCAGGGAGGATGGGGTCTGAGTCTCATCGCCATCCCACCAGTTCAGGGGCTCGCACTCTGCCCATGGCCCCCGGCCCTGCAGGCCCCCTGTGGACAGACCCCTCTAGACCGGGCAGGGGCAGGAAGTGGCCTGGGGCGGCCCTGGTTTAAGTCCGCCCAGAGAAGACGGTTTAGTCTCTCTCTCAAACAGCTGTCAGAGTGGCGCCCACTCTGGACTCGCCTTTCTGATCCCCCATCTGTGGGGAGCCTAGTCCAGCCCCTGGGCTTTACTCCCCGGCTTACCCCACGCAGCGCTGCTCTCCTTTGGCTGTTGAGCCTGGGGCCTGGGGAGTCCTCTCTGCTCAGAGCTTCCCAGCCTGGGGCTCCTGCATCATCAGACGCACCAGACACACCTGTCGGCCTGCACCATCCCAGGCGATGGCCGGAAAACCAGGGGGAGCCGCAGAGAGCCTGCGGGCGGTGGGCGGGCCCCCGAGAACTACAGCTGCCCTCCCCCGAGCCCCACGGCCCCCGCTTCCTCCACGCAGGGCCCCTCCACGGCCCTCACTCTGCGTGCTCTCTGTAGATCTGTTGACGTTATCCCTGACAACCCCAAGTTCCTGCAGTTGCAGAGGGAGCTTTCCCAAGTGCTGACGCAGCGCCAGATCCACATCCAGCCCGATAACTAAGCTGCTCCAGGTACCCTGCCTGAGAGGCCTGAGCGCCGCCCCACTAAACAGGACTCACCAGCCCGCCGAGACCCCACCGGCCCCTTAAACACCACTAACCTGTGTCCGCCCGGCCGGGAGCCGCCCCGTAACTGCCGACTTCGCCCTGCGTAACGCCGGCCCGGGTCACGCGTGCTGTGTGTGCTTGGCACTCTGGGCAGGGCCGCGTGTGGGGCAGGCCGGCAGGCCAGGGTTGCGGTCACCCACGCCGCTCCCAGGGGCTGCCCGCTTGGCCGGAGGCTGAAGTGGCCTCTCCGTCTGCTCTGTGTGCAGCCGGAGCTTTGCCACCTTTCCACCAAGGACCCCAGAAGCTCAAGAAGATCCCTTTTCGGTGGGCAGTTGCCTGGAGTCAGCTGATCTGAGGTGTACTGCCCTGAGTCTAAGAGTCGAACACGGAGCTGGGTCTCTTAAGAGCCCTCTGTCGGTCGCTCAGTCGTGTCCGACTCTGCGACCCCGTGGATTGTAGCCTGTCAGGCTCCTCTGTCCATGGAATTCTCCAGGCAAGACTACTGGAGTGGGTAAAGATTCCCTCCTCCGGGGGTCTTGCCGACCCAGGGATGGAACCCGGCTGTCCCACATTGCAGGCAGGTTTTTAATGTCTGAGCCACCAGGGAAGCCCAGAGCGGGGCTGTAATGTCTGAGCCAGGCCTGGTGCCCCCAGACCAGGTGCCCCTGGAGCTGCCAGGACCCGCATCGCCCTCCGGCCCCGGTGAGCTGCAGCCATCCTCCTAAATGCCTCATGCTCAACAGAGGGGGATGTCTTGCTTGTGGACAACAGCCGAGAGCCACGACTTGAGCGTGTGATGAATATAGATGCACAGAAGCGGGCAGCTCCCGGAGAGGAGGCGGGAAACTGGGCTTCATATCAGGCATCTGGAGACCGAGCTGGGCAGGGCTGCAGAGCTCGGGATTAGGGGCTTCCTCCCAGGCCTGGGAGCTGGACACAGGGCCCCAACCCAAAAGAGGCTCAGGGGGCTGCTCTGCTGTGGCTGCAACCATCTGGTCTGGGTGCGCGCCGGAATCGGGCCTGGGGCGTCTCCCTGCCTTTAAAAGCGCTCCATACAGTACAGTTCCCCCCAGCTCCTCCGCTTCTAGGGTGGGTCTAGAATCTTCTGGACCCCTCCCCTCAGCCAGGTCCTGTTGGGACATAGGACGCCTGTGCCCCCATCCCCTGCTGCCCAGCCTGGCACCTTCTGTCTGGGACACACACACACCACCTCCTACAGACACTGGTTCCCGGTGGCTTGGCCGTGACCTTCCTGAGCGCCTTTCCCTGAACAAGCACTCTCCCCTTCCGCCTCCAGCTGCTCCAGCCTAACCTTCTGTCTCTTACCGGTCCTCCCTCTGGACATTTCTCCTTGTTGGGGCAGGGAGGGAGGGGCTGGGCACAGCCCAGGCCTGGCGTGCCCCTCCCAGAGGAGCCAGCACGCACTCAGGCCAGGGAGCTGTGGGAGCTGTCGCAGAGCAAGCACTTAGAAACGTGTGTTCTGCAGCATCAGCCAGAATGTCAGCATTTCTCACGGGAGGTTTTTAGTTGCACATAGACTCTCTGAGGGTCTTGTCTCTGCCACCCTCTTTACCTTCTTGAGGGCGCTTCCCATGGTGTTCCCAGGACTCAGTAGCCAGCATTCCACGTGGATGCTCCTGGTCCTGCCTCGTTGTACTTAAGCCACATTTGGCGCTGGCTGAGGGGTTATTGTCTGGTCTCTCCTTCCCATGCGGCTTCACGGCCAGTGCGTGTCAAGCTTGAGGTTCCTGTGGCTCCACGGTGGTCCTGCCAGGCAGCCTGCCGCCCTTGCTCTCCGCTGCCTCGAGACCGTTACAAAGGCTGTACATAGTTTAATAAGCCCCTGGTTAGCCTGTACATTGGGAAACCTTGACCAGGATCACTAAGATTGTTGCCAGGTCATTGCATTTCTCAGAGCCTCAGTTTCCTCATCTGTAAATTGGGACTAATGCTCGGACTCCTCTGTGATGCTTGTGAGAGTGAAGTGTGCTTGGGAAGCACTTACGAATGACAGATGACACAGCGCCTACAGAGCTCAGCTGTGTCTGACCTGTGTGTCGGTGCGCTCGCGTGAGCGTTTCCCCACAAATCCAGGAGTTGACCCGGAAGCCACTTGTGGTTCAGGCCGATGTGTCGTGTGCCCGGAGTCCGGTCACAGCCAGCCTGGGGCAGAGCTGGGCCGTGGCCTCCCCTGCAGGGCCCGGCCAGGTGCTGAGGGGCCAGCCTCTGGCTCTGGGCCCCTCCGCACCCCCGACCTTCCCGCACGGCTTGCAGCTCCGCTGCTGGAGGCGACGTGGGTGGAGGGGCGCCCGGCCCCCCCACCCCGGACGCGCCGCATGGCAGCTCTCAGCCCCTTTTCCTTTCCTCTTCTGCCCGTTCATGACGATTCTTCCCCACCTCCACCCCACAGGTCTGTGCAGACTTTTGCAGACAAATCAAAACAAGAAGCTCTTAAGAACGACCTGGTGGAGGCTTTGAAGAGAAAGCAGCAGTGTTAAAAGCCTCTGCTTCCCACTGACCGGAGACGCCGTGCGCTGTTAGGCTCCTTTCTTAGACACTCGTTTCCTGCTCCCTCCTCGTCCCTTCCCTCCCCGACAGGTCACATAACAACTCGTCACATAACAACTCGCATCACCACCGCAGCGCCATCTCTCCCGAGAATAAACCTGGTAAAAACCCGGTAAACACCCCTGGTCTCGGAGGCCTCCTTCCCCCACCACGTTTTGCTATCACGACTTGGTATTCCCATAGAGACCGCGTTTTCTGTCCGCCCTGGCGCCACCCCCCTGCCATTTATAGGCATAAAAACACACTGTCTGTCTGCCTCCCTCCCCTCCCACCTTTTTGTTACATTGGTGTAAAAAATGTAAAACAAAAAAATTTTATGAAATAACTGTGGTGTGTGAAAGATAGAAGAAAAACTGGAAATCTGATTCCATGTGTGTTTGGGAGTTGCTTGGGGTTGGGGGCCGGGCGGGGGACGGGGACAGCTCTGGGAGAAAGGAGAGGTGGCCCTCGGCTCGCGGTGGGGGGCGGGGACTGCGGACCGCCCTGCTCTTCTGGCCAGGTGCTTTTCTGTCAATTTTTATGGAATGCAAAAGGAGTTTTTGTTTTATTTTGTTTTTTTGTAAAGCTTAAAAAAAATCTACATCTTATACTTGAGCTTCCATACTTAAAAAAAAAAAAGAAAGAAAAAAAAAACAAAAAAATAAATAAAAAGAAACTGGGACGCAGTTAGCCTTGTGTTCTTTCTCGCCTGCCCCACTTTCCCAGGACATGTGACTCTCTGGCTGCCCCGCTGGAGGGTTGACCCCAAGCAGGGGCGGGGGAACACGGTGGGGTGTCGGGTGGAGGGAGTGTGGAGCCCACACAGCAAATGAGCGGGGGCGGGGGGGGGGGGGTCCCTGCAGGACCCCAGCTGCTTCTCTGGACCCCTGCCTCTGCACAGACCCCGCCCTGCCTGTCCTGAAGAGCGTGATGGGGTGGGGCTCCCCGGCCGCATCCCCTTTCACTTCGGCAGACCTGGGCACAGGCATGACCTGTCCAGACCAGTCCCGGCTTCTCTGCACTGGGTCTGATGAGAAGGTTCCCAGATGGGGGCGCATCTCGAAATACAAAGCACCACTGAGATGGAGGCAGGGAGCCAGAGACCCTTGCGCGCAGCGCCTTTCAGGGACCTTCAGGTGGAGAAGAAGAGGGAGGTGGACAAGTGAAGGCAGGGCGCTGCCCGGCGGGTGTAGCCAGGATGGCCCCCAGGTGAGCGCTGCCCGGCGGGTGGAGCCAGGACGTCCCCCAGGTGAGCCGCCAAGCTGACACCCTCACGGCGCCTGGGGCAGAACGCCGGGCTCAGACAAGCCAGTTCACTGTTGGTAGGTGTTCAGTCCCGGGGTCAGGAGTGACACTTGAAAGCCAGAAGCTGTAACTCATGATGTATGAAGAGGCCTGATCCTACTAGTCTAGAATCTTCCGTCACTGGGAGGGCCATCGCTGCTGTTTGCTGGCGCTGAGTCAGACTGGTGTGATGAGGAACCATGGGCTCAGAGACCAGATGTCCCCGGTGAGGGGCAGCCTGAAGCAAGTGGCAGGAGAGCAGTGTGAGCCCCTGGCTGAGGGCCACCCCCAACCCTGCTCGCGCAGGGTGGGCCCCCAGCATTCTCCAGAGGGACGCTAGGCTGGGGGAGCCGTACACGGGCTGTGGGGGGTCAAGGGCTCTCTGGGTCCCCCTGCTGCGGGTGGCTGACTCCTGGGGTTCGAGGGCAGCATCGCATGCTCCCCTCCAGGGGCACCCTAGGTGCTTGCTTGGCACTTGACGGATGATGGGAGGCCGCTGAGGTGAGGGAGGGGCAGCATGAGTCTGGTCTGGGCCCGGGGCTTCCGATCTCGCCCGCCTTCTGATCTCAGCCCCGCCGGAGTCGCCGCGGTGTACCTGGCACCAGTGACGGTCTCCACTTCTAGAAGCACGAGGGCTCCAGCAGGTGACCGGGGATTCCTTGTGCACGGCCCTTCCACTGCCCTCTTGCTCCAACCTTAACAGGCCAGCCTCTCGGATGGAACCCTTCCTGAGCCCCAGATTCCAAGACTCTGTCTTCAAATCTTCATTCATTCAGATCCTGGAGCAAGCAGCCGCTGTGCTGCAGGGTAGGCCCGAGGGGACCCTTCCGCCTGGAGGGTATCCCAGGCCTGTGGACTTGCTCTGGGCTCCTCTGCGCTGCCGCCCCCTCCCCGCAGCCCTGGGGGGCCGGGGCAGCCTTTGCTCCAAGCCCTCAGCACTGGCAGAGGCAGGCAGCCCGCCCCAGGGTAGCCGGCCCCCTCGGCCCCCTCGCTCACCCTGCTCCCCTGGCTGGTGCCTCCGAGAGGGGACCTTTGTCTTCTCCTGACCAGTGATAGTTGCTTGTTACTTTAAGTATCTATAGCAAAATCTTACAAGACAGTATGTCTCACTCCAAACAGTATTATTAAACATGATAAATTACATATTAATTACAGAAGTTCAATATCATAAATTAAAAGGTGCCATCATTTTTTCTCAATGTAACTAAAACCTGTAAAACTTTCAGCAGGAAATCCAGATTATACTTAATCACACCACGTCAAGTCGATACTTCAGACAAAACTCCTATTTCACAACAGGTATTTTGCGTGAGAGCTTTCTTATTAATTCTGCAAGTTGCTTTTCAGCTGTTCACAAAACAGGTGGTCTGTTGGTATTCTTTTAAAATTCATTGTTGAAATTTTTTCTTGTTTTATAAAAAGTTTGGACATAATTCCTGTCACTTCAACTCTAATTAGCTTCTAAAAAGATGGGAATTTCAGAATACAAATAGTTTTATATAAACTCATAATTTAAAGAAGTTTTCTGAAAGATATTTAAGTGTGGGGCAGTATTTTAAACATTTTTGTTTGAATTCCCTACTCTTATTTTCTTTAAAATAGTAATTTAAAATATTCAAATAATAAAATATTACTTCATGAACACACTCATGACCATTCTCTACTTTCCTTGTGAATGACTAAGTGATCTCTTGTGTGTGTGTGTACATGTGTGTGCATACACGTGTATGTGTGTGTACCTCTGACAAGTCTAATGAATGAAATCCTTTACTCCTCCACACACCTAACTGACCACCCATTCCCCATGCATATTGGACATAGGTTATTTTGTAGTAACTATGTGTGAGGAGCAGTGTTGCAAGATACATTTTCATGACCCATAACTTGCCATTCAAGTTGTAAAAATAGCTGACATGATATTTATTCAGATAGATTTACTGAGATATAATTCACATTCACCTCACCCATTTAGTGTTCAAATGCAGGGACTTCCCTGGCGAGCCAGCGTTTAGGACTCCACACATCCTCTGCAGGGGACACAGTTTTGATCCCTGGTCAGTGGAGAAGTCAATGGCATCCCACTCCAGCACTCTTGCCTGGAAAATCCCATGGACGGAGGAGCCTGGTAGGCTGCAGTCCATGGGGTCGCTAAGGGTCGGACACGACTGAACGACTTCACTTTCACTTTTCACTTTCATGCATTGGAGAAGGAAATGGCAACCCACTCCAGTGTTCTTGCCTGGAGAATCCCAGGGACAGGGGAGCCTGGTGGCCTGCCGTCTATGGGGTCGCACAGTTGGACACGACTGAAGTGACTTAGCAGCAGGGAAGTAAGATCCCACATGCTGCTTGGCATAGCCGTAAAAAATAAAGTGTAGAAATCCATATGTTTAATGGAATCACTCTACTGTACACCTTAAACTAACACATTTTTAAATCAATTATACTTAGATAAGGAGGTTCCCTGGTGGCTCAGTAAAGAGTTTGCCTGCAGTGCATAAGACCTGGGTTTGATCCCTGGATCGGGAAGACCCCCTGGAGAAGGGAATGGCAACCCACTCCAGTATGCTTGCCTGGAGACTTCCACGGACAGAGGAGCCTGGTGGGCTACAGTCGATGGGGTCACAAAGAGTCAGACACCACAGAGAGACTAACACTTTCATACTTAAATAAAATTTAAATAGTTAAATATATACAAAATAAACTGTACAAATCCCACAGCTGTGTGACGGTCACGTGCCCCTCTCTGTCTGACCAAGGCTCCTTGAGGGACTGTGTTTCAGGCATTCGCTTCACTCATTAGTTCACCACGGTCCTGGGGGCATGATGGTCACAGGGGAGATTGGTATACGGTCTGGTGGAGGTAGGAGAATACTTGCCAACAAGTCTCTTGAGCGCTCACGTGCACTGGGTGCAGAGCCTCTGGTGGGTGGCTGTGTCAGGGGTGGCACGGGGCTGGGGGACAGATTCGTAGTTATCCTCGGGATTGAGTTAATCACAGCACAAGGCATTCCCCACTCCCTTGTTCAGTCGCTCAGTTGTGTCCAACTCTGCGACCCCATGGACTGCAGCACGCCAGGCCTCCCTGTCCATCACCATCTCCTAGAGCTTGCTCAGACTCATGTCCATCAAGTCGGTGATGCCATCCAACCACCTCATCCTCTGTCGTCCCCGTCTCCTCCTGCCTTCAATCTTTCCCAGCAGCAGGGGCTTTTCCAATGAGTCGGGTCTTCGCATCAGGTGGCCAAAGTACTGGAACTTCAGCTTCAGCATCAGTCCTTCCACTAAGTATTTCCTTTAGGATTGACTGGTTTGATCTCCTTGCTGTCCAAGGGACTCTCAAGAGTCTTCTCCAACACCGGAGTTCAAAAGCATCAATTCTTCAGCACTCAACATATATGGTCCAATTCTCACATCCATACATGACTATTGAAAAAACCATAGTTTTGACTTGACTAACATTTGTTGGCAAAGTAATGTCTCTACTTTTTAATATGCTGTCTAGGTTGGTCATAGCTTTTCTTCCAAGGAGCAAAAGTCCTTTAATTTCATGACTGCAGTCACCACCTGCAGTGATTTTGGAGCCCAAGTAAATTCTTTCACTGTCTCCGTTGTTTCCCCAACTATTTGCCACGGGACTGGATTTCATGATCTTAGCTTTTGAATGTTGAGTTGTAAGCCAGCTTTTTCCTCTTTCACCTTCATCAAGTGGCTCTTTAGCTCCTCCCCACTCCCTGCCATGGGGCTCACGCTAACTGATGAGGTTGATGCTTGGACATGCAGCTCCTCCTGTTTCAGGGAGCCCTGTGGTCCCACCATTCCTCTCCGATGAGAGCCAAGTGCAGCAGGAGGGGTGAAGAGAGGGGACTGTAGATTTCTGCTTTTTCTTAGCTGCGGGGACTGAAGGCCATGCAGCCAGGGGAGACAGGCAGTCCACCCGGGACCTTTCACCTCAGGGACCTCACCAGCCAGTGAGCACAACCCAGTCTGGGCAGCAGAACTGACTGATGGTCAGACTGGTCCGCCCACTTTGGGAGGAACCCAGGGCGTCCCCTGGGTGGACACGCTGATGAGCCTTCACCCGGCAGAGCTGCCTTGTGAGTCCAGTACCACGATGGCTTCCGTCAGACAGGGCATGCCCGTGTCTACACCATCGCACTCGCTGATGAGCAAAGAACCAGAGCTCTCATTAGACGGGGTGGTGCCTGCAGGCAAGAGCCATCACCCCACCAGACGGGGTGTTCCCCAGAAGGAAGGGATTATGTCACCCCCCCCAGGGCAGGGGCCGAGCTAGCTTGTGCCTCTTCCCCGCCCAGCTCGAGCCCAGGCCCGCACCTGGCTTCATGCTGAGCCCCCAGGTCCTCTGGCTGGGGGGCCGCCAGCCTGGCCACGGCCCTGGGTGGAGCCAGACCCTGGCTGCAAAGGGCACTGTGGCAGCTGGCACGTGGGCGTGGGAGGTGCTGCTCGGGACAGTGGGGAGGGGGCCTGAGCCCAACAGGGTGGTGCTGCCCCCACGGGCACGGCCTCTGACGGCCGCGGGGGGCGGCGTGTGCAGTGAGTGGCCTCACACGGATGCAACTGCTTCTGGCTCCAGGCCCCGGGCACGCGACTTAGCTCTTCCGAGCCTGTTTTCCCATCTGGAAAATGGCCACGATGGCCGCACCTCCCTCCGAGGGAGTTGTGGGGAGCAAGAGGGCACGGCCTGACCCCCCACACAACGTGTGCTCAGCAAACATCAGCTGCAGGCCCGTCCAGGATGGAGCTGAGGTGATGGGGCCCCCTAGCCCCAGCGCCCAGCTGAACCTCAGAAGGGGCTCCCCAGACCCCAGTTCCCTCCTCCTCTCCCCTCCACCACCACCCCCGCCAAATCCAGCGGCCTGTCAGGAGCCTGGGCATCCGGCCCAGCCCCCACCACCGTCCTCACCCAGACTCCCACCCCCGGCCTTTGCACACACTGTTCCCTTGTCCGCTCCAGGGCCACTCCTCCAGGAAGCCTTCCCCGATTGCCTCTTCATTCCTCCATCAGTTTGTATCTTCTGGCCACATTCCTTCCCTCCAAGCCTGGCAACCATCTCCCCTCCTTGAGGGTGAGGACCAGAGTTGGTCCACCCCAGGTGCCCAGCACAGCGTGGGCCAGGGTGGAGAGGAGAACTGCCTTTGGCAAATATTTGTGGCACCAGACTGTGCTGGGCATCCTCTGAGGCTGGAGAAGGAAGATGCTGAGAGACAGGCTCACGCCGGGGCCCGCATCCTCCCTACCAGCCTTCGCCCTCACCTGGCACCTCCCACCCCGATGGTTCCTGGGACCTGGGCGGGCCAGGGCGCGGTGTGTGGGGCCAGCACAGAGGGGAGCTTTGTCCCCAGGCCCCCGTGGGGTTGCAGCCAGGAGGAGGTGGACTCAGGTCAGGGTCTGGGAGACACACCAAGGCTGGGGCAGAGGGGCTAGAGCTCCGAGCTAAGCCCTGCCCTCCTCTCTACCCTTCCCGCCTGCAACACCCTTACTTCCCCAGGGTTATCTCCTGCTCACCCTTCTGCCGTGTCACCTCCTCCAGGAAGGTCTCCCCGATTTCCAGGAGAATCTGATTGTCGTCCTCCGTCATAAAAAAATGACCAAAGCTAACCTTCATGGAGCTTTTACTGCCGCCAGACTTGGGGTAACTTCCATAACCACACCATTTTATTTACTCCTTAGAAGGACACATGAAGTGGTGGTACTACCGTCCCATTGCACAGATGAGGTAAGTGTGGCACAGGGAAGCTGAGATGCAGAACCAAGGTCTGAATCTTGACTGTCCTGCTTCTTGCTGAGCGCCGCAGAGCGGGGACCCCCTGTTGGAGGGTCTCTTCTTGCCACTGCGTCCTTACCACCAGGTATGGAGCCATCACGGAGGAAACAGGTTCAAGAACCCAGAGGCCCAGGAGGCTGAGCAGGGACAAGCCAGCAGATACAGCCCCCTGCGGCCTGGATCTCCCACACTCTGAGCCCTCAGGCCCACCTGGGGCCTGATTCCCATCCCTCCCTGTTCCCCAGAGCCTAGCATCTGGGGAAGGAAGACCACCATAGGCCACCTGGGAGTACCGTTTACTAGGCCACATGCAGTGGACGGAGCAGGCCTGGGTGAGCCTGGGCCCCTCATTGGGAGGTGGGGGGTGCCAAGGGGGTGACGGGCAGTGAGGTAGGTGAGTCGAGGGGCTCAGGGCCTCTGAGAGGTGAGTGTCCACTGCAGCCCGTCCCCGGGCTCCAGGGAGAGCGGCCTCCGGCCCCAAGGAGGACAAGTCCCAAGTGGGGGTGACCGGGCCAGGGGCCGTTTTCCTGGAAGAGGCAGTCAGCCAGGGCTTCAGCTCACGAGCCTTTGGGGGTACTGGGGGGCGGCTGGGCTGGCAGTTCTGGGCTCCTCGGCGCCTCCCTGGCCTAGACCGGGGCGAGCAGCGCCATCACTGCCCGCTTCTCCCTTCCTGGGGCGTCGGGAGGCCCCGGGCACCGCCCCGCCCCCAGCCCGGGCTCGGCCGTCCTGTTCAGCTGGGGAGGAGCGGCTGGCGCTCGGACGAGGGGGCAGCGTGCCGGTACAGGAAGAACTGCACGGAGATCTGGGGGTCGACGTCAAGGCCCAACACGCGGAGACGGGCTGGCCCCGCCCCGGGGGGCCTGTTCAGAGCTGCTCCCCTCCCCTCTGCCCTCTCCCCCTGCCCCGTGCGCTGCCGGCTGGGAAGGGTCAGCCTGGCCTCCCGGCCCCTGTTTGTCCCCCTCGCCAAACCCCATTCATCTGCCAAGCCCAGTGCTGGGGTCCTCCTACCCCAGGCAGCCTCCTCTGACCCCAGCCCCAACATCTGGCCTTCCTCCCCTCCTCCAACACCCTAGGGGGTCCCCCAAGTGGCGGTGGCAGCGGGCAGGGATCTGGGGACACTAGAGCTTAGCTTTTCTTCATCTGTCTTTGCACCCACCCCGAATGCCACAGACATTGAAACAAGGGCCACGTTTACTTCCTCCCGAAGGAGATCAAAGTAACACCCTGCCCGGCCCCCCGCCTGCAAACCCTCACTGAGCATGCGCGGTGTGCGAGGGCCACTGCCGAGGACTTCCAGAGGCCTCAGCTCCTGTGACTGCCCCACGACCTGATGAGACGAGATGGGGACATACAGAGTGCTCCGCATCACACAGGACACAGGGGAGCCAGGACTGGAACTCAAGTTTTCCTGTCTAATTCTCGTGTGTCTCCAAAGGTGCAGCTTTCCTTTCTGTGGCCTGGGTGGGCTGATTTACGCCCTGTTCCCCAGGGCCTGTGCGTAAACTGCTGCCACAAACATTCCTCCCTTGCCGTCGGCCCCTGACTCTTCTCTTTCAGGGCACAGTTCAAATGGCACTCATGGAGGCCTCTGCTGAGCTTCTAAACCAGGACAGCCCCCTGGTCACACACACTTAAGTTTTTCTCCACAGTGCTCGGCACCGCAATGAATTACTTATGATTACATGTGTCCTGTCGGCCTCCCCACTGAGCTGTAAGCTCCCCGAGGCAAGGGCCATCTGTTCTTGCTCATGACTGGATCTGGTACCTACAGGAGTGCCCAGCACATGGGAGGTTTGCCTCTTGAATGGGTGGACGGATGCATGCATGGACAGAAGGATGGATGGATGGGATGTGGATGGACAGAAGGATGGATGGGTGCACAGACGGATGGATGGACGGATGGGATGTGGATGGACAGAAGGACGGATGGATGCACAGATGGGTGGATGGACAGATGGGATGTGGATGGATAGAAGGATGGATGGATGCACAGATGGATGGATGGATGGATTGATGGATAGATGGGATATGTGGATAGATAGAAGGATCAATGGATAGATGGATGGATGGATGGAAGAACAGGTGGATGATGGATGGATGCGTAGATGGATGGATGGATGGGATATGTGGATGGACAGAAGGATCAATGGATAGATGGATGGATGGATGGATGGATGGAAGAACAGACGGATGCATGGATGGATGGAAGGACGGCTGGATGATGGATAGATGGATGCACGGACGCTGACACGGTGTGCAGGGGAGGCTGCTGCAGCCCCAGCCACCCCACCCACCCTCACAGCCTGAAGGATACGATGGTGTCGAGCAGCAGGACGCCCAGGCTGCCCACGAGCCAGGGCAGGTGGTGCAGCACGTAGCTGCCCTCGCTCTGGCCCTCCTCGGGGTTTTTGAGCAGCACGCTCAGTCCATACAGCGTGTTCCCCAGCATCACCAAGGCGAACAGCGAGTACGAGATCCCCTGGGTCGACTTCCGCAGGAACTGGAGGCGGGAAAGGAGAGGGTCAGAGACCTCCAACAGTGTTCCTGTCTCTCTGGACCACAACTGTCCATGTGCCCGTCTGCCGTGTTACACTAAGCCGACTGCACAGGGTGTGACCAGCGCCCGACACAGGCCTGGGGCCCACACCGTCCCTTCCAGGGCCTGATTCCTCATCCCCGTTCCAACATCCTCGCCCAGGTCGGCAGGAGACTGGGGCTGCGCCACCCTGCCGGCCCCAAGCTGCCCGCTCCCCAGCCCCCTGCCAGCTCAGCTCAGCAAGCCCCTGTGGCCCTGGCTCCTCGTCTCCTCTTCTGCCTCAACCTCTCGCTCCCACCTGACCCCCTTCCTCCCCAGGGCACACAGGGGTCCTGTACCCTGGACAGCAGGCTGGCATCTCGTGTCCGTTTCCAGAGGCAGACACTGAGGCTTGGAGAACCGGATTCAGTTACCCAAGCCAACGGTGAGGGCGGGCCAGACCTGCTCCACGAAGACCCCGCACCCCCGTGCTCGTCCTTCACCCAGGGACCAAGCTGCCAGCCGGCCCTGCCCACGGCCCCGCCACCCTGCCCACGGCTCACGTTGGTGCGGATCTGAGGCAGCCGGGAGAACAGGTACAGCGCGCTGGACGCGGAGCCGATGACAAAGCCAATGATCTCCTTTCTCGTGAAGGGCTGAGGGCGGGGGAGGCTGCTCGGTGCCCCGCAGAGGCCAAGGGTGAAGGGCGAGGGCCCCAAGCTCCCTTCTGGGGAGCGAGCCCCCCGACCACATGGCCACGCGTGGGCCCCCAACCCCACTCCGCCCTCTCACGCGCGCGTCTCACCTTATTGCTCGGTCCCACAGACAAGAGTGTGCGCCCCTGGAAGGCCTCCCCCGGGGCGGCCACTGAGCCAGCGGCTCTCAGCAGCGGGGTGGCGCACGCCACGCCCAGGATGAACAAGAGCAGGGAGTTGATGGGGGCAGACCCTGCACGTGAGCAGGGGGACGCTGAGGTGAGGGGTCTGAGCGCGGGCAGACAGACGGGGCTGAGTCCTGGCCTTACCCCTCAGTGGCTGTGAGACCTTGGGCAAGGGACCTAACTTCTCTGGGCTTTCATCCCTCATCCGCAGAATGGGTATGACGAGACTACCCTTCTCCTAGGGTTGTAAGGTGACTCGGTGAGGGCGATGGGGGCAGGAAGAGGGTTACAGAGTATGGACATGCTCATGAAGCCCCGCCCCACGGGCCTGGGTTGTTTCCTGTAAAGCCGGGGATCTGACCCTGGGGAACACTTCAGGGCAGCGACGGGCTGTGGGCCGGGTGCAGAAGAGCAGCCGACACTGCGCTCGCTGAAGGAGGCTGTGCGCACGACGGGGACGCCCGTGTTGCTGCCCGGGCGTGCTCACTGCCCTTGGTTCATCAGGGGATGAGGCCGCGGTGGTCAGATAAGGCCAGGGGAAGCTTTCCTGGGGTTCGCTGTGTCACCAGCAACGGGACACTGCCTTCTCCCAGGCCTCCCCCAGGCCCCCGACACCCGGGGCCCTCCGTACTCACACGGAGAGGGGCGCTTCTTAAACTTGTAATAGAAGTACAGCGAGAGCATCAGCAAGTCGGCCAGGACGTAGTACACGGCCGTGTAGGTCTGCAAGAGGGGGTGGGCCAGGGCGCTGGCGGCAGTCCCAGGCTCAGGGACCACACGCCAGCACCGGGCAGCTCGGCCTCACGCCAGCCGGGTGAGCCTGAGCTTCACTGCTCGGGACTTCCGTTTGCAGGTCCAGAACGGAGGGGGTCGCAATTCCTAACTTGGCAGAGCTATACATCAGGTAGGGGAGGGCCTGGCAGGTGCCCAGCCGGGCAGAGGGAGGGAACACTGGCAGGGATGACCGGGCAGCACAAATGGGAAGTGGAGGCTACAGTCCAGCCTGACCTGGAGCAGTTACTCACAGTCCCCTTTGGGAAGACAAGAGGTTCCTGATCTTGAGTCTCAGCTCCACCCAGTCACAGAAGGGTGATAGCCAGGCTTCCCATGGGAAAAGCTTCCTCTTCCAGGGCCCCAGGCCCTGAAAGCTTCATCAGGATCTTAGCATCTCAGAGGTCAAAGACCCCAGCCATCCTCTGGTTTGATGTGCCCATTTTGTAGATGGGAAAACGAGGCCCACCAGAGGGCAGTGACCAGCCCGTTGTCATGTCAGGCAGCAGGCAGAGGGGGGCCCTCACTAGATGGAAGGATGCCTCTGCCATGGCTGTCCCTGGCAGCCCACCCTGCCGGGGGACCAGCCCACCTGCAGGGGCAGCTGGTCAGCGAGGAAGGAGCCAATGAGATTGCAGGAGTCTCCGCCGATCCAGCCCAGGAGGAACCACAGGGACAGGGCCTGGTCCATGTTGCCCGTCTTGCAGGCCTTGATGTACTGGCTGTGGGGGAGGAGGGAGACGTGGGTGGAGGAGGTAGACGAGGAGGAGGGGGTCGTGGGGGAGGAGGGGGTCATGGGGAGGAGGGGGGAGTCGGGGGGAGGAGGGGGGAGTCGCGGGGAGGAGGGACTCAGGGAGGAGGAGGGAGTCATGGGGGAGGAGCAGGGAGTCGTGGGGGAGGAGGGAGTCGGGGGGGAGGAGGGAACTGGGGAGGAGGAGGGAGTCCTGGGGGAGGAGGGAGTCAGGGAGGAGGAGGGAGTCGTGGGGGAGGAGGGAGTCCGGGGGAGGAGGGAGCTGGGAGGGAGGAAGGGGTCGGGGGGAGGAGGGAGCTGGGGAGGAGGAGGGAGTCGTGGGGGAGGAGGGAGTCAGGGAGGAGGATTGAGTCAGGGGGGAGGAGGGGGTCGTGGGGGAGGAGGGAGTTGTGGGGGAGGAAGGAGTCAGGGAGGAGGAGGGGTCGTGGGGGAGGAGGGAGTCGTGGGGGAGGAGGGAGCTGGGGAGGAGGAGGGAGTCAGGGAGGAGGAGGGAGTCAGGGAGGAGGAGGGAGTCGTGGGGGAGGAGGGAGTTGTGGGGGAGGAGGGAGTCAGGGAGGAGGAGGGAGTCGTGGGGAGGAGGGTGTCGGGGGGAGGAGGGAGCTGGGGAGGAGGAGGGAGTCGTGGGGAGGAGGGAGTCAGGGAGGAGGAGGGGAGTCGTGGGGGAGGAGGGATGTCGGGGAGAGGAGGGAGCTGGGGAGGAGGAGGGTCGGGGGGAGGAGGGAGCTGGGGAAGAGGAGGGAATCGTGGGGGAGGAGGGAGTCAGGGAGGAGGAGGGAGTCAGGGGGAGGAGGGGTCGTGGGGAGGAGGGGGTCGTGGGGGAGGAAGGAGTCAGGGAGGAGGAGGGGTCGTGGGGGAGGAGGGAGTCGTGGGGGGGAAGGAGTCAGGGAGGAGGAGGGGTCGTGGGGGAGGAGGGAGTCGTGGGGGGAGGAAGGAGTCAGGGAGGAGGAGGGGTCGTGGGGGAGGAGGGAGTCGTGGGGGAGGAGGGGGTCGTGGGGGAGGAGGGGGTCGTGGGGGAGGAGGGAGTCGGGGAGGAGGAGGGAGACGTGGGGGAGGAGGAGTCGGGGGGAGGAGGGAGCTGGGGAGGAGGAGGGGAGGAGCGTGGGGGAGGAGGGAGTCAGGGAGGAGGAGGGAGTCGTGGGGGAGGAGGGAGTCGGGGGGGAGGAGGGAGCTGGGGAGGAGGAGGGAGTCGGGGGGAGGAGGGAGCTGGGAGGAGGAGGGAATCGTTGGGGAGGAGGGAGTCAGGGAGGAGGAGGGAGTCGGGGGGGAGGAGGGGTCGTGGGGGAGGAGGGGTCGTGGGGGAGGAGGGGGTCGTGGGGGAGGAAGGAGTCAGGGAGGAGGAGGGGTCGTGGGGGAGGAGGGAGTCGTGGGGGAGGAAGGAGTCAGGGAGGAGGAGGGGTCGTGGGGGAGGAGGGAGTCGTGGGGGAGGAGGGGGTCGTGGGGGAGGAGGGGGTCGTGGGGGAGGAGGGAGTCGGGGAGGAGGAGGGAGACGTGGGGGAGGAGGGAGACGTGGGTGGAGGGGGGCGAGGAGGGAGATGGGGGTGCGGGGGAGGAGGGAGTCGCGGGGGAGGAGGGAGACGTGTGCTCAGAGCTGTGACACCGCGTGGGGGGTAAATGTGGGAGACCAGGGCTGGGGGGCGCCGCACAGGGTTGATGGGGGACCAACCCCGCCTTGGGTGGCATCCTCATGGGCCTGTCTTCGCCCTTCCGGGCTTCTCACCGGGGAATCCCTTCCAGCCCAGCTCTCTGGGACGTGCACCCTGCTACAGTCAAGGTGGGGTACAGATTCCCCCCAGAGCAGGCTCTCACTGGGACCAGGGCTCAGAGGGTCCCGAAGCTTTGTGTCCCAGAGACCTGGGGTTCTCTCTTCTATGAAGGGGTCTGGGGTGGGGGGATGGCGTGAAGGAAGGATGGCTGTGGCCGCTGCCCTATCTGCAGGGAGATGGATGATAAGATGGGCCAGACCTCGCCTGTTATCATCAAGGGCAGCAGAGAAGGGGTGAGGCTGCGGCTCTGTCTCACTACAGATGCCAAGGAGTCAAGTCCCTGTCGCAGATGGGCCTCTCTGGGGGTGGAAAGTCCAGGAACCAGGATTCATACCCCAGATCCCGGGCTCCAGCCCTGCTCTGAGTCATTCCAGAAGGGCCACCTGCCGCTTACGTTTCGTCTGCATGTATTTAAATTAGTAAAAGGGACCACCTAAACAGGACCTCATCCCGATCACTGGAGACAGAAGGCAGGACAGCTGGGCCGGCCCTGGGCCTCCCCCGCGTCTCCTGCCGAGCGCCCCACCAGGCACCTCTGCGAGTCCGTGCCCCGCAGTTCCAGCCTCCCCCTCAAGGACCTTTCTTTTCTTTCTCTCTCATTTTTATTTATTTTCTTGGTCACACTGCGCGGCCTGTGGGATCTTAGTTCCCTGACCAGGGGTCGAACCCAGGCTTCCTGTGCTGGAAGACGGATCTTAACCACCAGACCGCCAGGGAAACCCTTGAGGATCTTCTGAAACCCCCATCTTGCCAAACTCTTTCAGAGCCTCCGACTGTCTTCGGCAAGGACTCCCGCCCTCCTGAGCACATCCTGACCGGCCCCCAGGCCCGCAGGCCCCCGCCTCTGCACTCTCCTCCTCTCAAACTTCGCCTCGGCAGACGGCCCGCCAGCCCTCCTCTGCATCCTTCAGGAAACTTCAGTTCCTCCTCAGGCCCTTCTCAGATGAGAGCGCTGCCGGCGCCGGCCACCTCCTGCCGGACTCAAGCCTGCTGAGGGACGGGACCGTGTCCAGCACAGGCCTGGCCCTGAGGAGGCCCATAAGTTTGACACGGACCCGAGTAAAGTCCCTCCCAGGACACAGTGACTTGAAGAGTCTCCATATGTCTCAGGGACAGCCATTCCGTCACTCTCACAAAAGGCTGAGCCGTCAGGAGAAGCAGGCAGGTGGCTGCCTTTCCATCCTTACCTGGGGCTTCTCCCAGGCCTCTGATGCCCCGTCCCTGGTTAAACAGCCAGGCACAGGGCTGACATCAAGCCCTGCTGGAAAGGAGATGCCTTAGCCCGCTCCTCGTGGCTTTGGGGACGCCCTCACGCCAGGACAGGAAGCCCCACTCTTCCCTCCAGCGGTCACCCAGCTCCGGCCAGCTTGCCTCCTCAGGGCCACCGAGCCAGCCGCCCTGACCCCACCGCTTGCCGACACCTGGCACAGCCTCCAAGGCAGCCTCTCTGCCTCCAGGCTCTCCCTGGCCCTCTCACCCTCTTTCTCTAACGGGAGCTCTGCAGAGGCAAGGATGGGGTCGGTTCCAGCACATGTGGAGTGGCAGCTGGGACAAGGAGAGTCAGAAACACGTCAGGCTCCCAGCAGCATGCGAGGACATAGGGTGCCGGTAGTCGTTTTAACACCTGAAGCTGGGACAACGGGGCGCCTCGTGCAGAGGAATGAGGTTGGACCCCTGCCTCACACCGCATACAAAATCCAGCTCAAGCTGAACCAAAGCTCTACATCAAGAGCTGATTTGTGATACCGTGATTTATAACAAGAAAGATATATATTTGGTTTTCTTCCCTGCTCCCTACAAAGCTACTAATACCCCTGGAATGTCCTAAGGGTTGAGAGACAGAGAAAGAGAGAGAGAGGTGTCTTCTGTAGCGTTAACGAGGTGACTTTTGGAAAGCCTTTAGGTCGCCTGAGGATAAGGACCAACTGTGTGATCAGACGGTTAGGACCATCTTTCAGGCTAGGGGCGGGGGCTGCCCTGCCCCCTTCACCACCTCCAGAGGGGGAAAGGCTGCAGAGTGAGCCCAGTCACTCATGACCAACGACCGTAATAAAGCCTCTATAAAGAGCACTTCGCTGAGTTCCGTGAGCCGCTCTAGCAAACTAATCGAACCTGAGGAGGGGTGGGGGAACCCCCGATCCACAGCGGGAGGTCCGAGCGCAGGGACAGCCTGGACTGGCCTCTGAAGTGGGGAGGAGAGAGCACTCTTCTGGGACTTGGAGGGCTGGTCCTTAACCTGTGGGATCTGAAGCCGTCTTCAGGTGTAGACAGCGTAAGAGCTGACTGCTTGATTGTGTGGGGAAAAGACACACATCGGACTTGGTGTCAGACTTGGAGAGATCTATATAAAACTCTTAGAAGAAAAGATAAGGGTGAGTCTTTTTTACCAGGATTAGGCCGTCATTTTTTAGAAACTAGACCAAAAGCACCGTGGCGCTAGTGGATGAGAATCCGCCTGAGCGCAGGAAACAGAAGAGATGTGGGTCCAGTCCTGGGTGGGGAAGATCCCTGGAGGAGGGCCTAGCAATCCACTCCAGTGTTCTTGCCTGGAGAATGCCCATGGGCAGAGGAGCCTGGTGGGCTGCAGTCCATGGGGTCGCAAGAGTCAGACAGCACTGAAGCGACGGCACACGCATACACCTCAAAAGTATGAGCAACGAAGGAAAACCAGCCAAACTGGACATCATCAAATTTTTGAAATTCTGCACTTCATGTGATACCATCAAGAAAGTGAAAAGGCAACCCACAGAACAGGAGAAAATCTTTGCAAGGTATACCTAGAATATATAAAGAACTCTTAAAACTCAACCACAAAAAGACAAATAATCCAACTGAAAAGTGGGCAAAGAATCTGAATAGACCTTTTTCCAAAGACAACAGAAGGTGGTCAGGAAGTACATGGACAGCTACTTAACATCACCAGCCATCAGAAAACACAAATCAGAACTACAGTGAGATACCACTTCACACCCCCTAGGATGACGATAATCAAAAAGACAGACAATAACAAGTGTCGATGGAGATTCAGAGGAACTGGAACCTTCATATGCTGCGGGCGGGAACATATAATGGTGCGAGCACTTTGGAAACACAGTCTGGTGGTTCCTCAGAAGATTAAACAGGACTTCCCTGGTGATCCAGGAGTTAAGAACCCACCTGCCAATGCAGGAGATGCAGGTTTCATCCCTGGGCCAGGAAGATCCCTCGTGCCGTGGGGTGATTAGGCCCGCACACTCTAACAAGAGAAGCCCTGCGATGAGACGTCCACGCACCTGGACTAGAGAGCAGCCCCGATCATGACAACTAGAGAAAGCCTACACGCAGCGGCCAAGACCCAGCACAGCTGAAAACAAATCAAAAAGCATTTCACAGATGGAACACACTCACCAAGCGACCCAGTACACCCATATACTCGTAGGCATACACCGAAGAGAAGTAGACACACATGTCCCCACAAGAACCCATACGTGAACCTGCAGAGCGGCCTTAATCATACTGGCCAGAGCCAGAAATCACCCACGTGTCTATCAACGGACGAATGAACGAACAAAATGTATAGATGTACAACACACTACTGTTCAGACGAGAAACAGAATGAAGTGCTGGGGCTTCCCTGGTGGTTCAGGGGTTAAGGATCCGCTTTGCGATGCAGGGGATGCAGGTCTGACCCCTGGTCGGGCAGCTAAGCTCACGCATCACAACCAAGACCCAACACAGCCAATCAAACAAATTAAAAAAATAAAAATAAATATTTGTTAAAAAGGATGAAGTGCTGACACTCGCTACGTACAACGTGGAGGAACCCTGAAGGTGCGCTGAGCGAGAGAGGCCGGTCACAGAAGGCCACACCGCGGTACGAGCGCCTCACGCGAAGCGTCCAGAGCAGGTGCATCTAGAGACAGATGTGGACCGGCGGCTGGGCCGGGAGTTTTAGAGGGAAACGAGGAACGGCTCGTTTCTTTCCGGGTTTCTCTGCAGGGTGGTGAAAATGTTCTAAAACTGGCTGCGGTGATGGTGACGCAGCTCTGCAGATACTAAAACCGTGAACAGATACACGTAAGCGGGTGAACTCTACCGTGCACGAATGATCTCTCAGTTAAACCGCTTCTCTTTCTGCCAGAGGAGAAAGAGCATAAAACGTCCTGAAGGTGGAGAATGCTCTTACACTGCAGGGCCCTTGATGACCTTTCTGGCCTCACCTCTCCCTGCCCCCCTGCCCCCTTACTCCCTCGCACAGTGTGTAAAGGCCATGCTCATAGCAACCCTGTGAGGTAGGGAACAGTATTCTCATTTTACAAACGAGAAAACTGAGGCCCAGGGCAGTGAGCGGACTTACCGGTCCCGCCGGCTTGGTGTTCCCCAACCACAGCAGTGGCCACGCTGTTTTGTAATCGCGGCGTGCCCTTCCCCAGACGGTCTCAGGACAGAGGCCGAGCTGATGCGCCCCAGCCCTCCACTCCTCTGCCTCCTCTCTGACTGGCTGTGCAACTCAGAGCCAGTTACTTAACCTCTCTGGGTTTCCAGTAAAGATCGGATAGGAACTGTACGTATTTCACAGGGTGGTTATGGAGACTGTTGTTCAGTTGCTCAGTCGTGTCCAACTCTCTGCGACCCCATGGACTGCAGCACGCCAGGACTCCCTGTCCATCACCAACTCCCGGAGCTCACTCAAACTCGTGTCTATAGAGTTGGTGATGCCATCCAACCATCTCATCCTCTGTTGCCCCCTTCTCCTCCTGCCTTCAATCTTTCCCAGCATTAGGGAAGACTCATCCAATGAGTGGGCTCATCACATTAGGTGGCCAAAGTATCAGAGCTTCAGCTTATGAGGATTAAATAGGGTGAAGATATGTCAGGTTCTTAGAAAAGAGCTGGGTACGGGGGGAACTCAGTGAACAGGTGGTATGATTATCATCTGCATGTCAGCATGGCTGAGCTCTGGGTGAGGCCTAGAGAGGGGCTTGCTGTGAGGCCCTCCGGGGGGGCTGGAAGTCAGTGAGTGGGGCTGGGGGGGCACACATGGTGTGAGTCTGGAGAGGCCCAGGGCCAGCCAGGCATCCCCTCCTCGGGGCAGCCCCCTGCCCACCCCATGCAACCCAGCCCCAGTGCTACTCACGGGAAGGTGGATGCCGCGAAGCAGAGGATGGACAGCAAGCCCAGGCCCACACTGGCCTTGTCCCAGCCGTCCTGGGCGCACTCGCCGAGCACGTCCCATATCCACTGGCTGGAGCCGTTGGGGCAGCTGGAGAAGTTTGAGGAACCCAGCTTCACCCAGACCATGGCTTCGGAGGGACCAGGGGAGGGAGCCTTGTGCTGAGGCAGGAGACGGCTCTGCGGGAGAAGAGAGGGACCTTCAGCCTCAGGAGGTCCGGTCCTCGCTGTGGTCCTGCCACTCTAAGCCCACCCCAGGCTTCCTGCCTGGCCCTGACGGAGCCCCTGAACCCCAGGACACAGTCAGGACAGACATCAGAGTGGCCACACACTGGCTCTGCAGTCAGACAGGTGCGTGCGAGTCCCCGCTCTGCCCGTGAACGCCACGACTTCAGGCAAGCCGCTCCGCCTGGCCATGCCTCAGTCTCCCCATCTGCAGGATGGGGTGATGACAATGCCTCCCCCACCCCATATACTCGTGAGGGTTCAGCGAGTTCGTAGATGTAGCGGGAGGATGGAGCCCTCAGACAACGCCGCCTGTGTTCTAGCTTTTGAACGTTTCCATAGTTTCCAGCCTTTCCTTCCTGTAAATCCTGCTGCGAGGGTCTGCTGAGACCAGGTGCTCTAGACACAGCCTCTAGTTTAAGGTACGGCTAGGGACTTCCCCAGGGTCCCAGGGGCTAAGCCTCCATGCTTCCAGTGCAGGGGGCCTGGGTTTGATCCCTGGTTGGGGAACTATCCCACGAGCCACATGGTGGACCAAAAAGAAAAAGAAAGAGTATAGTTGTCCGCCTATACTGGTCAGCTGAGGCAAGCAGCAAAGAAGGGCCAGGTGGATCCAGGTCACACAGGTGGCTGGAACTCAAGCGTGGCGCTCCCAAGCCACATTCTCCCAGCAGCCCGCGTGTGGGGGGAATCTGCTGGCAAGGAGCCGGGAGCCACTTCCCTGTTTTCACCGCCACCAATGCCAGGAGCTGGCGGGCTGCAGGGCCGGGTAGGGAAGTCCCCTCCAGGTTTCTGTCCCAGAGCAGTCACTGCTTAAGCGACAGTCCCAGGGGAGGGAGAGGAGGCGGGGCTGCCGGAGCGTCTCTGCTGGGCAGGATCAACCCCTGGTCGCTGAGCAGTTCGCCAGCTCTGCGCTCAGCACCATGTAAGCTTTTCCGCAGTTTGCTGCACACCAACTTCCCTCGTGGCTCAGCGGGTAAAGAACCCGCCTGCCAATGCAGGAGACACAGGAGACATGGGTTCAATCCCTGGGTCGGGAAGATTCCCTGGAGGAGGAAATGGCAACCCACTCCAGTATTCTTCTCTGAAAAATCCCATGGACAGAGGAGCCTGGCGGACTACAGCCCAAAGGGTCACAAAGAGTCATATGCAACTGAGTATACACACACACACACACACACAGCACACACACAACTCTGTGAAGCCGGGGCTACTGGTACGTCCATGAGGACCCGGGAGAGCGACTTGCGGCACCACACTTCTGTCCCTGGGCACAGCAGCACCCTCGTGCGGTCTGCCAGGGCTCCCCAGGGTCTCCTGCAGCCAAAGGCAGGCTTCCCCTTTTCTCACTGCACTCAGAGGGGCTTCCTCACCGAGGATGAGGCCTTCTCTAGTCACTTTCAGTTTCTGTTGGTGTCAGAAGGCCCAAGATCCTCATAAAACGACATCCGTAGACAAGGCTACAGACTCAATCCTATGTCCTTCCTGCCCCCAAGTTCGTGTGTTGAAACCTACCCTGCAGTACGATGGTGTTTTGAGATGCAGCCTTTGGGGAGTATTTAGGTCGTGAAGACAGAGCCCTTATGAATGGGATTAGTGCTCTTATTTAAAAAAAAGAAAAAAAGACCCCAGGGAGCTCCCTTGCCCCTTCTGCCAGCCGAGGACCCAGCGAGAAGGCAGCCATCAGTGAACTAGGAAGTGGGTCCTCACCAGACACTGACTCTCCCAGCATGCTGACCTCGGACTTCCCAGGCTCCAGAACCATAAGAAATCAACATTTGTTTCTAAGCCACTCAGACCATGGTCCTTTGCTACAGCAGCCCGAATGGGCCGAGATACCCTGCTGGACCCTGGAACTGCTGAGGCCGCGGCAATCAGGGAGCAGCAGGCAGGGAAAGGAAGCAAGTTCGCTGCTTTTCTCGAGAGGCTCCAGGCTCTCAGCGCTAACGTGACTTGCCAGGGGGCCCTGGAGCTGGGGGTAAGGGCACTGCAGGTCACTGCCCGGCTGGTTCTCACCACAGTCCCTCCGGGGCCCCGCAAGAGGGGCTGAAAGCCTCGTCCCGTACCTCAGTGGCCCACCTTGAGCTTCAACACAGCTGAGGTTGGAGCCGTCTATCTTACATCCAGCCACCAGTGCCTGCAAGGCCACCCAGGTTGACACCCAGTCCAGGTAGGAAGGGCAGCACCAAAGGCACCTCAAAATCAGTCCTTTTGCTCCCCAACCACCCTGCCCCTGGATCGCCTCCTCCACCCTCTTCTTGTACAGTAGAACCCACACACCGCCGCAGGTCATCAGGGTAGGACACCGCCATCCTCATTAACTCCTCTGCAAGGGGAACACTGTCCTCATTTTAAAGATAAGGCTGAGTGGCCTTGCGCAAGTAACCGTCTGAGTCTGGGTATAAAATGAGGAAAACGATGCTCACGCTTTGGAGTTGCTGCACCGATAACACACACACAAAGCTCTTGGCCCAGGGCCTGATGCCACAGGAGCAACAGAAAATGAGAGACTAGCCTCTCAAGCACCCCGAGGCCACTCTCACCCCGTCTTTTCACCAGGTGAGTGAAGAAAGAGGGGCCTCCCTGATGGCTCCGTTGGTAAAGAATCTGCCTGCAATGCAGGAGACCAGGGTTCAATTCCGGAGTCGGGAAATTCCGCTGGAAAAGGGATTGGCTATCCACTCCTAGAAAGAAAGAAGGTGGAGGGCTTCCCTGGGAGCTCAGTGGTAAAGAATCCACCTACCAATGCGGGAGACACGGGTTCGATCCCTGGGCCGGGAAGAGCCCGCATGCTGCAGACTAAGCCGTGCACAACTACTGAGCCTGAGTTTGGTTTGTTGCAATGAGAGACAGCCTCTGCGCAGCAGTGAAGACCCAGACCAGCCAGAGCTAAATAAGACAGACAATAAACTGAAAAAGAGGGGCCACTGCAGTGAGAAGCTCGAGCACCGAACTAGAGAGTGGCCCCCAATGGCCTAACAGTGAAGACCCAGCACAGCCAAAAATACAATAAAATTATTTTTTTAAAAAAAAGGTGGACACATGCCTGGTGAGGGTGGGGGGGTGTCTTGAGGGATGTACTTGGGCTCACAGGGCCCAGGGCCCTGGGTGGGTGGTCCCCTGTCCATGCACGGGGCCGTGTGCAGCTCGAGGCTCAGGACACACACCTTTGAGACACACCTGAGCCCCGAACAGAAGGCGCTTTCCCCTGAGGGCCGCTGTGGCATAGCGCCTGTCACTCACAGGTTCTGATCCAAGTAGGAAGCCAGCCTGGGCCTACCTTCTGGCCAACAGCACCGAGTGAATGGACGTCCAGGGTTGACACAAAAGTTGCCCAGGTCTGTAGGTGTGATGAGGACCACAAGAGGAATTTTTTTTTTTTTTTAGAAGCTGTACTTCAGGGGTGCCTTATCGATGTTGGTGGTGCTTTTAATGTTATTGAAGCATAGCCGATCAGGGGTGCCTGTGAGCATGAAGGCCGCATGTTTGAACTTCAGGATCCGTGAGGCTGGGCTGGGGAGCAGGGATGTAAGAAGCTTCCCCAGCAGAGTCCGAGCCCTCGGATTCTGTGTACACGATCACACCTGAAGAACGGCGGCCCTGGAAAAGGCATCCCCTGCAACAGCCAAGCAACTCTTCCAGATCCCAATCTGAGCTGCTGGCCACTGAAGCTGCCTTTATCTACCAGATAAGTTCAAATGCCTTGAGACAGAGCTCCAGGGCACTCCAGATGCCCCTCCCCATCTCCTGTCCCTCCCTCTGGGCCTTCAGAGGCTCATCCCAGGTCTCCAGACTTATGTCTAGGCTGTCTGCTCCCCCAGGCTTCTCCCTCATCCTGAAGGGCATAATAAAAAGACACTAAGACCAGTTCTGGGACTTCCCTGGTGGCTCAGTAAAGAGTCTGCCTACAGTGCGGGAGACCTGGGTTCGATCCCTGGGTCAGGAAGATCCTCTGGAGAAGGAAATGGCAACCCACTCCAGTACTCTTGCCTGGAAAATCCCATGGACAGAGGAGCGTAGTAGGCTACAGTCCATGGGGTCGCAAAGAGTTGGACACGACTGAGCGACTTCACTTCAAGACCAGTTCTAAACTGTCCTCTCAGTACAGAGGGGCCTCACAGGAGTCGCTGGACAGCACCTGTCATCTCTTCCTCTGCCCTCCTCCACACGCCAGAAAAATGCTCATCAGAGTCCTCAGGGACCGCCGCTTTTAAGCTCACTCCTCTCTGTCATCCTAGTTGGGAAACTTATTCTTAGAACCTAGACACAACAGCTGCACAGTAAAGGTTCAAAAAACAGCAAGAGACAGTCAGAGAGGGAGGTGGGGGCAGAGAGAAAGGAAGGAAAGAAGGGAGGAGGGAGAGAAACGAAGGAAGAGAGACCTAATCATCAGCTAACAGGTTGAGAAGAAAGCTCTCTGGAACTGACCTGCCTGAGGACCGCTAGAGTAGAATCCCTGGGCAAGCGACTGGGCCTCAGAGTTCCAACCTGTAAAACGGGGAATGATGTAAGTATCCACCTGGGAGGCTAGCTGCAGAGTTACATGAAATAATCCAGGCAGAGCGATCAGAATGGTGCCTGGCACAGATTAAGCACTCAGCAGAATATGGAGGGATGGTGTTATTCCCTTCTGGCTGAAGCATTCCCCTCCCCACCCCCCCACCCCCAGAGTCCCTGGCAAACAGCAGGCTTCAGCAAGCGCTGAATAGACAAGACCACGCTAGTCCTCATCCTTCCGAAGGCAGACTGCCCATGTAGGCACTTTGGAAACCTGTCCTAGGGATGGGGTAACAGGGAGCAATCTAGGCTCCCTGCAGACTTGGGGCGCATCTGAGCGGAGGAGCGTCCCGGCTAGGGGCTACCACCCATTCCAGCCTTCCAGGTCCTCGGTCACAATTCCCTTCGAGTGACTCAGCCCAGCACGGGGCCGCCTGTTTAGCGAAGATAATCATAGGGAAGCCGCTGGGATCAGCGCTCGTTCGCCACAAGGCCCTCTCCCCTGGCCCGCCCTCGGGGAAAAACAAAGCCGTCAGAACAGAAGGGGCCAGTCGGCCGGGATCGGGAGATAAACAACGGACCCAGACCCTAACTCTGTGCAAGGCTGGCCGGAGAGGTCGTGATGGTCGCTTCTGATGGGGGAGAGGGTGGGGAATTGGACCCCAATTCCAGTCCAGAAAGCCTGGCTCGAGGATCTCGCGCCCCAAGGTGGGGGCAGCAGCCCCCAGGGCCGTCCCAGAGCTGGAGGAAGGTGTTGGAAAGATGTGGCAGCGAAGGCCCGGGGTTCCTTCCCTGGCCCCTCGCAGCCCCAGCCTCAAATTCGGCTTACCGCGTCTAGATCGTCCGCACCGCCCGGCTTCTCGGTCCTCCGGCTTCTGCCTGGGTCAGCTGATCGGAGGCCCCGCCCCGTTCCGCCTCGCCCCGCCCCGCCCCGGAGCTGCGTGGCTCCGCCTCCCGAGCGGCGCTCATGGCGGGGGCGGTCCCTGGAGGCGTGACCAGCGAGCCGGGCGTGCGGATGGGGCGGGGTGACGCCGGGCCCCGCCCCAGCGGCGGGTGGGCGGGGCCGCAGGCGCCCCAGCGCGCAGGCGCCGGCCTCATGCTGAGGACCTTGACTCGCGCGGTGGGCCGCGCCGCTGCCCGCTGCTCTCGTAGCCCCCAGCAGCCCGGGGCGCGCACCGCCGCCGCCGCCAACGCCATGTCCCGGTCCCCGCGGGCCGCCTCTGGCTCCCCGGCCCGGCCCGCTACCGTGCTGGGCACCATGGAGATGGGGCGCCGCATGGACTCGCCCGCCAGCGCCGCGGCCGTGCGCGCCTTCCTGGAGCGCGGCCACGCTGAGCTGGACACGGCCTTCATGTACAGCGACGGCCGGTCCGAGAGCATCCTGGGCGGCCTGGGGCTCGGGCTGGGCGGCAGCGGCTGCACAGGTAACGCCCGGTGCCCCGACCGCCTGTCCTCACCCAGCCGCGTGCCGCGCGGACCTTTGCGCAGGACGCCCACCCGACCCAGCCACACCCCCGCAGCGGCCAGGGCCGGCACCCCCGTCCGCTCCCGGGGCGCCGACCTCCCCTCGCCGTCCCACAGCTTTGTGGACCCCCCGCTCGCTCTTCGAGCTCCGTGCGCATCCAGTCCGGACAGCTGAAAGCGCTTTATCCAGACCACCTTCCCCTCCGCTCTTCTGGGGTTGCAACTCGGTAGCCCCCGAGCCTTACCCGAGCCTAGTCTAGTCCTTGCCTTCCTATCTCTGTTGCTTTCTTGGTGCTCCTCTCTGCGGCACTGGTCTCCAGCGCTGTGCCCTAACCCGCCTCCTACCCTGCCAGGTGCGCGTAACCGGTCCCCAGGCGCTCTGCCTACGCCCCTCTCCTCATTGCCTTCATTGCCGGTGCGCCCGCTCGAGCTCCCTTTTCTCTTCCCTTTTCTTTTCATCAGGCCCTAGACTTCGTTCATTTGGCAGTACCCCTGGCTCTCCCACTGTGAGCTCCAGCATTGCTCCTGGCGAGGCTGGCAGAGCAGGGGTGGTGGGCTGAAGAGTGGGGAGGTGTGAGAGGGGGTAAGGGCTTTCTGTCCACTTCTGTAGCCCCGTGCCAGCTTCTTATGGAGGTATAACCCGCCTCCAGGGAGCTCGTCGTCTAGTGGGGAAGACGGAAGCAAATGATGGCAGAGGAGCCTAGAAGAGGAAGCACTTTTAAGGGAGGAAGGCATGAGGGGCCCAGGAGGAGGACCTCGGAAAGGCTCAGAATGCCCTGGAGCTGGACCATCGAGGACCAGTTGTAGTTTGCTGGGCAGAGAATGAGAGAAAGGAGCGTAAGAGGTGGAGGGCATAGCTGTGCCAGGCCTGGTGTGTGGAAGAGTGGCCTGGAGGCAAGTGTGGCTTGAGTGACGTGTGTGTGGAGGCATGGTCCCTCATTGGCCTAATGCCATTGGACGTGCCTCCTGTTTCATCCTGAGGCTCTTCCTTCCCAGCCCTTGTGGGTGGTGCCCTCTGGGTTCTCCTTAGATTCACAGCTTGGTGGATCTGCAGGAACTGGGAATGAGCATCTCAGACCCACGCTGTAGCTCACCTGGCTGCCTCTCTTGGCTAATGAAAATCTGGTTCTTGAACTGTTTTTTCTCCCTCCGGCCCTTCCCCGCTTCCTTCTTTGAGGCCAGGTGCTCACTGAGTCCAAGTCCTCACGTTGGACCCAGGCAAAGTTCACACCAAGAATGCAGCAGGGGGAGTGACAGATGTGAGGATGGAGAAAATCTGGACTGGGAGCTGAGGGACGTGGTCCTCCCCTCTGAACCACCGAGTTGCCTTTGCCAAGTGTGGAAAGGACAGAATCCAGAGAGCTGGCATTCTTTTCATTTTCGTTGTTTGCTGCGTTGTGAGGCTGAGGCCTGGGTAGTTCCCAACCAGGGATCAAAACCCGTGCCCCCTGCAGTGGAGGCACGGAGTCCTACCCACTGGACCACCAGAGACGCCCCAGAGGGAAGGCATCCTTCACAGCACTTCCAAGCTGCTTGCGTGACAGAGCACTCCCTTGTTCTGCTGGGGGTGGGGGTGCCTCTACAGTGGGGGTGGGGTGCGTGCCTCCAGGAGTCTAGAAGGGAGAGGCCGCCGCCACTGCCTCTGCTCATCTCACCTTCCACCTCTCTCTCAAATGCACTGCCAGGGGCCATGTTCCACAGCTGCATCTCTTTCCCGAATTCTTGTCGCAGCTTGTATACTTGTTCCATCTCCAGGCGTGTCTGTCTGTATGGCCAGAGTGAACGCAGCTGACTAGTTCAGTCAGGGAACCTTTGAACGATGGACGGGAATTGAGAAAACCCTTTGGAACTGGGTCTGGCCCCCTTCTCTTGTCACGTCCCGGCGCTCCCTGCCTGGGGCTCACGCTCTTATAACTCAGTATTCAACCGACTGTGCTTTCTCGCCTTTGCCCCAGTTCCCACCCTCTGAAACGTGCTTCCCACCCTTCCTTGGTGGCTGGGACTCTTTAGAGACTCAACTTCGGGGGTCAGGAAGCTCTCCCTGGAATTCCTCAGTTGGACACGCAGGTCTACTCTGGCCTCTACTGTGCTTTCCTGTTTAACATCAGCTTCTAGCCTGTGAGCGCCTTGAGGGCAGAGATGGGAGTGTGATTCGTTCATCTCTGCACACTTGGGCTCTGCCCCAGGCTCACCAGCCAGCAGTTGTGACTAATGGTGGCAGTGAACGTCAGGAGCTCACATGAGACCTTATTTAATCCTCATGCTGTCCTTACGAGGACAGATCCATTGTTATCACCCTCATGTTGTAGATTAGAGAATTGAAACTCAGAGAATTTAAGTAATTTCTCCAGGGTCATGTGACTAGTAAGTGGTTACATTAACCAGGACATTCTTCCTGCAAAGCAAAAATTGCAACCAAGGCCAATCCCTGGGAGGGGAAGTCACTGAAGCCTGACAGCCTCCGGTCCCAGCTGGAGACGTCCCTCCAGCGGCTGCAGTGCCCCCGGGTCGACCTCTTTTATCTGCATGCGCCAGACCATGGCACCCCCGTGGAGGAGACGCTGCGCGCCTGCCACCAGCTGCACCAGGAGGTGAGGGCAGCCCCTGACTCCCCACCCTGGCCTGTCAGTGCCCAGAGAGCAGAGGCTCTGGGGCTGTCCCGGAGCAGAGCAGGGGACGGACCCCACGCCCAGGGTCCCAATCCCCGGGACTGGCGTTCTGGGCTGCGGGGGGTATCTGACCGTGGCCTCTCCCCCGCAGGGCAAGTTCGTGGAGCTCGGCCTGTCCAACTATGCCGCCTGGGAGGTGGCCGAGATCTGTACCCTGTGCAGGAGCAACGGCTGGATCCTGCCCACCGTGTACCAGGTGAGGCCCGGTCTGCAGAGGCCCGTCTCCAGGGCACCTGCGACCCCAGGTCCTCTTGTGCCCCCTGCCCTCTCCAGAGCAGCCACTCCCCTGCTCCCAGCCTGTAGACGACCCCCGGGGGCCATCTGGCTGGCCATGGGCGCCCGCCCTCAGGCCCTGGCCCCGCTTCCTGCCTGCTTCTGGCTCTGCGGTCAGCCCGAACTCGCCTCCCCCTCCCCCCTGGCAGGAGTGCCCGGGCGTCACTTAGATACCTCTTCCTCTGGAGGCCTTTTCCGACAGCCCAGTGGGTCCTCCAGTCTCCAGACCCCACCTTTATGCATTGAGCGAGCATTTCTGAGAATCCGCCGTGATCACAGAAGCCGCCTCTATGTGATCATCTGTTCTGTCTTTTTTGTTTGTTTGTTTGGCTGCCTCGGATCTTAGCTGCCTCATACGGACCTTGCATTGTGTCCCATGGACTCTCTAGTTGCGGCTCTCGGGCTTAGTTGCCCGACCAGGGATCAGACTCGGGTCTCTTGCATTGCAAGGTGGATTCTTAACCACTGAACCATCAGAAGAGTCCACTCCGCTTTGTTTTTAACTCGACTCTGACATCTCTTGAAGCAGAGAGCTCACCAGATCCACGTGTGTTTGAGAGCTCAGGGTCCAGCTCACGGTTGGTGCCTGCAGATGTGTGTGGGATGGCAGAGCCAGGCCGCCGTCCCTTCCTGGGGCCCAGCACCATCTCCCCGTCCACCAGCAGTGACTTTGGAAACCATGTGGAGTCCTGGGGGTCTTGACCGAAGACTTTGAGAGCAGGCTGGGGCTCCCCGGCCGGGCCCCGCTCAGCTGGCCCTTCTGCCCACAGGGCATGTACAACGCCACCACCCGGCAGGTGGAGACGGAGCTCCTGCCCTGCCTCCGGCACTTCGGACTGCGGTTCTACGCCTACAACCCTCTGGCTGGTACGGGCTGTGCGGGCACAGGCTCCCCTGGGCGGGAGGGCCTTCCTGACCCCGTTTCTGCCCCTTCCTGACCCTGGAGAAGCCTAGCCCCAGACCTGGGAAGGGGAGGGCTTTGCCAGGACCTCCGCCCGTCCTGGTTCCCCCGCCATCACCCCCACTTCTGGTCCAGGCGGGCTCTGGGGGCAGTGCCTGGGGGTCTGACTGCAGCCTTCCCACAGGAGGCCTGCTGACCGGCAGGTACCAGTATGAGGACAAGGATGGGAAACAGCCCTTGGGCCGCTTCTTCGGGAACAGCTGGGCAGAGGTCTACAGGAATCGGTGAGCTGGGGGCGTCAGGACGGGCGGGGCCGGAGGGTCCCCATAGTCTGAAAATGGGGCGTCCCTGGGGCTGCTTTCCTTTCAAGGCCTTCCCTTGCTGCCTGGACCTAGCTCTCTTGATTCCTGGAGGAATTAGGAAACCCTCTGTAAGGCTTCGTTTTGTTTTCTTGGGACCTCCGTGAGGAATGCCGACCCCTGGGCCTTATGGCCAACCTTCCAAATCGTAACTCATGCCTAAGAAGTGCTGATCACCTGCCAAGGGGGAAAGACAGGGCTCCGGGTGGAGGAACAGGAGGCCTGGGGCCGGGCTGTGCCCCTGTCCTGGCTTCCTGTTACTCCAGGTAAAGTAAGGGCAGGTTTGAATTCTTAAGAGTAGAGACATCCTTGAAGTCTCTGGTGAGGGAGCCAGCGTCCTGGGTGGTTCTGTTGCCCAAAAAAGCAGGAGACCCCCTGCTTGAGGGGACCCTGGCCCCTCCGTGCTACAGGGGCTCCCTGGGTGGACTCTTAGGCAGTGGCCCCCTGTGTGACCCTGTGGTCCTGACCCCGTGCTACCGTCCCCTCCTGTCCAGCTACTGGAAGGAGCACCACTTCAAGGGCATCGCCCTGGTGGAGAAGGCCCTTCAGGCTGCGTATGGCACCAGCGCCCCCAGCATGACCTCAGCCGCCCTCCGGTGGATGTACCACCACTCCCAGCTCCAGGTAACCTGTCCCCCCGCACCCCCCACAATATCCCTGGACGCCCTGCCCCTGCTCTCTTTGAGGAGCCAGCATGATTTCTAAGTCGTTTTTCCCTCTGAAATCTCTCTCTGGTCCAATTCTCAGGCAGCCTTCCTGTTCTTCTGGGTAGCTGCCGAAGAACCAGGCCCTGTCGCGAGGGCTTTACAAGCATGGATTGAACGATTGCTTAGGCCTGATGAAGTGGGATTGTTCCAGTTTTACCAATGAGCAAACAGCTGTGAACGGGAGAGAAAGTTATAGTCACGGACTTGATCTACAGCCCGCTGGTCCTGCTCCTCTTGGGGTGTGGGGGTTCCCTGTCTTTGGTGTCCCCTGTCTTCCTGGCTAACACTTTTCTTCAGCTGCAGCCATACACAGTTGCATAGTCCCTGGCATGTATACAGCAGGTTTTCAATAAATGGGAGTTAGGAGCTTTGTGTAATTTCTCATTCCCATAAGCACAGGGAAACTGAGATCTGAGTCTTGGGGTCTAAAAAGCTAAACCGAGTTTACTGCTGATGTCAGAACTGGACTCTAAACTGAGGTCTGAATGAGGGTGCACGTTGCGTCAGCAGGACAGAAGAAGGCGGGTTCGGGGTCACACAGTTAGGGTCCTTGAAGGCACCGTGAGTGCTTTGTACAGCTGTGTAGGGTGTAAAGAGTATGCCCAAGCCCAGGCCTTGGCAGGGGCTGGGCTGGGCGGGGGTGTCTGACGGGGTCTCTGTGGGGCATCAGTGTGTGACGTCTGGCCGTCTCCCCTTGCAGGGCGCCCACGGGGACGCGGTCATCCTGGGCATGTCCAGCCTGGAGCAGCTGGAAGAGAACTTGGCGGCCACTGAGGAAGGGGCCCTGGAGCCGGCTGTCGTGCAGGCCTTTGACCAGGCCTGGCGCCTGGTCGCCCACGATTGTCCCAACTACTTCCGCTAGGCTCCTACCCGGATCAGGCGCCGAAGGTTTCTTCCTTTTCTGTCGCCTCTTCTGCTCTCTCCCTGGCCGGTCTCTGCCTTAAGCTGACTTCGCGTGGTCTTTCTCCATCGTCTGGATCCACGGTTATTTTTCTAGACCCCTGCCTCACTCCCAGTTGCCTTCACGATGCGTAACGCCTTGGGCTGAGGCCCTTGGGCATTTCCCGTCTGAATAAAGCCAACACTAGACCTGCCTGTAGCCCAGTCATGAGCGGACCCCGCAGGCTTCTCTCCTCAGCTGCTGGGACTTGTCCCCTCCCTGCCTGGGCCTTCCTGCCTGAGGGGTGGAACCGTGAGCTGGAGCCACCACGGGGCAGAGGCGGCGGGGGTGGCTGCAGGCGGTCCTCACGTGCCCACGTGACAGAGGGAAAGAGGGCCGTCCACCCTGCGGTGGATTTTCTCTCTGAATTATCTCACTGAATACTCAGAAAGGGAGTAATTTGGACAAAAACCTTCCAAGAAGGATAAAAACCCCCAGGATGCTGCGGGGCATTTTAACGCACAGTCGCCTCATCAGCGACTCTCCTTTGCTCCCGCCTTCTGCTCACCCTCAGATTCTCCACTCTGCTGCTGGGTCTCCTTCTTGACGGGAGTGGCATTGGCAGTCAGGAACCCCACTTCCCTCAGCAAGTCCCTATTCCGCGTAGGAAGTACCCAAGACTGGAGAAGAAACGCAATCCCAGGCCTGGTGGCTGCTGTCTGAACATGCCCAGGGCAGAAAAATCACACCCTGGGCGAGGGGTGGGTCGTGGGCCAAGCAGCAGCAGGTGGTGAAAGGGGCTCAACTGGGAAATTCAGACGAACCCACCAGTCAAAGACTCTTTGTTGGACTTCCCTGGAGGCCCAGGGGTTAAGAATCCATCTGGCAGGGGACATGGGTTCAAGCCCTGGTCAGGAAGATTCCACAAGCTGTGGGGCAAGTAAGCCCATGTGTTACCCTTTTCCCTGGAGCCGTGCTCTGCAACAAGAGAGTCACCCCTCTCCACAGCTAGAGAGAGCCCGCGCAGCGCCAACGCCCGGCACTTAAAGAGGACGCGTTTGAATCAGTTCTGATGAGCTGGATGAAACTGGAGCCTATTCTACAGAGCGAAGTAAATCAGAAAGAAAAGCACCAATACCATATACTAATGCATACATACGGAATTTAGGAAGATGGTAACGATGACCCTGTATGTGAGACAGCAAAAGAGACACAGAGGTAAAGAGCAGTCTTTTGGACTCTGGGAGAAGGCGAGGGTGGGGTGATCTGAGAGAATAGCACTGAAACATGGATATTACCATATGTGAAATAGATCGCCAGTCCAGGTTTGATGCATGAGACAGGGCGCTCAGGGCCGGTGCACTGGGACGACCCTGAGGGATGGGATGGGGAGGGAGGTGGGAGGGGGGTTCAGGATGGGGGACACACGTACACCCATGGCTGATTCATGTCAATGGATGGCAAAACCACCACAATATTGTAAAGTAATTAATCTCCAATTTAAAAAGTTGAAAAATTGAAAAATAAAATTTTAAAAATGTGAAAAAAAAGGGACCCAGCACAACCATAAATAAATAAATTTTGAAAAGAGATTCTGTTCAAAGGAAGGTCCTACTCACAATCTATTAATGAAAGGAGACACACACCCTGCAAGTAAAGTCTTCCAACAAAGACACCCTCCTCTGTCTTCACCTATAATAAAATGGATGCTTCCCCAAGTGGGGGAATTACCCTCCTCGTATTATTAACTATTTTGGTTCTACCAGTTTATTGCTACCAACCCATCTCCCTCCACCCTCACGCACACATGTTCAGTCATGTAGCCGCACGGACTGCAGCCCGCCAGGCTCCTCTGTCCACAGACTTTTCCAGGCAAGAATACTGGAGTGGGTTGCCGTTTCCTTCTCCACCTGCTCATATTAATCATAATATAAAAATTATTGTTGCACAGCAAACCACCCCAAAATTCTGTTGCTTAAGATGACAAAATCTGAAACACCTAAGAAGATTCAGTGCAATTTCTATCAAATATCTTAAAAAGATCAAGTACAAAACTATAGTCTATTTTTTAAGGAAGAATAATAGCTCTTCTGTGCTGATGCACCCCCTGCCTTAAGGGAGGAAACACAAAACCTGAGAGGTTTATGCTGAGGTGGAGGGAATGTTCCGTAAAATTCTGTGGCCTGTTGATAAAGGGATTGGTACTGTGACCTGAAACTGAACTCACCATGAGAACTTCAGAGGATGTCGTCTCTAAAGTGCAGTGGCCGTTCCCTGACTGAACTCCATAGTTTGATAAGTGCATGTGGAATCTGTTGAGGCAGTCTGAGCTCGGACTCAGACACAGAGTCCAGACACAGAGCATTTTGGAATGGAGTGAGCTTATTAAGAGCAAGGAGCAGAGATACCGAGGGCGCCGCGAACCCAGCAGGGCGGGTCGACCTCCTGACGGGCCAGGGAGAGCTGAGGGGCTGCTTCAGAACGCTGGGCTGGCTCAAGGGGGACCCGAGGCTGTTCCTGGAACCCACCTACAAAACCTCTGGCCAACTCAATACAGTAATAAACAACGAGGGTCACACACCCCGACTGGTTACATTTCATCCCAAGAATACAGTTTGCTTTATATTTGCAAATCAATCAATGCTGCAGTGACATCAATCAGTTCGTTAGTCAACTCTATTGGTCAAAGGTTTTTGTAGGTAGGTTCATGAAGACTACTGGGGTTTTTTGCTGAGTCATGCAGTAAGTGCATTTTTAACTTTATAAAAACTCACTTATCTGTTTAAAAGGCTAAACATGAAAAAGGTTAAAAGTTATATTTATCCTCACATTTACCATTTCCAGCACTCTTCTTTTTGTGCGTGTGTAAATCCAACTTTTCTTCTGTCTAAAGAATTTTTCCAAATATTTGCTATAGTGAGAGCTGGCTACTATGCATTCTCCCCAACTTTGTCTGAACAAAGTCTTTAGTTTGCTTTCATTTCTGAAAGGTGTTTTTGCTTGAGTTCTTTCAGGACTTTAATACAAATGCTGGCTGGAGCTTTTGGCAAGTCCCAACAAGAAAACCACAGAGCTGAGTTCTGGGCCCTGCAAGGTGGCAGGAAAAGTAATCAATATAGTTGAGTGTGCTAACACCAGGGACTTCCCAGGCGGCGCGAGTGGTAAGGAACCTGCCAGCCAGTGCAGGAGACAAACAGGGGTTTGATCCCCGGGTTGGAAAGATCCCCTTGGAAAGATCCCCTGGAGGAGGGCACGGCAACCCACTCCTTTATTCTTGCAGAGAATCCCATGGAGGGAGGGCTCCTCCCTCCATGGGATTCTCTGCAAGACTGGACTATGGGCTACAGTCCATAGGATCCCAAAGAGTCAGACGTGGTTGAAGCAACTTAGCATGCACACATACTAGCATCAAAGAATAAAACCCTTATGATTATCTCAATAGATGCAGAAAAAGCATTTAACAAAGTTTAATACCCATTCATGAAGGAGAAAGAAAAAACCCTCAGCAAAATAAGAACAGGGAATTTCCTCAAAATGAAAAAGGGCGTATTCAGAAAACATATAGCTGACATTATAGTTAATAGTGGAACAACTCTCCCTCTAAGATTGGTAACCAGGCAGGGATGTCTGCTCTTGAGGCAGCAGGTAGATGGGTCCCATCAGGACAAACCGATTAGACAGTCATTCCCTGTGAACCGAAACTCCAAGATGAGGAGAGCAGGACAGTGAAGAGAAGTAGCCGGACCCTGCCCAGACCACATACTTCTCATTCTCGAAGTCAGGGGACCTTCCCAACCGCACATGCGCAGAAGGGCTCCTTGGAGGTCAAAGCGGAGTGATATCAAGGGATACGCCACCCGTAGGCCTTTGCGGTAGACTCCGTCTTGGCTAAGAGATGCGTGCGCCCGCATGGAAGGATCCTGAGCGACACTAACTGGACTGTGAACCAGGCAAATCAAAAGGACTGGCCAAAGGAAGCCCGGAAGACAAGCCTGATAAAGTAATCCAAACCGCCACAGGGGGCCTCTCTCTCTGAGTCTGCCAGCCTATCTACCCACATGTACTGTACTCTTTTCCCACCTAAAAAATACTTTCACTACTTTCCGTCTCTGTGGGAATCCTTTTCTGCAAAACTGAAGGGCCAGGGCCCTTGTCCGTGACCGCCGGTCTAGTGGTTAGGATCTGGTGCTCTCAGCGCCGCAGCACGGCCTGAGTCTCTGACTGGGAACCCAAGCCCCGCTTCGAGCCATTGCAGGGCGAGGCTGCCAAGGTCACTCCCACCTCTCAGTCAGTACTGTGCTGGAGACGCTAGAGATGCCGATATATGCCAGTGTGCATGCGTTGCAACAGGCAACTTCTTACGTAACTACAAAGCCACGGTCACACTAAAAATAAACCAACAATTCTTTTGTGTCACTTAATACCACATCTATATTCAAATATCCCTGATTGTTTTTAAAAAGTTTCAGGTGGCTTCAGGACTTCCCTGGTGGTCCAGTGGTTAAGACTTTGTGTTTCCAATGCAGGAGATCAGAAATGTAAAAAAAAGAAGTTTCAGTTGGCTTCCATTAGGATAAGACATGGTCGACACATTACATTTGGTTGTTACGTTTCAAAAGTCTGGTTTAAACTTCAGCAGTCTCACGGCTTTTCATGCATCTGTTTATGGAAGAGACCCACCACTTGGCCTATAGAACATCTCACACTCTTTTTGCATAGTCATAGTTTCATTTAACTTGTTCCTCATATTTTGCACCAAATGGAAGTGCTAATGATTCGCTTATATTCTAGTTCAACTTTTTTTTTCCCCTGTTAAGAATGCTTCATCAGTGGTCCTGTGGACTTCCTAATGCGTACCATCAAGGAGATACGAACAGCGTGGGTGATCCGCTCCTAATGCTGCTGACGAGCAGTGGGCTGTGTGGTGCCAGCCTGCTCCCTCCACGTCGAGTTCCCGGTCGTTCATTTTAGGGTTCGTTGCAGGAAGGGCTACCCTGTCCAGGGTCCGAGAACGAGCTCTTGTCTAACACCCGGGAATGAACTGTCCGAGGAGATACACATGCCCTCAGAGCAAGGGGCTTTACTGGGAAAGGGCATCTGGGTGGAGAGCAGGTCAGGGAACCCAGGAGGACTGCTCTGCCACGTGACTTGCAGTCTCGGGCTTTACAGTAATGGGAAGAGTTTCTGGGTTGTCTCTGGTCAATCATTCTGACGCCGGGTACTTCCTGGTGGCACATGCATTGCTCAGCCAAGATGGATTCCAACAAGGAAGATTCTGGGAAGTTGGTAGGACATACAGATTGGCCTCTCCTCTCTCCTTTTGACCTTGCCCAGATTTTTCTGGCTGGTGGTGGCTTGTTAGTTCCTTGTTTCTTACCAGCACCTTCTGTCCTAAAATAACTCTTGCAAATGCTCACTATGGTGCCTGGTCCAAGGGTGTGGTTTCAGTCGTATCTCCCCTAACAGTTTCATCTACTGATGATCTTTGCCTGAAATCAAGATAGAATTTTTAAGTCTCAGATTATGTTGCGTACATGCTAAAAACAGATCTTAGAAGTATAAGTTTAATATATATGACCTTCTGACGACAGTTGGCCCCTGAACAACATAGGTTTGAACTGGGCAGGTCCACGGATACACAGATATTTTATTCAGTAGTAAACACTTCAGTACTGCATAATCCAAGGTTTGCTGAACCCCAGGATGTGGAAGAGGGAACCACGGGTACTGAACAGCCTCACACGCAGAGGGCTGACTCTAAATGCAGATTTTCGACGGTGCAGGGGGTCAGCGCCCCTCACCTGGTTGTTCAAGGGTCAGTTGTACTTTGTTTTTTTTTCCTTGCTGTACCATGTGGTCTGCGGGGTCTTAGTTCCCTGACCAAGGATTGAACCCGGGCCCAGGGCAGTGAAAGCAGAGTCCTAACCACTGGACTGCCAAGGAATTCCCCCAACCGTAATTTTAAATGAGAAGTAAAGTACAGGTGTTCTTTTTATAATTCAACTTTTTAATTTTTGAGAAAGTTTTAGATTTATATGCAGTTGTAACAAATAATACAGAAATGCCTTGTACTTTTTCCCAGTTCCCCCAACATCTTGTAAAATTATACTACGCTGTCATAACCCAGATACTGGCATTGACACAGTCCGTACACGATCGTTGTTAAGTGGAGTATCCTATAAATGTTGATTAGATCCTGCTATTGGTACTCCCTTGAGTTCTTCTATGTCCTTGCTGACTTTTCTGAGTAGCTATTCTACCAGTTGTTGGGAGAGGGTGCTGAAGCCTCCGATTATAGAGGCGGATTTGTCTCTCTTCATTTTCAGGTCTATCGGTTTTTGCTTCGCATACTTTGGCAGCTGTTTGGTGTTTAAATATTTAGGACAGCTGTTCCTCAGTGTGTTGAGCCTTTTCCTCATCACATAGTATCCCTCTCTGTCTCTGATAGTTTTCTTTGTTCTGAAGTCTGCATTCTTAGACACTGCTATAGCCGTGTTGATCAAGCCATTGTTCTTGATCGATACTGTCACTGTATTTCTTTCTCCACCCTCTTATTTTCAGTTTGCCTGAATCATTATATTGTAAGTGACTTTCTGTAGAAAATCTGTAGTCAGGTCATTAGGCAATTTATTTACGTATTTGGCTGCACCCGTCCTCACTGCGCCTGTGAGACCCTGAGCTGAAGCACGTGAAGTCCTGGTTGTGGCATGCAGGGCCTGGTCCCTGACCAGTGATCGGACCCAGGCCCCTGCAGAGTTTTAGCCACTGGACCAGCAGGGAAGTCCCAAGCTTTTGCTTCAACCATCAAGTGTAACTCAGGACACTTTTAAGAGAAGGAAAACCTATCGTATTTATCCACGTTTCGCTTACCATGTTTTTTCTTCCTTCGTGATGTTCCAGGATCCCTTCTTTCATCATTTTCTGTTTGTGTAGAGAATTTCCTTTACCGATTCACTAAGGATTGACCTGCCAGCAACAAAGTCATAATTTTTCTTTATCTGAGAATGTTTTGATTCCCCCTTCATTCCAGAAGGATATAGTGCTGGGTATAAGATTCTAGGTTGATGATTCTTTTCTTTCAACACTTGAAAAATTGTTGCACCACTTCCATCTTTTCTCAGTATTTGGTTTTATGGGCTGTGCTGAGGGGATCACACGTTTCATTCTATGGTGTTTGTGGCATGCAGTAAGCGGTTATTGTCCAAAACGTTTCTGTCTTCCCAGGATGCCCCTTTCCTAGCTTTTGGCTAGAAAAAGCAGGCTTTTGTTGGGGCTTTTTCTATCTGTGTCAGTATTTCCAGGTTGTTGGCGTCTTCAGCTCTAAGTCTAGGATATAAGAGACAAAAAGAAAACTCAGGAAAATTATCTCGGTCATTCCTTGGGTTCTGAGGTCCCTAGCTAGTCTGACTTCTTCTTTCCACCTTTCAGAGTCTTCTTATATTTGTGTTACACATGGTGTCCAGGATTTTTATTTGTACTTAGTAGGAGAAATAAAAGAAAACATATGACTATTTTATCTTCCTGTAAGCAGAGGTCCTTTAGTTTTGCTAAAACTAAAGTTACAAATATAATTTTCGTATAATTTAGCAATCCCACTTCTATACATGTGCCAAAGAGAAATGAAAACATATTTCAGGCACCTCCCTGGTGGTCCAGGGGCCAGGACTCCAAGTTCCCGATGCAGGGGCCTGGGTTCAATCCCTGGTCAGGGAACTAGATCCCACACGCCACAACCAGGACCCAGCACAGCCAAATAAATAAATAAAAATAAATATTTAAAAAAACATATGTTCAAATTTATTGTTGTTTTGTTGCTCAGTTGTGTCCAACTCTTTTGTGACCCCATCATCTGTAGCTCACCAGGTTCCTCTGTCCATGGAATTACCCAGGCAAGAATACTGGAGTGGGTTGACATTTCCTTTTCTAGGAGATCTTCCCCACCCAGGGGTCAAACTTGTGTCTCCTGCGTTGGCAGGTGGATTCTTCACCACTGAGCCACCAGTGGGTGCTACGTCGCTTCAGTCGTGTCCGACTCTTTTGTGACCCCATGGACCGCAGCCCGCCAGACTCCTCTGTCCATGGGATTCTCCAGGCAAGAATACCGGAGTGGGTTGCCGTTTCCTCCTCCAGGGGATCTTCCCCACCCGGGGATGGAAACTGCAGTATTAAGTCTCCTACGTTGGCGGGTGTGTTCTTTACCACTAGTGCCACCTGAGAAGAGAACCTCGGTATTCAAATACTTACACGCTAATGTTTATGTCAGTTCATTCACAAGAGCCCCAAATTGGAAACGACTAATCAACTTATGGTACATTCATACAATGGAGTATGGTATCAGTTCAGTCAGTTCTGCAGACCCCACAGACTGCAGCATGCCAGGCCCTCCTGTCCATCACCAAAACCCAGACTTTACTCAAACTCATGTCCATCGAGTTGGTGACACCATCCAACCATATCATCCTCTGTTGTCCCCTTCTCCTCCTGCCCTCAATCTTTCCCAGTGTCAGGGTCTTTTCAAATGAGTCAGTTCTTTGCATCAGGTGGCCAAAGTATTGGAGCTTCAGCTTCAACATCAGTCCTTCCAATGAACACCCAGGACTGATCTCCTTTAGGATGGACTGGTTGGATCTCCTTGCAGTCCAACAGACTCTCAAGAGTCTTCTCCAACATCACAGTTCAAAAGCATCAATTCTTTGGCGCTCAGTTTTCCTTATAGTCCAACTCTCACATCCATACATGACCACTGGAAAAAACATAGCTTTGACTAGATGGACTTTTGTTGGCAAAGTAATGTCTCTGCTTTTTAATATGCTGTCTAGGTTGGTCATAACTTTCCTTCCAAGGAGTAAGCGTCTTTTAATTTCATGGCTGCAGTCACCATCTGCAGTGATTTTAGAGCCCCCGAAAATAAAGTCTGTCACTGTTTCCACTGTTTCCCCATCTATTTGCCATGAAGTGATGGGATCGGATGCCATGATCTTAGTTTTCTGAATATTGTTTTAAGCCAACCTTTTCACTCTCCTCTTTCACTTTCATCAAGAGGCTCTTTGGCTCTTCTTCGATTTTTGCCATAGGGTGGTGTCATCTGCGTATCTGAGGTTATTGATATTTCTCCCAGCAATCTTGATTGCAGCTTGTGCTTCTTCCAGCCCAGCATTTCACATGATACACTTCACATGTACGTTAAATAAGCAGAGCGACAATATACAGCCTTGACGTACTTTTTCTCCTACTTGGAACCAGTCTCTTGTTCCATGTTCAGTTCTAACTGTTGGTTCCTGACCTGCATACAGATTTTTCAAGAGGCAGGTCAGGTGGTCTGATATTCCCATCTCTTATAGAATTTTCTACAGTTTATTGTGATCCACACACTCAAAGGCTTTGGCATAGTCAATAAAGAATGAGAATAGGTAAAATTAAAATAACTTTCAAAATCAACTAGTTTACCATCATGGTTGATGGCTACACTACTCCACTGTGCTGAATGATGCTTTCTTATCAGAGGACAAATCTTGTAGGCAAGATACATAGAGCCACTCATTTGGGTAAAGCAGAAGTTGAGATGTTCTCTTGTCTCTATAGGGTGAACAGCTACTTATTCATGAAAATAGCTGCTAGAGCCTTGGGGACCAGTCTCTGTCCTTGACTGAGTCTTCTAATATTATCACAATTCTTCTCTGGACACGACCCAACTTTGTTGCTGTTGTTCAGTAGCTAAGTTGTATCCAACTCTTTGTGATCTCATGGACTGCAGCACACCAGGCTTCCCTGGCACTTACCACCTCCTGGAGCTTGCTCAAACTCATGTCCATTGAGTTGGTGATGCCATCCAACCATCTCGTCCTCTGTTGTCCCCTTCTCCTGCCTTCTATCTTTCCCAGCATCAGGGTCTTTTCCAGTGAGTTGGCTCTTCGCATCCTAAGTACTGGAGTTTCAGCTTCACCATCAGTCCTTCCAGTGAATATTCAGGACTGATTTCCTTTAAGATGGAGTGGTTGGATCTCCTTGCAGTCCAAGGGACTCTCAAGAGTCTTCTCCAGCACCACAGTTTGAAAGCATCAATTCTTTGGCACTCAGCCTTCTTTAGGATCCAATCCTCACAGTTATACATGACTACTGGAAAAACCATAGCTTTGAGTAGATGGACCATTGTTGGCAAAGTAATGTCTCTACTTTTTAATATGCTGTCTAGGTTGGTCATAGCTTTCCTTCCAAAGAGCAAGTGTCTTTTAATTTCAAGGCTGTAATCACCATCCATAGTGATTTTGGAGATCAAGAAAATAAAATCTGCCACTGTCACTGTGACCCAACTTACATGGTTTTGATTCAGAAAGAAGTTATTAAGGATGAGAATGTTGAACTGGAGAATTAGAGCTTCCTTCTAAATCAGACAATTTCTTACTAGAGTCTAGTAATAGATTAGCTCAAAGGGTATGCATGATTCAGCAGAAGGCTCAACTTCAAAGTTCAGGGAACAACAAACACCATCAGTATCTCAATGCCAAAGCCTCTAAGCAGTGATGACATTATTATGCTGCTGCTGCTGCTGCTAAGTCACTTCTGTCGTGTCCGACTCTGTGCGGCCCCATAGATGGCAGCCCACCAGGCTCCCCCGTTCCTGGGATTCTCCAGGCAAGAACACTGGAGTGGGTTGCCATTTCCTTCTTCAATGCATGAAAGTGAAAAGTGAAAGTGAAGTCACTCAGTCATGTCTGACTCTTCGCGACCCCACAGACTGCAGCCCACCAGGCTCCCCCGTCCATGGGATTTTCCAGGCAAGGGTAACGGAGTGGGTTGCCATTGCCTTCTCCAGAGATTATTTTAGTCACCTATAATTCTTTAGGGTTTGAATGAGATAGAAAGTAGAGCTTGATTTACTGCCATCTAGAACGCTTTCATAAGGGATTTGATTTAGGTCATACCTGAATGGTCTAGTGGTTTTCCCTACTTTCTTCAATTTAAGTCTGAATTTGGCAATAAGGAGTTCATGATCTGAGCCACAGTCAGCTCCTGGTCTTATTTTTGTTGACTGTATAGAGCCTCTCCATCTTTGGCTGCAAAGAATATAATCAATCTGATTTCGGTGTTGACCATCTGGTGATGTCCATGTGTAGAGTCTTCTCTTGTGTTGTTGGAAGAGGGTGTTTGCTATGACCAGTGCATTTTCTTGGCAAAACTCTATTAGTCTTTGCCCTGCTTCATTCCGTATTCCAAGGCCAAATTTGCCTGTTACTCCAGGTGTTTCTTGACTTCCAACTTTTGCATTCCAGTCCTCTATAATGAAAAGGACATATTTTTTGGGTGTTAGTTCTAGAAGGTCTTATAGGTCTTCATAGAACTGTTCAATTTCAGCTTCTTCAGCATTACTGGTTGGGTCAGAGACTTGGATTACCATGATATTGAATGGTTTGCCTTGGAAATGAACAGAGATCATTCTGTCGTTTTTGAGATTGCATCCAAGTACTGCATTTCAGACTCTTCTATTGACTATGATGGCTACTCCACTTCTTCTAAGGGATTCCTGCCCACAGTAGTAGATATAATGGTCATCTGAGTTAAATTTACCCATTCCAGTCCATTTCAGTTTGCTGATTCCTAGAATGTCAACATTCACTCTTGCCATCTCGTTTGACCACTTCCTATTTGCCTTGATTCATGGACCTGACATTCCAGGTTCCTATGCAATATTGCTCTTTACAGCATCGGACCTTGCTTCTATTACCAGTCCCATCCACAGCTGGGTATTCTTTTTGCTTTGGCTCCATCCCTTCATTCTTTCTGGAGTTATTTCTCCACTGATCTCCTGTAGCATGTTGGGCACCTACTGACCTGGGGAGTTCCTCTTTCAGTATCCTATCATTTTGCCTTTTCATACTGTTCATGGGGTTCTCAAGGCAAGAACAATGAAGTGGTTTGCCATTCCCTTCTCCAGTGGACCACATTCAGTCAGATCTCTCCACCATGAGCCGCCCATCTTGGGTTGCCCCACAGGGCATGGCTTAGTTTCATTGAGTTAGACAAGGCTGTGGTCCTAGTGTGATTAGATTGACTAGTTTTCTGTGAGTATGGTTTCAGTGTGTCTGCCCTCTGATGCCCTCTCTTGCAACACCTACCATCTTACTTGGGTTTCTCTTACCTTGGGCGTGGGGTATCTCTTCACAGCTGCTCCAGCAAAGCGCAGCCGCTGCTCCTTAACTTAGACGAGAGGTATCTCCTTACCGCCGCCCTTCCTGACCTTCAACGTGGGATAGCTCCTCTAGGCCCTCCTGCGCCCGCGCAGCCACCGCTCCTTGGATGTGGGGTTGGTCCTCCCGGCCGCTGCCCCTGGTCTCTGGCGTGGGGTTGCTCCTCCCGGCCGCCACCCCTGGCCTTGGGTGTGGGATAGCTCCTCTCAGCCGCCGCCCCTGACCTCGGATGCGGGGTAGCATAGAACCGTTCAAAACTTCAGCTTCTTCAGCATTACTGGTTGGGGCATAGGCTTGGATTACTGTGATATTGAATGGTTTGCCTTGGAAATGAACAGAGATCATTCTGTCTTTTTTGAGATTGCATCCAAGTACTGCATTTCAGACTCTTTTGTTGACCATGATGGCGACTCCATTTCTTATAAGGGATTCCTGCCCACAGTAGTAGATATAATGGTCATCTGAGTTAAATTCACCCATTCTAGTCCATCTTAGTTTGCTGATTCCTAGAATGTCAACGTACACTCTTGCCATTTCCTGTTTGACCAATTCCAATTTGCCTTGATTCATGGACCTAACATTCCAGGTTCCTATGCAATATTGCTTTTTACAGCATTGGACCTTGCTTCTGTCACCAGTCACATCCACATCTGGGTATTGTTTTTGCTTTGGCTCCATCCCTTCATTCTTTCTGGGGTTATTTCTCCAGTGATCTCCAGTAACATATTGGGCACTTAACGGAAAGATGATGCTGTGAAAGTGCTGCACTCAATATGCCAGCAAATTTGGAAAACTCAGCAGTGGCCACAGGACTGGAAAAGGTCAGTTTTCATTCCAATTCCAAAGAAAGGCAATGCCAAAGAATGCTCAAACTACCGCACAATTGCACTCATCTCACATGTAGTAAGGTAATGCTCAAAATGCTCCAAGCCAGGCTTCAGCAGTATGTGAACCGTGAACTTCCTGATGTTCAAGCTGGTTTTAGAAAAGGCAGAGGAAGCAGAGATAAAATTGCCAACATCTGCTGGATCATCGAAAAAGCAAAAGAGTTCCAGAAACACATCTATTTCTGCTTTATTGACTATGCCAAAGCCTTTGACTGTGTGGATCACAATCAACTGTGGAAAATTCTGAAAGAGATGGGAATACCAGACTACCTGACCTGCCTCTTGAGAAACCTATATGCAGGTCAGGAAGCAACAGTTAGAACTGGACATGGAACAACAGACTGGTTCCAAATAGGAAAAGGAGTATGTCAAGGCTGTATATTGTCACTCTGCTTATTTAACTTATATGCAGAGTACATCATGAGAAATGCTGGGCTGGAAGAAGAACAAGCTGGAATAAAGATTGCCCAGAGAAATATCAGTAACCTCAGAAATGCAGATGACACCACCCTTATGGCAGAAAGTGAAGAGGAACTAAAAAGCCTCTTGATGAAAGTGAAAGAGGAGAGTGAAAAAGTTGCCTTAAAGCTCAACATTCAGAAAATGAAGATCATGGCATCCGGTCCCATCACTTCATGGGAAATAGATGGGGAAACAGTGCAAACAGTGTCAGACTTTATTCTTTTGGGCTCCAAAATCACTGCAGATGGTGACTGCAGCCATGAACTTAAAAGACGCTTGCTCCTTGGAAGGAAAGTTATGACCAACCTAGTTAGCATATTCAAAAGCAGAGACATTACTTTGCCAACAAAGGTCTGTCTAGCCAAGGCTATGGTTTTTCCAGTGATCATGTATGGATGTGAGAGTTGGACTATAAAGAAAGCTGAGCGCTGAAGAATTGATGCTTTTGAACTGTGGTGTTGGAGAAGACTCTTGAGAGTCCCTTGGACTGCAAGGAGATGCAACCAGTCCATTCTGAAGGAGATCAGCCCTGGGATTTCTTTGGAAGGAATGATGCTAAAGCTGAAACTCCAGTCCTTTGGCCACCTCATGCGAAGAGTTGACTCATTGGAAAAGACTCTGATGCTGGGAGGGATTGGGGGCAGGAGGAGAAGGGGATGACAGAGGATGAGATGGCTGGATGGTATCACTGACTCGATGGACATGAGTTTGGGTGAACTCTGGAGATGGTGATGGACAGGGAGGCCTGGCGTGCTGCGATTCATGGGGTCGCAAAGTCGGACACGACTGAGCGACTGAACTGAACTGAGATCACTTTCACATCTTTTTTTTTTTTTCACTTTAGGAGCCTCTTTTCACATTTAGATGTTTATCTGATAACCTTATACAGAGATTTACCAGAATTTCCGGTTACACTGTGCTCTTCTCAGGCCATGACAGTGTGAGTGTTTATCCTTCATGTCTGGGGACCAGGAGCTAAGAATTTGTTTTATAGGAGTTGGGAAATGCTTTATTCAACTCCTCCATCTGTTCTTTTTCAGATTCTTTTCTCTTATAGGTTATTACAAAACACAAAGTGCAGCTCCCTGTATACTGTAGGTCCTTTCCGACGATCTGTTCCATACGTGGCAGCGTGTATGTATTAATCCCAGACTCCTAGTTTATCCCCCCTGCCTTTCCCCTTTGGTAACCATAAGTTACCAAAAGTACCGTAAGCGTACATTTTCTCCCCTGTAAGTGGTGCTGCTACAATTCCTGGACTTCGAAGGCTTTGGAATATCTGCTGTCCCCCTTAATGCTTTCTGCTGAAGTTACAGAGGCAATCCCTAGGTATCATGAATGCTTCTAACCATCACATCACACAAACACATCACACACACACAGCTGCACCTCACACAAACAATTCTGTGGAGTCCTGCCCCAAGGCCACAGCTGTGAGGCCTTGCCCCAAGGCCACAGATACGGAGGCCAGAACCAAGGTCACATCTGAAGCTGACTGAGCCCCTTTGTAACTGTTGCCAAAAGCCCCGCTGATCATCAGCAGCAGGCCTCCTGACCCCATATGAGGCAGAAGTGCCCACCCCTACTCACCCTAGAGCTCTCAGACTCCGAACCACTGGAACACAGGTTCAGTTCCTGGTCCAGAAAGAGTCCATATGCCGAGGAGCAGCCGAGCCCATGGGCGGCAACTAGGGAGCCCACTGCTGAAGCCTGTGTGGCCTAGAGCCGTACCCTGCATCGAGAGAAGTCACTGCAGGGAGGCCCAAGCGCCTCGGCGAAGAACAGCCCCCACCACCTGCAACCAGAGAAAACCCTGTGCAGCAACGAAGGCCCAGCACAGCCAAAAACAATTACAGTTCTTTAAAAAAGAACACGTCACAAAGCATAGTGCTTTTGTTTTGTTTTTAGTGTATTCAGCGTTGTACAACCATCACAATCAAATTTAAAGCATTTTCATCACCCCCAGAAGAAACATCACCTACTCAAGGCACATTAGTTTGAGTAAACTCTGGGAGATAGTGAAAGACAGGGAAGCCCGGCGTGCTGCAGTCCACGGGGTCGCAGAGTCAGACACGACTTAGCAACTGAACAGCAAAAGAAACCTGTACTCATTAACAGTTAATCTCCAGTTCCTCCATTTTCATCACCCCCAAAGGAAACCTGTATTCATTAGCAGCTCATCTCCAACCCATCTCGCAGCCCCAGGGAACCACAAGTCTAGTTTTTGTCTCTAGTAGATTTCCCCATTCTAGACATGCCACAAAAATCAGATCATATAATATGGGACCTTTTGGAACTGTCATCTTTCACTTTGGGTATCACCTTCAGGGTTCTGTTAGGGAAATTAAAAGGGAGGTAGTCTTGTTCAGGCTCCAGAAGCAGGAGACCAGGCCTCTGACTTGCTTCTGACCTGCATGGACACTGCAGGATTCTGTGCCCGCCTGCAAGCACAGCAAGTCAGGCAGCGCTTTAGGGAAGAAGGGGAGGAGGTCTTGGAATCTCTTAAGCCCCTGAAGGCCTGGCCACGCCCCCGGGTCTAAGAAGTCCCACGGCTCACAAAGGAGACAAACAGCGTTGTAAAAGGAAAACCGGAGCTGCGCTTTGCGTGTCGGTTTGCGCCCTGGAATTATAAGCGGGGCCCCGAAACCGCAATCTGAAGTCTCGCCTGTGGGATGGACTCGCTGCCTGGGACCCTGTCCCAGCTGAGACTCCATATTGCTGTTAACAGGGGACTTTGCAGCAGCGGTCAAGTCGGGATGTTGGTCAGCCCAATTCGGTGATATGCGTAGAGTTACTTTCTTTACTGTTTCTATTTCAGTAACTGTATATTGAAATTAAGACAAATAATTACAAAAAATCAAAATTGCTTATGTGCAACAACTGATTTGCTGACAAAACTTTTGAACTTAAAATGTAAGTAAAGCTTACAGCGAAACAGGTTCACCCATATTACAGGCATTTCATCACTTCACTGGCTGAGTGACGTTCCCTGGTACGGACGTGCCACTTTTAACTTATGCGTTCATCAGCTGTTGGACTGTTTGGACGAGTTCTGCTTTCACACTATTATGGATGTATTTCTGGACTCTCCAGTGTGCTCCATCAGTCTATGTGTCTGTCCTTAGGCCAGTCCCATGCTGTGTTTTTATTTCTGTAGCTTCGTAGTAAGCTCTGATATCAGGGACTGGAGGACTTTGCTCTTGCTTGTTTTGGCAATTCTGTATCCCTTGAATTTCAAATGTGAATTTAAAAATAATTTTGTCAGTGTCTGTAAGAAAAAATCTAGCAGGGTTTTGATAGAAATTGAATTGAATCTTCTTAGGTCAATTTCAGATTTTGTCATCTTAAGCAACTCAGTTTTGGGGTGGCTTGCTGGGCAACAGTGGCTGATCACACAAGCAGGGTGACTACCCCATTTGGGGAAGCATTCATTTTATTACAAAGGAAAGTTCCAAATAATCAAACTGTATCTGCAGTGTCTCCTTCTAGATGGCAAGCAGGGCCTTTCTTTGGACTAAGGAGCCTCTGATTGGTGGCTATGGCTGCATTTCCAAGTTGAGCCCCTGTCGTCACTTGAGCGACGGGTTCCGGTGCTGCCTGCTCCTGCTGCTTGGCTCACATCCCTCGCCCAGGGCGTGATGTTCTAACAGAAACAACCAGACCTCGGATTTCATTTCTTCTCCAGCCTTGGGTGCCTCCTACTTGGAGCAGGGATTTGCTGAGGGAAACTGGGGTCCTGGCTGCCCAGGCCCGTGCTAACAGAGGGAGGTGCAGCAGCAGAGCTGAGAATCTGTGGATGAGCAGACGACAGGAGGCTTCAGCTAGTAGTAAAGGCACTGCTTCTGTTTTTAGAGGGGTGGGCCCCGCAGTATGTGGGGTCTTCACTTCCCAAGCAGGAATTGAACCTGCACCCCCTGCGCAGAGTCTTAACCACTGGACCTCCAGAAAGTCCCACTTTTCTCCCTTTTTTTAAAGCCACCGATGAAACAACTGCGTTAAAATGTCCCACAGCATCTTGGGGGTTTTTATCCTTTTTGGAAGGTTTTTGTCCAAATTATTCCCTTTCTGAGTATTCAGTGAGATAATTCAGAGAGAAAATCCATGTCAGGGTGGACAGCCCTCTTTCCCTCTGACACTTGGGCACGTGAGGGCCGCCTGCAGCCACCCCCGCACCCCGCCGCCTCTGCCCCGAGGTGGCTCCAGCTCGCAGGTCCACCCCTCAGGCAGGAAGGCCCAGGCAGGGAGGGGACAAGTCCCAGCAGCTGAGGAGAGAAGCCTGCGGGGTCCGCTCATGACTGGGCTACAGGCAGGTTTAGTGTTGGCTTTATTCAGATGCGAAATGCCCAAGGGGCTCAGCCCAAGGTGAGGCAGCGGCTGGAAAAATAACCGTGGATCCAGACGATGGAGAAAGACCACGCGAAGTCAGCTTAAGGCAGAGACCGGCCAGGGAGAGAGCAGAAGAGGCGACAGAACAGAAACCTTCGGCGCCTGATCCGGGTAGGAGCCTAGCGGAAGTAGTTGGGACAATCGTGGGCGACCAGGCGCCAGGCCTGGTCAAAGGCCTGCACGACGGCCGGCTCCAGGGCCCCTTCCTCAGTGGCCGCCAAGTTCTCTTCCAGCTGCTCCAGGCTGGACATGCCCAGGATGACCGCGTCCCCGTGGGCGCCCTGCGAGGGGAGACGGCCAGACGTCACACACTGATGCCCCGCAGAGACCCCGTCACACACCCCCGCCCAGCCCCGCCCCTGCCAAGGCCTGGGGTTGGGCATACTCTTTGCACCCTACACAGTGAGACAGTTCATTCTCAGGTAGAGTGATAAGAAGTCCAGGTCCCCAGCGAGGAGAAAGGGGTCTGGGGCTTTCAGCAGGAGAAAAGGACAAACTTTTTTTCACATTCCTTAGTCTTAGTCACATTAGACCTTAGTTTCTTTAAGCCCAGAGCTAGTGATTACACAGCAGAACAACTCATCGGAAGCTCTGTACTAAGGCAAAGAACGCTCAGACTCCCGCACAACTGCACTCGTCTCACACGCTAGTGAAGTAATGCTCAAAATGCTCCAAGCCAGGCTTCAGCGATACGTGAACCATGAAATTCCGGATGTGCAAGCTGGTTTTAGAAAAGGCAGAGGAACCAGAGATCAAACTGCCAACATCTGCTGGGTCATCGAAAAGCAAGAGAGTTCCCCAAAACATCTATTTCTGCTTTATTGACTATGCCAAAGCCTTTGACTGTGTGGATCACAATCAACTGTGGAAAATTCTGAAAGAGATGGGAATACCAGACCACCTGACCTGCCTCTTGAGAAACCTATATGCAGGTCAGGAAGCAACAGTTAGAACTGGACATGGAACAACAGACTGGTTCCAAATAGGAAAAGGAGTATGTCAAGGCTGTATATGGTCACCCTGCTTATTTAACTTATATGCAGAGTACATCATGAGAAATGCTGTACTGGAAGAAACACAAGCTGGAATCAAGATTGCCGGGAGAAATATCAATCACCTCAGATACGCAGATGACAACCACCCTTATGGCAGAAAGTGAAGAGGAACTAAAGAGCCTCTTGATGAAAGTGAAAGAGGACAGTGAAAAAGTTGGCTTAAAGCTCAACATTCAGAAAACGAAGATCATGGCATCTGGTCCCATCACTTCATGGGAAATAGATGGGGAAACAGTGTCAGACTTTATTCTTTTGGGCTCCAAAATCACTGCAGATGGTGACCGTAGCTATGAAATTAAATGATGCTTGCTCCTTGGAAGGAAAGTTATGACCAACCTAGATAGCATATTAAAAAGCAGAGACATTACTTTGCCAACAAAGGTCCGTCTAGTCAAGGCTATGGTTTTTCCAGTAGTCATGTGTGGATGTGAGAGTTGGACTATAAAGAAAGCTGAGCGCTGAAGAATTGATGCTTTTGAACTGTGGTGTTAGAGAAGACTCTTGAGAGTCCTTTGGACTGCAAGGAGATCCAATCAGTCCATCCTAAAGGAGATCAGTCCTGAGTGTTCGTTGGAAGGAGTGCTGCTGAAGCTGAAGCTCCAATAATTGGTTACCTGATGCGAAGAAGTGACTCATTTGAAAAGACCCTGATGCTGGGAAAGATTGAAGGCAGAAGGAGAAGGGGACGACAGAGGATGAGATGGTTGGATGGCATCACCGACTCAATGGACATGAGTTTGGGTAAAGTCCGGGAGCTGGCGATGGACAGGGAGGCCTGGCGTGCTGCAGTCCGTGAGGTCGCAAAGAGTCGGACACTACTGAGCGACTGAACTGAAGTGAAGTGAAATGATATCACTCAGTCGTGTCCAACTCTTTGCCACCCCATGGACTGTAACCTACCACCCTCCTCCATCCATAGGATTTTCCAGCCAAGACTACTGGAGTGGGTTGCCATATCCTTCTCCAGAGGATCTTCCCGACCCAGGGATCGAACCCCAGTCTTCCTCATTGTAGGCAGATGCTTTACCGTCTGAGCCACCAGGGAAGGATTGTATAACAACAAGGTATCTTGCTGGAGGACATGTTTCTCCTTTTGAGAAAAACCTTCTGACTAATCCTGTTTATGTGAAGTGGGAGTGGGTCTGCTAAGACCTTTCTGTTGTTAATGTATGTTGTGGGAGTGGGTCTGGTAAAAGTATATAAGGCCTCAATAAAACTAGCGAATGGGGCACTCTCTAACCCTTTCTGATGTCTGTGTCAGAAGCTTTCTTTGTCATTTCTCACTGTAATAAACTTCTGCTACACAAAGGCTGTGAGTGATCAAGACTGGTCCCTGGTCCCTAAGCTAAGTCTTCTTCTTCGGAGATCAGGAAGCCAACATCGTTCACCATAAGCGATCAATAGTTGTACAAAGCACTTCGGTGCCTTCAACATTCGTAACTATGTGACCCGAATCCTCTCTTCTTTCCTCTGCTGCCACGATGTTCGTCCTCGTTCAGACCTCAGTTCAGAGCCCGGTTCTGCCACTCAGCAGCTGTGCGAACCTGGTTTAGCTTTGTAAGCCCGGAGTCTCAGATCTCAGTTTTCACCATGCTTATGGGAATGAGAAATTATACAAAGCTCCTAACTCCCATTTACTGAAAACCTGCTGTATACATGCCGGAGACTATGCAACTGTGTACAGCTGCAGCTGGAGAAAAGCATTAGCCAGGAAGACAGGGGACACCAAAGAGAGGGAACCCCCACTACTCCAGAGGAACAAGACCAGCGGGATGTAGATCAAGTCCGTGACTATAACTGTCTCTCCCGTTCACAGCTGTTTGCTCATTGGTAAAACTGGAATATCCCACTTCATCAGGCCTAAGCAATCGTTCAATCCATGCTTGTAAAGCCCTCACGACAGGGCCTGGTTCTTCGGCAGCTACCCAGAAGAACAGGAAGGCTGCCTGAGAACTGGACCAGAGAGAGATTTCAGAGGGAAAAACGACTTAGAAATCATGCTGGCTCCTCAAAGAGAGCAGGGGCAGGGCGTCCAGGGATATTGTGGGGGGTGCGGGGGGACAGGTTACCTGGAGCTGGGAGTGGTGGTACATCCACCGGAGGGCGGCTGAGGTCATGCTGGGGGCGCTGGTGCCATACGCAGCCTGAAGGGCCTTCTCCACCAGGGCGATGCCCTTGAAGTGGTGCTCCTTCCAGTAGCTGGACAGGAGGGGACGGTAGCACGGGGTCAGGACCACAGGGTCACACAGGGGGCCACTGCCTAAGAGTCCACCCAGGGAGCCCCTGTAGCACGGAGGGGCCAGGGTCCCCTCAAGCAGGGGGTCTCCTGCTTTTTTGGGCAACAGAACCACCCAGGACGCTGGCTCCCTCACCAGAGACTTCAAGGATGTCTCTACTCTTAAGAATTCAAACCTGCCCTTACTTTACCTGGAGTAACAGGAAGCCAGGACAGGGGCACAGCCCGGCCCCAGGCCTCCTGTTCCTCCACCCGGAGCCCTGTCTTTCCCCCTTGGCAGGTGATCAGCACTTCTTAGGCATGAGTTACGATTTGGAAGGTTGGCCATAAGGCCCAGGGGTCGGCATTCCTCACGGAGGTCCCAAGAAAACAAAACGAAGCCTTACAGAGGGTTTCCTAATTCCTCCAGGAATCAAGAGAGCTAGGTCCAGGCAGCGAGGGAAGGCCTTGAAAGGAAAGCAGCCCCAAGGACTCCCCATTTTCAGACTATGGGGACCCTCCGGCCCCGCCCGTCCTGACGCCCCCAGCTCACCGATTCCTGTAGACCTCTGCCCAGCTGTTCCCAAAGAAGCGGCCCAAGGGCTGTTTCCCGTCCTTGTCCTCATACTGGTACCTGCCGGTCAGCAGGCCTCCTGCGGGAAGGCTGCAGTCAGACCCCCAGGCACTGCCCCCAGAGCCCGCCTGGACCGGAAGTGGGGGTGATGGCGGGGGAACCAGGACGGGCGGAGGTCCTGGCAAAGCCCTCCCCTTCCCAGGTCTGGGGCCAGGCTTCTCCCGGGTCAGGAAGGGGCAGAAACGGTGTCAGGAAGGCCCTCCCGCCCAGGGGAGCCTGTGCCCGCACAGCCCGTACCAGCCAGAGGGTTGTAGGCGTAGAACCGCAGTCCGAAGTGTCGGAGGCAGGGCAGGAGCTCCGTCTCCACCTGCCGGGTGGTGGCGTTGTACATGCCCTGTGGGCAGAAGGGCCAGCTGAGCGGGGCCTGGCCGGGGAGCCCCAGCCTGCTCTCAAAGTCTTCGGTCAAGACCCCCAGGACTCCACATGGTTTCCAAAGTCACTACTGGTGGACGGGGAGATGGTGCTGGGCCCCAGGAAGGGCCGGCGGCCTGGCTCTGCCATCCCACACACATCTGCAGGCACCAACCGTGGGCTGGACCCTGAGCTCTCAAACACACGTGGATCTGGTGAGCTCTCTGCTTCAAGAGATGTCAGAGTCGAGTTAAAAACAAAGCGGAGTGGACTCTCCTGATGGTTCAGTGGTTAAGAATCCACCTTGCAATGCACCGGACCCGAGTCTGATCCCTGGTTGGGCAACTAAGCCTGAGAGCCGCAACTAGAGAGTCCGTGGGACACAATGCAAGATCCGTATGAGGCAGCTAAGATCCGAGGCAGCCAAACAAACAAACAAAAAAGACAGAACAGATGATCACATAGAGGCGGCTTCTGTGATCACGGCGGATTCTCAGAAATGCTCGCTCAATGCATAAAGGTGGGGTCTGGGGACTGGAGGACCCACTGGGCTGTCGGGAAAGGCCTCCAGAGGAAGAGGTATCTAAGTGATGCCCGGGCACTCCTGCCAGGGGGAAGGGGGAGGCGAGTTCGGGCTGACCGCAGAGCCAGAAGCAGGCAGGAAGAGGGGCTAGGGCCTGAGGGCGGGCGCCCGTGGTCCGCCTGATGGCCCCCCGGGGGTCGTCTACAGGCTGGGAGCAGGGGAGTGGCTGCTCTGGAGAGGGCAGGGGGTGCAAGAGGACCTGGGGTCGCAGGTGCCCTGGAGACGGGCCTCTGCAGACCGGGCCTCACCTGGTACACGGTGGGCAGGATCCAGCCGTTGCTCCTGCACAGGGTACAGATCTCGGCCACCTCCCAGGCGGCATAGTTGGACAGGCCGAGCTCCACGAACTTGCCCTGCGGGGGAGAGGCCACGGTCAGACTCCCCCGCAGCCCAGAACGCCAGTCCCGGGGATTGGGACCCTGGGCGTGGGGTCCGTCCCCTGCTCTGCTCTGGGGCAGCCCCGGAGCCTCTGCTCTCCGGGCACCGACAGGCCAGGCTGGGGAGTCGGGGCCGCCCTCACCTCCTGGTGCAGCTGGTGGCAGGCGCGCAGCGTCTCCTCCACGGGGGTGCCGTGGTCCGGCAGGTGCAGGTAAAACAGGTCCACGCAGGGGCACTGCAGCCGCTGGAGGGACGTCTCCAGCTGGGACCGGAGGCTGTCGGGCTTCAGGGAGTTTTCTTCCAATGGATTGGCCTTGGTAGCAATTTTTACTTTGGGATGAGAAAAATAGAAGTTCAGGTCAACTTAGCAATCATTGGAGAGGATCTAGGGTTAATGGTTAAGAGGCAGGCCTGGGTTCATACCTCAGCTCTGCCAATACCAGCTCTATGACCTTGACCAAATTATTCAACCTCTCTGAGCCCCACACCAGTATTCTTGCCCGGAAAATCTCAGGGACAGAGAAGCCTGGCAGGCTACAGTCCCTGGGATCACAAAGAGCTGGACATGACTGAGCACGCACATGCGTGTGTGTGCACACACCACACAAACACACACAGAGTCTCAATTTTCTCAACTGTAAATTGAGAGTGTTAATGGTACTGTTTGGTTGGGAGGCCCTGAGGATTGATCACAACTTTCACACACTTGCTCATCATGAGTTGCTAACGTTATCACTACAGTGACTACTTACCAGACAGCTAGGTGTGCCATGCCTGGCACTTCGGGTTGGAAGATGAATGCCAACCCTGGATCTCTGCCCTCAAGGACCCACAGTCTAAGGGGGCACCACAGAGTAAGTGAGGTCAGGACACGCAGGGGCAGGGGAGAGGAGCCCTGAGAATTCAGGGAAGGCTTTCCAAGGCTTTGCATCTCCAAGAGGAGTCAAAGGCTACCCTGGGGCAAGAACATGGCTTTGAGGAGTCATGCCTGCGATCCCACGGACCTAAAATACCAGGTCTCGGGGTACATGAGACAAGAGAAGGGGCCACAGACCAGAGACATGCAAAGGGCCCTGAGGGCACCCCTTAGGGGACCACAGGGCGACTCCGAACACTTCCAGCCAGCAAGCTAAGGGGTCAGCTTTGCAGTTTTGAACGATGACTCCGAATGAAACACAAAGAGCCTCGGGCACAGGTCTGGAAACAGGGAAAATGGCAAGGAGACTGTGGCAGGAATTCAGGAAAGAGAAGCAAGAGGCCTCAACTGGGGGCCCAGGGAAGGATTATATTTCTGTCAGAGAAGCATCCAACTGAGAAAAGGCCAGTGTCGTGCTACCTGTGTGACTCAGGAAGGAGTTAAATACCTTTCTCCTCATCAGATGAGCAAGCTAACGGCTGAGAAGAAAGCCCTTTCTGCGCTGTTTACTCTTAGAAAGTCACCTCAGCAGGCCAGACCCCTTGAGATGGGAGAGATCAGGCTGGAGGGCTGAAGGCCTACTCATTTGGAATTTTCCATTCCACCACCTCCTCCTCTTTGGCCCACACCCCTTCTTGACATTAACTTCAAATCTGAGATTTAAGAACTCTAGCCCAGCTGGTTCCAGCCTAAAGGAGGGAAGAGGAGGTGCTGCAGAAGAAAAGTAATCAGAAATAAGACCAATGTAAATGCCTATGACAGATTAATGGATAAACAAATGTGGTATGTATATACAATGGGATATTCCTCAGCCATCAGAAAAGAGTGAAATGATGCCGTTTACAATAACATGGAAGGACCTAGAAATTGTCATACTAAGTAAAGTAAGTTAGAGAAAGACAAATATGATACCGCTTACATGTGAAATCTAAAAAAAATTATATAAATGAATATATTTACAAAGCAGAAATAGACTCACGGACAGAAAACAAACTTATGGTTACCAAAGAGGGAAGGGGGTGATAAATTAGGAGTTTGGGATTAACATATACAATAATATATAGAAAATGGGGATTCCCAGGTGGCTTAGTGGTAAAGAATCCACCGGCCAATGTAGGGGACACAGGTTTGATCCCTGGATCAGGAAGATCCCCTGGAAAAGGAATGGCAACCCACTCCAGTATTCTCGCCAGGAAGATCCCAGGGGTAGAGGAAGGAGCCTGGAGGCTATAGTCCATGGGGTTGCAAAGAGCTGGACACAATTTAATGATGGAGCAAGCAATATTTATAAAAATAGATAGCCAACAAGGACCTACTGTAAAGCAAAGGAACTACACTCAATATCTTATAATAATCTATGATGGAAAAGAATCTGAAATATCCCTTTGCTGTACACCTGAAGTTAACTCAACATTGTAAATCAACTACACTTCAATTAAAATTAAAAAAAATAATAAGACCAGAATTGTCATGCGAGGCAGCCAAGTGACCTAGAAAGAGTGCGGCTCTGAGACCCATGCATGTTCTCGTCTTGTTCCAGATCTACCCTGCCGTGAATCATTTCTCCCTGAGACACCCCAGAGTGAAAGGCGGCACAGGCTGCTAACGGCATCTACTGTTACTACAACCACACGACCACCAACAGTATCAGCCAGTGCTGCTGAGCCCTCAGTATGTGCCTGCCTGGCACATAGTAAGCACTTCAGATGGCATCAGACTGGTGGGGGACCTTCCCCTGGGCCCATACAATAACCTCCGCTTGGCTCCACTGCCTGCTCCAGTACCCTCAGCACTGCCAAACCTCATTGCCTTTGCACATTCACTGCTCACACCCACTGCCAGGAAAGCCCTTTCTCCTCTTCTGGAAAAGTGTCAGTTCAAGGTCTGATGTTCCCTTTTCTGAGCATTCTTCTTTGGCCCTTTCTGGGAAGGGGTCCCTCTTCTGGGCTCCCCAGCTCTCTCTAGACTCTGAGCTCCCTGGATTGGGTGACTGTCGATTCCTCTTCTATGGCTTCAGACAGAGGCTGGCACAGATGTGGCAGTTAGACAGGGTTCCTCCCCCACACCCGTATCCCAGCTAATGCTGATAGCTCCTGTTGCTCCCAGGAGTGAAGTGGAAAAGTTAAAGTGTTAGGCACTCACTCCTGTCCCACTCTTTGCCACCCCATGAACTGTAGCCTGCCAGGCTTCTCTGTCCACAGGGACTCTCCAGGTAAGAACACTGGAGTGGGTTGCCATGCCCTTCTCCAGGGAAATCTTCCCAACCCAGGGATAGAACCCAGGTCTCTGTATTGCGGGCAAATTCTTTACCATCTGGGGCACCAGCGAAGCCCTGGTGAAGTGGGAGACACTGCGGACAGAACCGCGCAGCCAGGGCTCCAGGGAGGAGGTAAGGGCTCAGAGCAATGAGGAAGCCGGTCCCCGCTGGTTCCAAAGACTGATCTGCAACGGTGCCAGGGAGTGCCAGGGCAATAAGGGCAGGACTCCTGCAGATCGCAGATCGGACCGTAAGGGGCACCTGCGGGGGAGGGGAAAGGGGGAAGGGGGGCTGCCAAGCGCCAGATTCCGTTTTCAGGGCCCCCTGAGAGGGGCTAGTCAAGTCATTCCAGGCTCTGCCACTGTCGGGACGTTACTGAGAGGGAGGGAAAATGAGAGGAAAAGTCAAGACCAAGTGTCTGGCTGTCCGGGCTGAAGTGGAAGGGCGCTGGGAAGCGGGGGTTTCACAGAGCTGCGGGGAGGCCAGGGGAGGTGGGCGTCCCAGCAAGGTGGACAAGGCGGTCGATCCCAGCCGCGGCCAGTGCATGGCTCGGGGGCGGTCACGGTGCTGAGGTCCGGGGGGCCAGGCGTTACCTTTGCAGCCGCTGCCGCCCAGCCCGAGCCCCAGGCCGCCCAGGATGCTCTCGGACTGGCCGTCGGCGTACACGAAGGCCGTGTCGATCTCGGTGTGGCCGCGCTCCAGGAAGGCGCGCACGGCCGCAGCGCTACTGGGCACGTCCATGCGGCGCCCCATTTCCATGGCGCCCAAGACAGTGGCAGGCCGGGTCGGGACACCCCGTGGGTACGACTGTGGCTGGGCCATGGCGAGGGGATGGGCAACGCAGCCGCCCCGAAGCCGAACGCACCTGAAAACAACGAGGTCAGGGCGGGCGCTTTAAGGAGAGGTGGGCCACGCCCACTCGACAGGGGGCGGAGCTAAATGACGCGGGTAGCCCCGACCCCTACAAAGCGCCCTACCGCGGGCAACGCGGTGAGGACGGGCACTTTAAGGAGGGGTGGGCGTGGGCCCCGCCCACCGGGCAGGGGGCGGAGCGCTCGGGGGCGGGGCGACGTGAGCGTGTTGGCCCCGCCCCACACACAAGCGCCCCCTACCCGGGATCCCTAGGCAGGGGCGTTTCCTAAGGGTTGAAGATCCTAAATAATGTGACAGACTTTATTTTGGGGGGCTCCAAAATCACTGTAGATGGTGACTGCAGCCATGAAATTAAAAGAAGCTTGCTCCTTGGAAGAAAAGCTATGACCAACCTAGACAGCATATTAGAAAGCAGAGACATTACTTTGCCAACAAAGGTCAGTCTAGTCAAGGCTATGGTTTTCCCATGAGTCATGTATGGATGTGACAGTTGGACGATAAAAAAAAGCTGAGCACTGAAGAATTGATGCTTTTAACCTATGGTGTTGGAGAAGACTCTTGAGAGTCCCTTGTACTGCAAGGAGATAAAACCAGTCAATCCTAATGGAAATCAGTCCTGAATATTCATTGGAAGGACTGATGCTGAAGCTGAAACTCCAATTCTTTGGCCACCTGATTCGAAGAACTGACTCATTTGAAAAGACCCTGATGCTGGGAAAGATTGAAGACGGGAGGAGAAGGGGATGACAGAGGATGAGATGGTTGGATGGCATCACCGACTTAATGGACATGAGTTTGAGTAAACTCCGGGAGTTGGTGATGGACAAGGAGGCCTGGCATGCTGCAGTCCGTGAGGTTGCAAAGAGTCGGACACGACTGAGCAACTGAACTGAAGATCCTAAAATGTGGTCTTAGCCTAGGGGTGGTGCCTTGGGGCTGTCCCGCCATCTTGCAGGCCCCAGAGGCTGGCTCTGTGGTTTTCTTGTTGGGACTTGCTAAAGGCTCAAGCTGGTGTTCAAGTATTGCAAGAACTCAAACGAAAACACCTTTCAAAAATGAAAGCAAAGACTTTGTTCAGACAAAGGTTAGGGAGAATTTATAGTAGCCAGCTTTCACTCCGGGCTTCCCTGGTGGCAGCTCAGCTGGTAAAGAATTTGCCTGCAATGTGGGAGACCTGGGTTCGATCCTTGGGGTTGGGAAGATCCCCGGGAGAAGGGAACAGCTACCTACTCCAGTATTCTGACCTGGAGAATCCCATGGACTGTATAGTATATGGAGTGGCAAAGAGTCGGACACAACTGAGCGACTTTCACTTCACTTCTTCACTGTAGCAAATATTGGGAGAAATACTTTAGACGGAAGAAAAGCTGGATTTACACACACACAAAATGGAGAGTGCTGGAAATGGTAAACACAAGGATAAATATAATCTTTAACCTTTTTTCATGTTTAACTTTTTTAACAGCTGAGTTTTTATAAAGTTAAAATACACTTACTGTATGACTCAGCAAAAACTGCTGCTGCTGCTGCTGCTAAGTCGCTCAGTCGTGTCCGACTCTTAGTGACCCCATGGACTGCAGCCCACCAGGCTCCTCCACCCATGGGATTTTCCAGGCAAGAGTACTGGAGTGGGGTGCCACTGCCTTCTCTGTCAGCAAAAACTACACCCTAGTAATCTTTGTGAACCTACCTTCAAAAACCTTTGACCAATTGAATGCAGTGATATATAACAAGAATAATACATCATGACACACTGAATTTCATCCAGGCATATAGTTGGCCTTAAACTGGCCAATCAGTCAATAGAGTTAATGTTAGTCAACTATATTGGTCAAAGGTTTTTGTAGGTAGGTTCATGAAGATTACTGGGGTATAGTTTTTGCTGAGTCATATAGTAAGTCTTGGCTTCCCTGGTGGCTCAGCGGTAAAGAACCTGCCTGCCGATGTAGGAGATGTAAGAGATGTGGGTTCGATCCTCTGGAGGAGGGCATGGCAACCCACTTCAGCATTCTTGCTTGGAGAATCCCATGGACAGAGGAACCTGGTGGGTTACAGTACGTAGGGCCACAGAGAGTCAGACACGGCTGAAGCGACTGAGCACGCACACACGCAGTGCGTCTAGTTTTAAGTTTATAAAAGCTCAGGACCGACAGCTTTGTCCCCTTCCGGGGACGCCAAGTCCTCTGGCCACCTCGCAGCTCTGTGAAACCCGGGCTTCCCAGCGCCCTTGCACATTAGCCCTGGACAGCTGGACAGTACAAAAGTCTTGACCCTTTTCCTCTCCTTTTCCCTCCTTTCAGCAACCCTTACCTAGCCTGGAACGACTTGGCTAGCCCCTCTCAGGGGGCCCTGAAAACGGAATCTGGCGCTGGGCAGCCCCTGCCCCCTTCCCCTCAGGTGCCCGGTGTGGTCCGGATCTGCAGGAGTCCCGCCCTTATCGCCCTGGCACTCCTTGGCACTGTTGCAGATCGGTCTTTGGAACCCGCAGGGACCAGTTTCCTCATTGCTCTGAGCCCTGGACTCCTCCCTGGAGGCCCGGGCACGTGGTTCAGTCCTGGTGCCTCCCACTTCACCAGGGTGGGTGCGCCTGGGAGCCCTGGAGCTACCAGCAGTAGCTGGGATGGGGAAGTGGGGGAGGTACCCTGTCTAACTGCCTGCTCTGTGCCAGCCTCTGTCCAAGGCCACAGAAGGGGAACTGACACTCACGCACTCAGGGAGCTCAGCATCTAGAGACAGCTGGGAAGCCTAGAGGAGGGACCGCTTCTTGGGACGGGCCAAAGAAGAATGCTCAGAAAAGGGAACGTCAGACCTTGAACTGACCATTTTCCCGGAGTGAGAGGAGAAAGGGCATTCCTGGCTGTGGGCGTGGGCAGTGAGTGGGCAAAGGCAGTGACATTTAGCAGCGCTGAGGGTGTTGGAGCAGGCAGCTGTGGCCAGGCGGAGGTTTAATGTGTGAGGGCGGGAGGTTTAATGTCTGATGCCATCTCAGTGCGTGTAGCCTGTGCTGGCAGGCACACAGTGCGGGCTCGGCCACATCAGCTGTTACTGTTAATAGTATCGTCGTGGGCACCCTGTGCCGTCTTTCACTCTGGGGTGTCGCAGGGGGAAATGATTCACGGCAGGGTAGATCTGGAACAAGACGAGAACATGCATGCGTCTCAGGGCCTCACTCTTTCTGGGTCACTTGGCTGCCTCGTCGAGGCAACTCTGGTCTTATTATCTTTTTCAATTTTAATTTTTTGAAGTTTAGTTGATTTACAATGTTGTGTTAGTTTCAGGTATAGCCAAAGTGATTTTGTTTCACATTTCAGATTATTTTGCATTATAGGTTATTACAAGATATTGAATATAGTTTCCTGTGCTATACAGTAGGTGCTTGTTGGTTATCTGTTTTATATGTGTGTGTGTGTGTGTGTGTGTGTATATATATATATATATTAGTCTATATGTTAATCCCAAACTCCTGATTTATGCCCCCCTTCCCCCTTTGGTAACAATAAGGTTGTTTTCTGTCTCTGAATCTGTTTCTAGTTTGTAAATAAGTTCAATTGAATCATATTTTTAGATTCCATATATAAGCAGTATCGTATTCGTCTGGAGAAGGGAATGGCAACCCATTCCAGTATTCTTGCCTGGAGAATCCCATGGACAGAGGAGCCTGGCAGGCTGCAGTGCACGGGGTTGCAGAGTCAGACACGACTGAGCGACTAACACACACACGGTATTCGTCTTTCTCCGTCTGACTTACTTCATTTAGTGTGAAAATCGGTCCATGCACGTTGCTGTGCGTAGCATTAGTTCACTCTTTCTGCTGGCTGAGTAATACTGCACTGTTTATGTGTACCACATCTTCTTTATCCAGTCATCTGTTGCGCATTTAGGTTGGTCTTTTTCTAATTGCTTTTTCTTCTCCAACTCCTCCTCCTCTTCCCTCCTTCAGGCTAGAACTAGCTGGGCCAAAGTTCTTAAAGCTCAGGTCTGAAGTTAACATCAGGAAGGGGTGGGGACTGTGCTGGAGGAATGAAGATTCCAAATGAGCAGCCCTCAAACACTCTGCAGATGGTTCAGTGGTAAAGAGTCCGCCTGCCAATACAGGAGACCCGGGTTCCGTTGGCTACAGTCCATGGGGTCACAAAGAGTTGGACACGACTGAGCCGCTAACACCTTCACTTTCAGTGAGTAAGTGTGTCAAAGTTCCGATCAGTCCTCTGAGATTCCCAACTAGAGAGTACCATTGTCATTCTCGATTTACCCTTGAGCGGATTGAGGCTCCGTCTGTGTGTCCACCCGCGTGTGTGTGTGTGTGTGTGTGCGCGCGCGTGCTCGGTTGTGTACCACTCTTTGTGACCCCATGGACTACAGCCTGCCAGGCTTCTCTGTCCAAGGAATTTTCCAGACAAGATTACTGAAGTGGGGCTCAAAGAAGTTAGATAAATTGGTCAAGGTCACAGAGCGCATCCTCTGCCTTCGTCTTTTCAACTCAACTCTGACATCTCTTGAAGCAGAGAGCTCACCGGATCCACGTGTGTTTGAGAGCTCAGGGTCCAGCCCACGGTTGGTGCCTGCAGATGTGTGTGGGATGGCAGAGCCAGGCCGCCGGCCCTTCCTGGGGCCCAGCACCATCTCCCCGTCCACCAGTAGTGACTTTGGAAACCATGTGGAGTCCTGGGGGTCTTGACCGAAGACTTTGAGAGCAGGCTGGGGCTCCCCGGCCAGGCCCCCGCTCAGCTGGCCCTTCTGCCTGCAGGGCATGTACAACGCCACCACCCGGCAGGTGGAGACGGAGCTCCTGCCCTGCCTCTGGCACTTCGGACTGCGGTTCTACGCCTACAACCCTCTGGCTGGTACGGGCTGTGCGGGCACAGGCTCCCCTGGGCGGGAGGGCCTTCCTGACCCCGTTTCTGCCCCTTCCTGACCCGGGAGAAGCCTGGCCCCAGACCTGGGAAGGGGAGGGCTTTGCCAGGACCTCCGCCCGTCCTGGTTCCCCCGCCATCACCCCCACTTCCGGTCCAGGCGGGCTCTGGGGGCAGTGCCTGGGGGTCTGACTGCAGCCTTCCCGCAGGAGGCCTGCTGACCGGCAGGTACCAGTATGAGGGCAAGGACGGGAAACAGCCCTTGGGCCGCTTCTTCGGGAACAGCTGGGCAGAGGTCTACAGGAATCAGTGAGCTGGGGCGTCAGGACGGGCGGGGTCGGAGGGTCCCCATAGTCTGAAAGTGGGGCGTCCCTGGGGCTGCTTTTTTGGGTTCGAGAGCCTCCCCTCTTGCTCAGACCTTGACCCCTCAAGCCCAGCTTTACTGAGAACCCAACCAGCACCCCTAAAGTTTCCCAGAGTGACTGGCGACCTGGATTGGGAGTGTGTGGAGCTCTGGCCCTTCTCCCGGTTCTGCAAGACTGTGTCTCCTCCCTCGAAGAGCCTCCCCCCTGCCCACCGCAGCAGGAGACACCTCGCATCGGGACTGGGGAACCCTGAAGCTTGCTGCTGGCCCTGTCACGTGGGGCACTGAGCCTAAGTTTTGTAAATTCTTGGCAATAAAATTGTCATCAATGTCCAAAGTTATAGTTGAACATCTGTTGGGACCAGCCCTTTTACCTTTTTTTTTTCCCTTTCATTTTTTTAAAGTTTGAAAAAGTATCCATGTAATACATGCCCGCAGCTAAAACAAGCCCTTTCCAAGTCACATTCCTTAGAGGTGATGCTTTTAAACTCTGTCAGCTTACTCTCCCTCTGGCGTTGACTGTAGGATCTCTGACGTATATGCTTTATTGCTGTTCCTTAATGTATCAAATTTAGACATTATCTATGGACTGCTGGGAAGCTCATCTTTCAAGATTTATAGAAGCTAAGTCTCCAAAGCTTCAGTGCTAATTTTGTTGAAATGTCCCAGGACTTTTTACGCAGCACAGTGTCTCATACTTGGAACCACCTCTGTGTGCAGTGGTGTGATTTAAACCCTAATCCAGGCGCCCACCCGCGCCAGAGTTTCTGATTGTCTGACCAGGTTTAGAAGCCATTTCCTTAAGCAGCGTATCAAGGAGCTTGTCACACCACCAGTGCCTGGGCCTCTCTCCCGGAGGATACTTTCTGTAAAAAATAACTCACATTTTTTGCTGTCTTGGGTCTTTGTTGCTAGGTGGGGGCTTTCTCTAGTTGTGGAGAGCCAGGGCCTTGTGGTGAGCAGGTTCTACTGTGGCGACTTCTCTCACTGTGGAGCGCAGGCTCTAGGGCACACAGGCTTCAGGAGTTGTGCCCGAGGGCTCAATAGTTGCGGCTCACGGGCTTTAATTGCCCCGTGCGTGTGGAATCTTCCCAGACCAGGGATTGACCCGGTGTCCCCTGCAGGGGCAGACAGGTTTTTACCCTCTGTACCTCCAGAAAGCCACCCTGTAGGGCCTTGTGCAGTGCTTAGTTGCTTAGTTGTGTCCAACTCTTTGCAACTCCATGGACTGCAACCTGCCAGGCTCCTCTGTCCATGGGGATTCTCCAGGCAAGAATACGGGAGTGGGCTGCCATGCCCTCCTGCAGGGGATCTTCCCAACCCAGGGATGGAACACAGGTATCCCGCATTGCAGGCAGATTCTTTACTGACTGCACCCCCAGGGAAGCCCAGGATCTTGGCTGATGGTTTTTACCTTCTCTGCTCTATTGAGAAAGCACGGCAGGTCCATTATCTGTCTTACACTTTGTGCTCACCGTGTGGGGCTGGCTTGGGTTGTCTCCTCACCAAGCAGCTAAGTGAAGGCAGGTGGCTGATCCAAGGATAGTTAGGTAGGACTGGAAGCAGGACTTGTCCTGTCCGTGATCCGGGGCACACAGATGTGGTCCTGACGTTGGGGGTTGTACTGTTCATGTCTGGTGAGCATGTGCGATGCAAGGATTCTTGCCCACTGCACCCCTGCCGGTCCCACCGCTGGGCAGGGACCGCCATGATGAGGGACCCAGAAATCCACATGCATTCTGCTGCTCAGGGAGGTAAAGCCTCCACTTAGACTGACACCCTGCAGGAAACCCCCTTCTGACCCCTGTGCCACCCTCCCTCCCTCCCTGCCCAGCTACTAGAAGGAGCACCCCTTCCAGGCCGTTGCCTTGGTGGGGAAGGCCCTGGAGGCTGCACATGGTGCCAGAACCCCCGGCGCGACCTCGGTCGCCCTCTGCTGGACACACCACCACTGCCAGCTCCAGGTAGGAGGCAGGAAGTGGGAGAGCTGCATGACTTCATTTTTAGTTGTTTTTAAATTTTTGCTGCATAGTGGCTCAGATGATAAAGAATCTGCCTGCAACGTGGGAGACCTGGGTTCAATCCCTGGGTTGGGAAGATCCCCTGGAGAAGGAAATGGCAACCCACTCCATTTCCGACTCTTTGCAACCCCATGAACCGCAGAATACCAGGCTTCCCTGTCCATCACCAACTCCCAAAGTCCACCCAAACCCATATCCCTTGAGTCGGTGATGCCATCTAACCATCTCATCCTCTGTTGTCCCCTTCTCCTCCTGCCCTCAATCTTTCTTAGCATCAGGGTGTTTTCAAATGAGTCAGCTCTTTGCACCAGGTGGCCAAAGGACTGGAGTTTCAGCTTCAACATCAGTCCTTCCAATGAACACCCAGGACTGATCTCCTTTAGAATGGACTGGTTGGATCTCCTTGCAGTCCAAGGGACTCTCAAGAGTCTTCTCCAACACCACAGTTCAAAAGCATCAATTCTTCAGTGCTCAGCTTTCTTTATAGTACAACTCTCACATCCATACATGACTACTAGAAAAACCATAGCCTTTACAAAATTTTAATCCCCACAATCACCCTGCAAAGTAAAGGGATCCTGAAGCTTAGTGAGGTCATGTAAGTAACTCAGGCCTGCCCATGTGTGTCTAGGGAGGCAGGGCTTTGGAGCTGTTTGAAGGCAAGTTCCTTCTGGAATAATGCAGGGTATGGACACTGGGGGCTTCCTGGCAGCTCAGTGGTAAAGAATCTGCCTGCCAATGCAGGAAATGCAAGATACTTGGGTTCAATTCCCGAGTTGGAAAGACACCCTGGAAGAGGAAATGGCAACCCACTCCGGTATTTTTGCCTGAAACATTCCATGGACAGAGGAGCCAGGTGGGCTACAGTCCATGGGATCAGAGTGAGACACGGCCAAGGGACTGAGCACACACAGATACTGGCTCCCAGGTCTTGGCAGAGGCGGGGCTGGGTGGGGGTATGTGTGACGGGGTCTCTGTGGGGCATCAGTGCGTGATGTCTGGCCGTCTTCCCTTGCAGGGCGCCCACGGGGATGCGGTCACCCTGGGCACGTCCAGCCTGGAGCAGCTGGAAGAAAACTTGGCGGCCACTGAGGAAGGGCCCCTGGAGCCGGCCCTTGTGGGGGCCTTTGATCAGGCCTGGCGCCTGGTCGCCCACGACTGTCCCAACTACTTCCGCTAGGCCTAGTCTGGGGTGGCAGAGGGCACACTCCACCTGTCGCCTCCTTCTCTCACACAGTCAATTTTGACCTTAGGCTGCTCTGCGTGGCTGGTTCTTCCCTCACAGTCCTGTCTACAGACGGTTTATCTCCCATGCTCTTGAGAACACTCCCTGCAGCCTCCACCACAGGAAAAGGCCGGGGCTGACAGGGCGTTTGCTGTCTGAATCAAGGGGCACTAACCAGGCTGGAGCCCAGGCCTGGGGTGAACCCGGCGAACGGCTCCTCTGCAGCCACGGGCTGTTTCCCGCCTCCCACAGGCTTGGTGAGAATGAGCAGGAGTAGGGACCAGGCTTTGAAGGGCAGAGGCGGCAGGAGGGCCTCCCAGCCTGACCTCTCAACAGCAGGGCTGCAGGTGGCCCTCATGCTTCTACACACGACAGAAGAGGGCCGTACACCCCGAGGTGGACATCTTGTGTAGAATCACCTCCCTAAATACATACAAACAGAACCATCTGGGCAAAAACCTACCACCCGGAAGAATAAAACTGCCGGGGTACATTTCTCACACTTGCTCAGTTTCAGTGGCACTTCATTCTTTTTTTTTAACGCTTGTTTATTTCCTTATTTGGTTGGGCCAGGTCTTAGCTGCCGCAGGTGGGATCTAGTTCCCCGACCAGGGATTGAACCCAGGCCCCCTGCACTGGGAGCATGGAGTCTCAGCCACTGGACCACCAGGGGAGGCCCATCAGCGGTGGCTTTATTCTTGCCTCAGCTAAGCCTCCCGTCTTCAGGTCGTCCGCAAGATTCCTGGCCCGGGTGTGGGAGAAGGGGTGGGGAGAGAGAAGACACAGCTGGGGTAGAAGCGGGCGGGAGAGGTGCCTGTTCCCCTCAGCAAACCCCAGCTTCCAGCCAGGGCCGCTGAGGCCGGAGGAGAGAAGGCGCTTCCTCCTGGGCCCCCGGAGCCGCCCGGGCACATGGCCATGCAGGAGCCAGTCCTGGAAACCGGCTTGAGGAATGAACAGACCCCTGGGAGTCCAACCCAAAGCCCAAACCCAACAGCGTCTTTAGCTTTTTTCCCAAGAAAAGTCCCTTTTGCAGGAGACAGCCTGAATGACAAAGTCTCATTATTTATAGGAAAGTCGCCTGTCCTTGCCCCCCTCGCTCGTGTTCCTCCACAGCAAACACACAGCCGTGCTCCGGGAGGGCGGTGGCAGTGCCTCCTGGCCGTCCTGACGAGACTTGGAGGCCTCGGCCCCTCAGCTGTCATCTTCCTCCTCTGACTCGCCTTCTGACTCGGGCGCGCTCTCTGGCAAGTCATCTCCCATCTGCTGGAACCTTCCGGACTGTGCGTCCCACATGTATTTGATGCTCACCTTGAATTCAGCCATCTCATACCCGAAAAGCTTCTGTGAGAGATGGAGGGAACCAGCGGTCAGGAGGGTGCGTGTGGTCAGAGGTGCCTGTGGACCCTCCCGTCGCGGCCGCGGACACTGGGTGGGTGGCTGGGGGCCGTGGGGACCTCACCAGGACGCGGGCCTGCTCCGGGGTCAGCACGTCGCCCTCTTTGCACACCTCGTAGTCGGACAGCAGGGTCACCACACCTGCAGAGAAGGGACCCCGAGCGGTGACCCCAGCACAGGGGCCTGGGCGGCGCCGGAGGATCGGCGGCCCTCTGCCCGAGACTCCAGCAGCTCAGGCACTGGGCTTCCTCCCGAGCGGTCAGCTGCCTGGGGCAGGGGGTTCTGATGGTGGGCGGCACCGACTCCTCCTTCCTTGTCCCTTGACTGCTGTACTCTAAGTCCCTGACCACGTTCACCCCAACCACGAGGCGGGCACTCTTGGTCCCATCATCATGTAAGAAAACACAGGCTGATAAAAATAACCTTCTCCGCAGGAAAGGTGGGGGCGGGGTGGGGAGAGCTGCCTGGCTTGGAAACCTGCGCTCTCGGCCCTCAGCTGTGAGCTCTCAGCTCCAGGGACACCCCTACCTTTCTTGAGGGCCGTGGGCAGGCCCAGCTGCCTCAGCTGGGGCTCCATGGAGTGGGGGAACTGCTCCAGGGGTCCCGGGTCCAGGTTCACAGTGAATGTGGCTTTGTTCCCCGCTCGGGCATAGTCCATTTCCGTGTACTTTGTGAACCACCTGAGGGAAGAGAAAACAGTCACGTATGGATGCGAACTGGACTGTTTAGAAGGCTGAGTGCTGAAGAATTGATGCTTTTGAATTGTGGTGCTGGAAATCAACCCCGAATATTCACTGGAAGGACTGATGCTGAGGCTGAAGCTCTGATACTTTGGCCACCTGATGCGAAGAGCTGACTCACTGAAAAAGACCCCGATGCTGGGAAAGATTGAAGGCAGGAGCAGAAGGGGATGACAGAGGATGAGATGGTTGGATGGCATCACCGACTCAATGGACATGAGGTTGAGCAAGCTCTGGAGTTGAAGATGGACAGGGAGGCCTGGCGTGCTGCAGTCCATGGGGTTGCAGAGTCGGACAGGACTGAGCGACTGAATCACGAACAACGCCCATCTACCTGAGGTCAGGCGCTGCCTGGCTTTGCCTGGCCTCCCCGTCCTCCTCGGCTCAGCTGGGAGCTCTGAGCTGGGGAGGATGGAGACCCGGTGACAAGGTTCCAGGAACCAGGTCTTCCTTGGACCCTGCACTGGACCAAATCCCGGCTTATTCCTTCCCGGGAGACCTCACCCACCTTTCCCTTCCCACCACTCCTCCAGAGCACTTACTCGTCCACTTCCTCCTTAGTGCGATTGGTGAAGAGGAGACCAACTTCGCCCCTCAACTTCTTGCTGACCTGCAAAACCAGAGGAGGGTGGCGTCCGTCGCGTGGGAGCAGTGGTTCTCAGCTGGGGACGGTTGTGCCCCCCTCCCCCCAACATTTGGCAACACCTGGAGAGGACTGTGAGGGGGCGGAGGCTCCAGGAGAGCTGAGCCTGACGCCAGCCCCTGGGCCGGCCAGACGGCTGGAGGGCGCCACCCCGCCGGGGAGAGCCAGGACCCACCTGATGCAGGTTGTCTTTGTACTCGTCAGACGGGCTTCGACCCAGCGCCACCATCATCACTTTGTTTTTGCCAAAGAACATCCTACAGAGAAAAAGAGGGCTCCGTGAAGGAGGCGCCCTGCCCTCAGCTAAGTGCCAACCAGCTCCAGTCCCCGGGACCGGAACCCCAGCCCAGGAGGAGGCGCGGCCAGAGGCTGCTTTCCACGCAGCCCAGGGCCCCTCACATTCTTTCCCGCACAGACCTGACTCACACACGTTCTGTCTCAGCCCACAGGGAGTGCATCTGGGTCTGTGGAAGAGGCCCGCTGGACGGTCTGAACCAGAGCTGCTGGGTGTTCCGTAAGGGACCAGACCCCAGGGCTCAGGGGCCCCCTCTCCTGGAGGGATCACTGCTCTCCTCCCGCCCCCAGGGCAACACCAACTTTAACAGTTAGGGACTTCTCGGGTGGCCCAGTGGATAGAACTCTGCACTCTCACTGCAGAGGGCCTGGGTTCGATCCCTGGTTGGGAAACGACCATCTCCAACCAAGCCAAGCAGCCTGACCGAAGAAACCAAACAGCCACCCCCCAACCCCAAACAGTTAAAGAGCATACTTCATCGGGGGTTGGGGAGGGTGGCATTTTGTCCTTATTAAGGCGATCCTTGTGACCCCGGTACCCAAGGTCACTAACTGCCCTGTACTTTCTGAGCAGCCTGGCCCCGCCTCCCACTGCCCACTCACCGACTGTGCTTCCAGGCGTTGCGGATGTCCTTCAGCTTGCTGTTCCTCATGTTGGCCACGGAGAAGATGAAGAGGTACTTGTACGTGTCCACACATTTCCGAAGCTACGGGACAATTCATGGGGCTCTGGAGTCCCAGGGCAGCAGGTGTCGGGCAGTAACACTCTAGCCCCAGGGGGGAAAGAGGCTGCTCCACGGCCTCTCACTTCGCCGTGGATGTTTAGAGCTGTCCCCGTCAGATAATCCCACACCCACCTTTAAAACCAAATAAAAGGGCTGGGAAAATAAACATAACAATAATAAAAAACAAGCTCTTACCTCTTCTATCAAGTTCTGTTTCAGTTCCAAGCCTTTCTTGGCAGTTTTGGTTAGGGAGACTAACACAGAGAAGAAAAAGAGGAGATGATGAGAGAGAAACCTGGATGTCTCAGAGACTCGTCTCCCCTTTGGGTACCCAGCTGGATGGAGCCGATTCAGGCTTCTGTGGCTACTGCTTGTGGCTTGCAAGGCTACTCCCAGGTCCCAGGTCCCCAGAGTGCCTCTCCAGCAGTCCTGAGCCTGAAGATCCCTTCACATCTGTCCTGTTACTAGAGAAACCAGCTATCTACAGCCCCTCTGGGGCTAACTCCCTACTGAGGAGTGAGGGTGGTGCACTCCCCGGAGACCCAGCCTCCTCTCTGGGGCCGGTCCCTTCCTGCTGTTGGCTGCAGTGTGTGGAGACCATCTATGGCTTCTCTGTGTGGAAGAATGAGTCTGGGGCTTCTCTGCTACATCACGTCTTACAGTTTGGACCCGTGCATGCAGCGGCGTCTCTTTGGCGAGGGACAAGCACCTCTTCTCTAACAACAGCTGGGACCCAGTTTGCCCCTTACTCAGACGGGTTTGGCACTTGCCAGGTTTGACCACGGACCCCGCCACAGAATCCAATCATTCCACAAATGCTTAACAGAGGATCAAATGCAAAGCCCTGGGTCCCAGGAGGGACCTGGATAGATGAATAAAAAGCCCCTCTTCACGAAGGACACATCAGAAAGGTAATCACAGCAGGCAGGGGCAAGTGCAGTACAGGAGGGCAAACAAAATCCAGCTGGCTCGTTTCCCAGCGTTTCCACCGCTACGACTGTGGCCCAAGCCAGCACAGCGTTCTCTTGGATTATTACTTGTCTCGCTGCTTCCACCCTTGCCCACTGCCCCTGCCCTCCCCGGTCCATTCTCAACAAATCAACTAGAGTGATCTTTTTAAAAGTAAAGTGGAACCACATCACTCCTCTGCTCAAGCTCTCTCCTCCCACCTCACCTGGGTGTGAAAACCAATCCCGTGCAAAACTCTTTCAAGCTCTGCACACTCTGCTCGGTTCTCTCTCCCTCCATTTCGCCCACTCTGGCCTCTTGCAAAAGTTAAACACGCTCTTGCTTCAGGGCCTCTGCCCTTTGTGTTCCCCCTCCTTCGACCACTACCCTTCCAGGTAACTCCTCGGGTTGCTTAATTCCTTTCTGCAAGTTCCGGCTCATTTGTCATCTCAACAGAACTTCTCTAGCTACACTACACAAGGGAATGTCAACTGCTTTTTTCCTACATGAGGCTCATCACTATCTGAATTTATGGATTCAATTTTTAGTATCCTGGGAAGACACACTTCCCAAAACTAAAACTCTATGAGAGCCCTAGACCTTCCATGTTATAACTGCAGTAGCTTTCAAAACCTAAAGAGTTGCCAGGTCTCTAACTTATTGAGTGAATGTGCCGGGATGAAAGAGACGCACCATAAGTAGCAACAGTCAGGAACAGTCTCTTAGGAGGGGTCCTACGGACTGCCACCTAACAGCCAGCCATACGAAGATCGGAGCACGACCATGCCGGCAGAAACAACTTGGAGAACACAACCACCATACTCGGGGATAAACCCGGGCTGAAGGAAAGGGGGCGAGGGGAGGGGGAGCGCGGAGAGCAAAAGAAAGAGGGGCTGAGGTCGGAGAGGGGGGCCAAGGCGAGATGGCCGGCACCCCAGGGGTGCGGAGGCTGTTCCCTGGGCCAGCCGGCCTTGGGCAACTCTCTCTGGAGGCCTGGCAAAGCCCCCTCCACTTCCCCGACGCGGCTCCAGCCTCCTCCGGGGTTTCCGCCACCCCAAAGGCCCCAACCGTTCCAGCGCGCCGCGACCCCGCTCCCTCCTCGCACAGGTCCCAGCGTCCTCCCCTGTCCTCCCCGAAGCCCTAGCGCAGCTGACAGCCGGCCCACAAACTGGCCCCCGGGGGGCCACGGCCTTCGGGGCTCACCTTTCTTGTCGCGCTTGGACTTGGGCATCTCGCCGTGGCCACGTGGGCGGAAGACGCTGCCGCCGGTCAGGCCCTCGGCGCGCGGGGGCCTCTGGGAAGGCCCTCGGTGGGCGCCCTCGCGCGTGCCTGACCCAGCCCGCGCTGAGGCCCTGTTTTCCCTGCCCGGTCGCCACCTGCCCTCTGCCCCGAGTCTCCAGGTAGACTTCCCACGCGGGCGGGGGACGCCGGAGTCTGGGGCGCCGCACCGTGGACCCCGCCTGTGGGCCCAACCCTATGGTTCCGCACCGAGGACCCCCGCCTGTGAGCGCGACTCTATGGTTTCGCGGAGGCGGGGCCCGCGGCGCGGTGCATGCCGGGCCCAACTCGATGGTTCCGCACCCAGGACCCCGCCTGTGGGCCCAACTCTATGGTTCCGCGGAGGCGGGGCCCGCGGCGCGGTGCATGCCGGGCCGGCCGGGCCCGCGCTCCCATCATGGCGGCGGCCTCGGTTTCCCGGTTGTGGCTCTGGGCTGCCCTGCTTGTCCCTGCGGCCGCGGTCTACGAAGACCAAGTGGGCAAGTTTGATTGGTGCGTACGGGGCGGGGGGCGAGGGGCGGTTCCTGTTCGGGAACTATTTTCCCTGTACCTTTTCTTTTGTTTAAAAGGAGGAGGGCTTTACTATGCAGCAGGGCCGGCTGCATAACTTGCGGGGCCCAGGGCAAAATGAAATGTGAGACCCCTCGTTCAAAAATTTTGAAAGAGTTTTAAGGTGGCCACGGCAGAGCGTTAAAGCGAGAGTTGGGGGCTCTTCTGAGCCAGTCCCTGTGCGGCTGTACGGGTCGCAAGCCAGTGAAGCGGGCTCTGCCGTCCGGGCTTGCTCGAGGTTCTGGTCAGCGGTCACTTCTCCCCGCCCGGCCGCGTTTCTGTGACTGTCAGGATCTGCTGGGTGTCCGACGTCGACCGCTGTCAGCGAAGATCCTCGTTCCCCACCCTTCCAGCCCAACTCTGCCATGGGCTCAGAACAGGGCCGCCCAAGACGCTTCAGCCAGGAGGTGCCATTCATTCATTCTTTCCTTCACTGACTGGCGCACTCACTCTTCATTCATTCACTCATTCAGCACTTTTGTTCATTCACGTCTCATTAATGCGCTCATTGAGTCACTCACCCACTCGTCCACCCACCCACCCCATCCTTAAGGCCAGGGAATTGGCTTGAAATGTCCGTTTGCCACTTCAGCATTGTGTGATCTCAGGAAAATGACTTAACTCTGTGCCTCGGTTTCTTGATCTGTAATTGAGTTTACTGATAGTCTATTACTTCCCACAGTAGCTGTAAGAATGAATACGGCAATTCTTTTAAATTACTCAGCGCAGTGGCTGGCTCACTGAGTACAAGCAGTATGTTCCCAGTTATTGCTGGTCAGGGAACACTTTCAGAGCCTAGCTCCTCTGTGAGGTCTTTTCTACATCAAACCAACGGGTTTGCATGTTTGTTGCGTGCCTGTTGTTGGCCAGTGGTCATGCTAGGCGCGTGGGTGCAGAGATGGAGAGGAACTCAGGCTGGTGAGGGGGCAGATATGTAAGTACGTGATATAAGGCAGTGTGACAAATGCAGCATAAGTCCTGTGTTTTGTTTTTTTTTTTGGCGGGTTGCGGGGAGTGCTGTGGCTTTTGGGGTCTTAGTTCCCTGACCAGGGATCAAACCCATGCACCCAGCATGGGAGTCCTAATCACTGAACTTATGGAGAATTCCCATAAGTCTCATTTTTAATGATGTGGGCAGATGCTCACAATATAACATGTACAGTTGACTCTTGGACAACGCAGGGGTTAGGGATGCAGACCCTCTCTGCAGTCGAAAATCGAGTGTAACCTATAGTAAGCCCTCAGCGTCTGCAGTTCGACACCCACAGATTCAACCAACCATGGATTGTGTAGCACTGCAGAATTGACTGTAGAAAACAGCCAGTGTAGGGAATTCCCTGGGGGACTCCATGCTTACAGTGCCAGGGGCCCGTGTTTGATCTCTAGTTGAGAAACTAAGGTCCCACAAGCCTCAAGGTGCCACCAAGAAAGGAAAGAGAAGAAAACAACCAGCGCTAAGTGGATCTGCTCAGTTCAAACCCATGTTGTATATGTTACACACGCACAACGTCATCCAATTTAGCAGAATCCTAGGTATATGCATTATAAACTGAAAAGTAACAGAAAGAAGTACACCAAAATGTTAAATGTTTATTGCTGAAAAAAACGTTTATGGATGATGGTATTTTAGGCATTTTTTTGTTTTCTATTTTATACCTTTGTGTATTTTTCATGTTTTCTTCAGTAAGCAGGCATTACTTTTATAGTCCAGATAAAAAATATCAGCATTTTAAAAGAGAGCATGGGATTCAGACTTAGAAGATTAGGTTAGATTTGGATTTAGACTTAATTTTGTGTTCTAGTTCTCACAGCAGTTTGTTGACGTCAGTGGACTTTGGTTTTCTCGCCTCCAGAATGAGAGTGTTAGTGCTTGTCCTGTGTACTTGGTAAAGGGTTCAGTGATGACAGTGAGATCCAAGTAGGCTAGAATACGGTGGAAACTGTCAGATGTCACACACACCTGTCACTCTGTACTAATACAGCTCCTTCTTTTGTAAAAAGTCAGACCAGACCGTGTAACAAGGGAAATTCTGTGTGAATGCTGTGTGTTTGATTTGCTGGAAGTGGCATTCGTGAACAGCAGTGTGCCACTCGCCGCCTCTGTAGGCGGTAGTGTGCCAGGGGAAGCCCACTGTGCTCCCTTTATGCAGAGATAAGAGTGTTGAGAGTGATGGGGTATATTCCAAGGAAAGTATGAGTAGTGAGTCAGATGGATCCTGAGCACGGCGTGGGTTAGAACAGGCTGCAAAGAACACAGGCCTGACTCAAATCTGTCAAGTTTTGTTAGAATATTTGTGTAATATTTCTCCAAAGATCAGTGAAAATAGAAGGGGAAGTTGGATTGTGTGCTCATTAACAGGATTCATGTCTCTTCTCTCACGTGTAATGTGAGTGTCTAGTCCCACTATTTTTTAATATTAAAAAATAGTGGCAGCATGTGGGATCTAGTTCCCCGCCCAGGGATCGAACCCAGATCCCTTACCTTGGGAGCACAGTGTCTTACCCACCTGACCACCAGGCAGTCCCTGGTCCCACTATTAAGGAGTACAGGGAAGACTAATTTTGTTCTAGTGGGATTTAGGCCAGGTCCCCTTTTGGGTAAGGTAAATACGTGCTTGCATTTAGAAGGAAGAGTGTTAGGTTAGCTATTAGGGTGTGTTCTCTCTTCTTCTCCCCTTTGCTCCTGAGCACATTGCCTGGAAATGTTGCTTTTGGTCAGATCTCTTCATTAACACACACTCCTCGTGCATCCCAAGACAGGTGTGGTGTGGTAGCCTCCTGTATTTGTGCAGCAACACTCCTCGTGCATCCCAAGACAGGTGTGGTGTGGTGCCTCCTGTATCTGTGCAGCTGTCTTTCCCAAAGTGTCCTGTGCAGCGATGGCCTTGGCCCCTTCCATTTCCCTCGTCTCTTTCCTTTAGGAGACAGCAGTATGTTGGGAAGCTCAAATTTGCCTCCTTGGAATTTTCCCCTGGATCCAAGAAGTTGGTTGTGGCCACAGAGAAGAATGTGATTGCAGCACTGAATTCTCGGACTGGGGAGATCTGTGAGTGGACTGGGTAGATGGGTAGCTGGGGATGGCGTGGCTGCGCTTAGTGAGTCCAGCATGTCCCGTGGCCGGCAGCGTCTGCCTGGCTGATACCCCACCCCTGGGGACAACATGGCCGAAAGCTGCGTCCTTTACTGGATTTGGATCATTTATTTTGCAGTTTTGCCATCTTAGAAATATTTAATATATTCTCATAACTGGCCTTTGAGTTTACTTCCTTAGCCCGCGTCCTGACTATTCTTAAGTAAGATATTGCTGCAAAAACCACATTTTTTGATTAAGATTTTACAGTAAAGCTTTGGATGTCCCCCGTTTCCCCACCTCCAGTCATTTATATCACTTTTGTGGATGTTTTTAGGTATTAAAATCATGGAAATGTGATTTATAATCACTGCTTTGCTTGTGAGTCATGGAGATTTTGTGAATTTTGTCTTTGTCCGTTTATCTGTGTGGTTGGGTGGGGTGGGGATGGGAAGAGTGTGGTCTCAGATCGGCACAGCGGTGGCTCCCCTCGTTACCCCGGGAGTGGGGGTGGGTCACTGCCGGCTGGCAGTAATCCTCCCCTCCCTGGAATAAAATGAGGCACTTCTGTGCGCACAAAGGCTTGCGCGGTTCTCTCCCGAGCGCCTTCCTGGATGCCTCGCCAGGAACGCGTCCTGGTAACGTCATAGTAACGTCGTCACAGTAACGTCCGACTCTCCTGTCTCTCAGTGTGGCGCCATGTTGACAAGGGCACAGCGGAAGGGGTGGTGGATGCCATGCTGCTCTACGGACAGGGTAGGTAGAGCCCGGCTTGTCCCTGTGACGGCGTCAGCTCCCTCTCTCCCCTTGGTTCCTTCCTTTGTTCAGGGTCTGGGAGGGAACGGAGTAGGGGCGTTCCCAGCAGGAAAGGACAGGTGCAGTTTCTATCTGCACTTGTACGCAGGAGGCGAGGCCACTGGTCACAGGCCCTGGGAGGCTCCAGACGGCGCGGCAGTTTGGGGATGACCTCATGTGGTCTTTTCTCTTCCAGATGCAATCACTGTGTCCAATGGAGGCCGGATCATGCGCTCCTGGGAGACGAACATTGGGGGCCTGAACTGGGAGGTTACCCTGGACAGTCGCAGGTAGAGGGAAAGAAGCTGAATTTCATCTTGCTCTGGTTAAAGGCTTCGCTGGAACACAGATTCTATGTAGACAGCAATTCTGGGCCTTTGGGCTTTTTTGCCCAGGGGGAAAAAACCACAGAAGAGCCAGAGAGCATCAAATGTCCATTCTTGATGTCTTGAGGTCATGGGACACGTGCTTACTCAGCCACCGTTTATTGAGCTCGTGTTGGAGGCAGAGTGCCATGCTAGGGGCAGTGTTCATTTCTGGTATCGATTGCTTTTCCTAATCTGACCACGACATGAGAGCTTTGCAATGTTCTAGGTAAGAGAAAGTGAAAGTGAAAGTCAGTCGTGTCCTACTCTTTGCGACCCTGTGGACTGTAGCCCGCCAGGCTCCTCTGACCATGGGATTCTCCAGGCCAGAATACTGGAAAGGGTTGCCATTTTCTCCTCCAGGAGATCTTCCCGACCCATTGCACCCGGGTCTCCTGCATTGCAGGCAGATTCTTTACCAACTGATCTACTAGGGAAAGAAGATTCTAGATATGAGGATGGAGAATACAATTTCCTGTGTTTTAATTTTATGTTTAAAAACAATTTGCACTACTGTTTCAGCTGCGTCTCGCTAAAGTTGTTTAAATGATGGGGTTGGTTGCGTTAGGTTATGTGTCTTCTGATGGTAATTTATTGGGTAAGGGCTTGGGGATGCCCCAGGCAGTGGGAATCCACTGTGAATGTGAAACAGTTTCCACCATCAAGTAACCTCTTGTGTTGGGTGAGGCGGGCCTGCAGCCTGCTAATGACAGCTGTCTGGTGGCTGCTGTGGTGGAGGGTTGGCCTGGTTACTGTGAAGTCCCGGGGAAAGAAAGGAGCAGCCCTCAGGAGAGTCGGCGAGTCTCAGGGAAACGGCAGAGTCGAGTGGCTGAAAATACAGTCGCTCAGGTCAGCCAGTGGGAAGCAGAGCCAAGCTCGGTGCGGATGCGGCTGAGCCCAGAGCCTGTTCCGTCGCCTCCCGAGGCGGCGGTTGTGTCCCGGACCGTCCGGCCTGAGGCTCGGGAGTCTCTGGGCTACGCTCACCCCTGTTCCTGTGCTCAGTCTCCAGGCGCTGGGGCTGGTCGGCCTGCAGGAGGCCGTGAGGCACATTGCGGTCCTGAAGAAGACCACCCTTGCCCTCCTTCACCTCTCCAGCGGGCACCTGAAGTGGGTGGAACACCTCCCGGAGAGGTAAGGCTGCCTTCCCCCGGGTGGTGGCCGCCGCCTCCTGCTCTGTACCAGCCCGTCTTTCTCCTTGAGAGTCGAAGCATTTGAATCCTGTGTGGGGTCTGGGGCTCACTAGCCTCTGGGCCTGCACTCCAAGGCTGTGGCTGCCTCTGGAGTTTCCTTTGCAGTGAGGAGAAGACTCTCCACCTGGGCCCAAGAGCCAGTCGAGCGAGGGGAGTGGCTCACTCAGTTTGTCAGGGACCCAATGCTCAGATTCCTAAGGGGCCGACTGCATAGCATCTGTGTGCGGAGCAGGCCGGGTGGGGAATGTTGGGAGCCGCAGTGTGCCCGGCCCGCCTCAAGGGGGCAGCCTTACTCAGCTGACCGTGCCCTGTGTAGTTAGGCCTAGCATCATCACATCCCAACTTTTTAAAGAAAAGCTAGAAATCTTACTGTTACATGCTGATCTCAGTTCTAAATGTTGACAACAAATTCAAATTAAAAAAAGAAAACTAAGCCAAACAAAACTTCACTGAGGCTGCTAGTTTGTGACCTCTGGCTCAGTCCCTGGCGGCCGGGCTTTGGACCCCCGAGGGTGGTCCTGTTCTGTGGCTAAAGCTGAGGCTCCCTGCTCTTCCTTCCCTCTCTCAGTGACAGCATCCACTACCAGATGGTGTATTCCTACGGCTCGGGGGTCGTGTGGGCCCTCGGAGTCGTCCCCTTCAGCCACGTGAACATTGTCAAGTTTAACGTGGAAGATGGAGAGATCGTTCAGCAGGTGCGGTCCGGCTGCAGCCTCGGGCATCACGGAGGGGGCGGGTTCAGCCCTCCTTTGCACTGGGGACCGGGGGCCTTGGCCAGGTGAACGCTGGAGCCACGCGTGGCCCCTGCTTCCGGGCAGAGGGCTGCCTTCTGCTGTCAGAGCCCGCACGTGTGCACATGGCGCACTCTCGGTGGCTAAAGACACGGCTGTGTAGATCTGCTCGCGGCCTGCGTGATCTCACAAGGTGGTACTGAAGGTGACGATATGAACCCGCGAATGACAGACGCAGTGGAGGAGTGCCGATCGGAGGGGCCAAGCATGCTGCCCTGCAGCCCCAGCCCTGCCGGCACCGTGGCTGCGGCTGCCCTGCTGCACCTGCGATGTTGGGGCAGAGAGAGGTGATTTCTACGCTCAGTGCTCAGAACAGCAGGTGCTGAGAGTGGACTGCAGGCAAATTCACCAAGACAAGAAAAGAGTGTCCAGTATTGAAGAGGGCCTGGTTTAGCTTTCAGACTACCAGAAGGATCTTCTCCAGCTGTGGAGCTCTCAGAGACCGGGAGGGGTGGGAAGGTCTCCTCCTCAGTCCCCGAGGAAGAACCTTTGAGCTGAGATCCTCCCCTGGGATCTGGTGGTGACGGCTGGTGCACTAAGAGCGAAATGTGAGGATCCCCAGGAGTCTCCCATTCTCTCGTCTCTCGTGTAGGTCAGGGTGTCGACCCCCTGGCTGCGGAGTCTCACCGGGGCCTGCGGTGTGGTGGACGAGGCTGTCCTGGTGTGCCCCGACCCGAGCTCGCGGTCCCTCCAGACCTTGGCCCTGGAGACGGAGTGGGAGCTGAGGCAGATCCCGCTGCAGGTGAGAGGCTGGAGCTGCTTCCCCAGCCCAAGGTGCTGCCTTGGCCGTTGGGAAAAGCCTTTCTCCCAGGCAGCCCCTTTGAGGTTTGGCCTCTGGCAGAACTGGAATGAGGGCAGACGAGCCACTCTCCTCCTTTGAGAGCCTGAATGGGAGCTTCCAGAGCCCCGTGCTGAGGCCTCGTTCCTTTCACTGGCAAAGGGGGCAGAGGCCGCCAGCCTGGATGGTCCATCCCCTGTCCTCTCCTGGCCCTCAGCCTCTTCCTTCTTGTCTCCCAGTCTCTCGACCTAGAATTCGCAAGTGGATTCCAACCCCGCGTCCTGCCCACACAGCCCAGCCCGGTGGGTCCTTCTCGGGCGCAGTTCTTCCTGCAGTTGTCCCCAAGCCACTATGCGCTGCTGCACTACCGCCACGGCACCCTGGATCTGCTTAAAAACTTCCCGCAGGTAACTGCAGGCGGGTGTGCTGGGATGCAGGGGGATCTCTCTGAGGCCTGGATGCTGGAAGTCCCAGCCTTTGAATCTGGAGGTACTTACTCAAGACAGAAGACCTCTTTGCATGAGTGTTTTGAGAGGGGTTAGCCTTAGAGTAGGAATGGAATACTTGGTTCTTTTGAGAGTTACAGAGGATTTTGAGAGTAAAAGTGGTACCTTCCTGAACCCACGGGAGAGAGGGCACGGTAATTAGAATTTCCCTATAGATGCGAAGAGCAGCATTGAGCTTGCCTGTATTGGAGGTCAGGCAGGGCCTGGCTCAGCTGTGGGTGCGGTGGGGCCTCTCTGCTCTCAGTGCTCTGGCCATCATCCTCCAAACTTGGGAGCATTTTTAACTCCAAGGCCAAGGGTTCTTCCGGTGGAGGCGACCCTAAGGCTGCTGGCCAGGACAGGCCCTGTTTAGGAACTGACGCCTGACTCTACCCCAGGCTGCCCTGGTGAGCTTCGCCACCACCGGAGAGAAGACAGTGGCTGCAGTCATGACCTGTCGGAACGAGGCAGTGAGTGTTGGGAATAACAGCGTTTGGCCACATGCGGGATCTTAGTTCCCTGGCTAGGGATCGAACTCATGCCCCCTGTGGCGGAAGCACTGAATCTTAACTGCTGGAATGCCAGGGAAGTCCCAGGGTTTTCTTTGCTTATCTTTGCTGGAAGCCCTGAGAACCAAAAGTTTGGGCATGTTCACCTGGTCGCTTTGAACCGGGGCGGGGGGGTGGGGGCAGGGGCTGTTGAGCAGCCCTCACTTCACCTGTAGGCTCTGTGTGCACCTCTTTGTGCCCAGGAATGGGACGCCCTCACAGTCCTCTCGGGCTGTTCCGGGTTGTGTGGGGGGTGTGGGTGGAGATGGGGGTGGGATTTGCCCTCTCCCAAGGGCTGAGATCTGGAGGTAGGAGCTTCATTCTCATGGCTGGGAGGTGACCCTCTGGCTGTATTTTCTCCTTCTGTCCTTCTCGTTTCCATAGCAGAAGCCCAGCATTTCTGAAGATGGGTCACCTGGGAGCTTTTCGGAGAAGCCTGGCCCCCAGGTAGGTGTGGCCCTGGGCGGTGCGCCAGCCCTGTGTGTGGGCGGGGCGGGCCCCAGCGAAGCTGGAGGAGCAGTCAAGCCTGGGAGTGGGTCTCCTCGAGGTCCCAGCCTCAGATGGAGTTTTCTAAGTTTTGTAAATTAAACCGTGTTTCTCTTGATCTTTTTCAATTGGGAGATTAGAAAGTAGAACTCCTAGAACCTATTCTTAAGCGCGTTCTCCTCTGGGCCTCCGCCTCCTCGTGTCTTGTGGGCTCCCCGCTGGCAGAGTTGAGGGTTAGTCTGAGCAGCTGCCCTGAAGCAGAGTGTGGGGTGCTGGCCGGAGGCACAGGTTTGGGTCGTGGCTTCCGTTTCCTGAGCTTTTCCCAAGGCGGGTGTGCTTTCCCTGCCTGCGGTTTTGCTAGTCACTCTTTGGGAAGTCTCTCTCCACTCCTTGCTTCTTCTGGAGTAAGTGTGTATAGTGGTTGTAGTTTTATTTATTCACTCACGCACCTTATTTCTGCCTTAGGATTTAGCTTTGCCCTTTGGCCTGGGTCCTTCTCCAGGATGTTGCCCCCCCTCCCCCCAGCCCCACCCAGATTCTTGGACTTCCTTTGGGGGACTTTGCTTTGGGGGACTCCTGTGGCTGACCCATGCGGTCTGTTCCCTAGGACTCGCTGGCGTGCTTCAACCAGACCTACACCATTAACCTCTACTTGGTGGAGACAGGCCGGCGGCTGCTCGACACCGCGATCACCTTCAGCCTGGAACAGAATGGCACGCGGCCCGAGCGGGTGAGTCGGGGCCTGCGGGCTGCTCGGCCTGGGGCTCTCTTTCCTTGGTCCCAGCCGTGCGCTGTAGTCCTACCTGAGCCACTGGCCGGTCAGAAACGCCTATGACTACCAGCAAGAGAAGTGCCGCTTAGGCCAGGTTGTCAGCGTGCCGGGCTCCACGCTAAGCTGTTTACTCACTCGCTGATGGACTCGTCCTCCCGATAAGGGCCTTCCCTGGTGGTCCAGCGGTGAAGACTGTGCTCCCAGTGCAGGGGGCCTGGGTTCAATCCCTGGTCAGGGAACTAGATCCACATGCCAGAACTAAAGATCCCACGTGTGGCAACAAAGGTCCCCAGTCCCATAGCTAAGATGGGGTGCAGGTAAATAAACACTAAAAAACGTATCCTCCCGGTAGTCTTTCGATTACCACTGCCCTATCCTTATAAATAAGGAAGCCGTGCCTGGTGAGGTTCAAGATGCCGTCGCTGCCCAGCCCTGCCTCTGTGCACGTCCAGTGGTGTTCCTCAGCCTCCCTGGGCGGCTGCTGCTTGGTCTACTCCGGGCCTCCTGCTCGCTTTGTGGTGTGTGATCGGTGCATAATGAATGATCGGGTAGCCGAGAAGGTGTCAGGTTCCTCCGTAGACAGGACCCGAGCTACCTGCTCTTTTGCTCTGTCAGCTCCTAAGGATGCACAGTGTCTATAAGTGGAGTCCAAGAAACGCTGTGTGCTTTGGACACACGGGGACGCCGTGGCCTGACCTCTGACCACTCCTCATGCTTTGAATCTCAGGGTCTGGGCTCTGAGAGGTGTCTGGATCCCCGCTGACTGCAGGGGTCTTGACTCTTTGGTTGACAGCTGTACATCCAGGTCTTCTTGAAGAAGGATGACTCCGTGGGCTACCGGGCCTTGGTCCAGACAGAGGATCACTTGCTGCTTTTCCTGCAGCAGCTGGGTGAGTGGGCATCACTCAGCTCCTGTTTGTGGGCCTGCCCATGAGTTGCATTCAGACCCTTCATCTGGGGCTGTGGCCAGGCTTCTGGGAAAGATTCAGGTGTAGTGTATCCTGCCTATTTTTCCCAGAGCCCTAGGTGACCTGCCTTTGAATACTTCCTTAGCACTCCTGGGCGGGAGACAGAACTCTCCCCACTTCATCTCAGCCCCCAGCCCCGCCGCTTCTCTTTTTGGCCCGAGAGCGGGGGTGGCCCTGAGCCTCCGAGAAGGGTCCCTTCAGGGGACGGCGGAGGCGGGCCTGACTCTGGTGGCCTTGGCTCCTGCAGCAGGGAGGGTGGTGCTGTGGAGCCGCGAGGAGTCCCTGGCCGAGGTGGTGTGCCTGGAGATGGTGGACCTGCCACTGACCGGGGCACAGGCGGAGCTGGAAGGGGAGTTTGGCAAGAAGGCAGGTAGGAACGGGGGGCCGGGAGGCAGAGCTGCCAGTGGGGGCTCTGGGGCCGCTGGCACCCCCCTCCCTCCCCGGGCTTCGGGCGTGGCCGCTCTGCCGGCCTGCTCTGAACTCGCTCTGCGCCCCGTCTCCCGTGCGTTTGTGGCCCTGTGGCTTATGGGCCCACTCCTCTCCGAAAGGAGCGACGTGTGACTCTAGGGAAAGACCCTGATGAAAAGAGTCTTAATGTAGCATCGTCATAGCTGCTGTTGTTTGAGGACCTGAAGTCTGTCAAGCACCTTGTCAGGCACTGTATAGCTGTTGTCCCCAAAGCAGGAGTCCCACCTTTCCAGAGAGACGTGACTGGGCGGGCCAGGTTCTGTGGGGATAGGCCGGTGCCCTCCGAACCCGGCCGCGGTCCCAGACCCAGGGTGAACTTGGTTCACTCTCCCCTGGTTCCGTCCTGCCCCCGCCTCCCTCCATTCGTTCGCCCGGCCAGCCGGGTGGTGTTTGCTGGGAGCCTGCTCGGGGCCAGCCGCCCTGCTAGGCTCCGCAGGTGTGCTCAAGCCGAGGATTAATGTGCTTTTACTGTTTATTTCCGCTGCCTGGATCCAGCCATCCAAGGTAAAACCTGCTTCCCGCTGCCTGGTTGCTTGTTGCCTGCCCCACGGCTGGCTTTCTCCGTCGTTTGTCCCCTGGACTTGCCTCGGTGAGGTGTGCACCGTGCGTGCGTGGGCTGCTTGCCTGTGCCTTGCCCCGTGTGCCCATCGCTTCTCTCCCTCGAGCCGGGGCTGATGGACATTGGCCCAGAAAAGGCGCTGCTCTTGCCCGTGAGCGCCCTGCACCCCGCCCGGGGAGATCCCGGGGCCCTCACGAGGTCTGGTCTCGGCATCTTTCCCGTGAGCGCCCTGCACCCCGCCTCGGGGAGATCCCGGGGCCCTCACGAGGTCTGGTCTCGGCATCTTTCCCATGAGCGCCCTGCACCCTGCCCGGGGAGATCCCGGGGGCCCTCACGAGGTCTGGTCTCGGCAGCAGCCCGGTGGGTGCTGTGCCATTTTACAGATGGGGAGCTGGGGGCTGCGAGGTGAAGCACGTTTCCCAAGGTTGTTGTCTGATTCCTCAGTCGTGGCCGACTCTGTGCGACCCCGTGGACTGCAGCCCGCCTGGCTCCTCTGTCCACGGGGTGTCCCAGGCAAGAGTGCTGGAGTGGGTGCCGTTTCCATCTCCAAGGTCGCCCAGCCTGTAGGCAGTGCAGCTGGGATGTGCGTCCCGGCTGCCGACTCCGAGGCCTGGCTTCTCACCGTGCTGCCTTGCTGCGGTGACCGGTCTCGTCTCCAGAGGAGATTTGAGGGTGGTGGTCTCGTGGATGGAGGAAGGGGCGGAGTCAAAGGGAGCCCTGGGAGCGGGCTGCAGGGAGGTCTGTTGGGAGCAGGTTGAGCAACTGACAACGTAGGCCTGAAGCCGCGAGAAACAGAAGTACCAGTTGATGGCACACACACGTGCACCCCGGCACCCCCACAGCCTGCCCTCGTCTGGCTTTGTCACGGCGCCCGGGAGCCTTCTGCTGGCCGTTCTGGATGTGGGCTTGTGGTGGAGATGTTTGTGGCACGGCTGCACCCTGCATGGCTGCCCCCTGCCTCTTAGCCTCCTGTCCCGAGATTGCAGGCAGGTGGCGTGCTGAGAGCCCCGTGAGTAGGCCTTAGAAGTTCCCGCACGGCTGTGCCTGAGTGTGGGGCTGTTGGCATCGGACACAGGACTGCTCCCTGGGCTCGTGACCTGGGGTGTGGACCACACGAGTGCTGTGGAGGAGGGAGAGCCCTCCTTAAGGGGAGCAGGTGCCCCGTCGCCGGGAAGCCCCACTCCGCCGAGGAGAGAGCCTCAGCCGCGGTCCCTTTTCCTTGACACCAGACGGCCTGCTGGGCATGTTCCTGAAGCGCCTGTCCTCCCAGCTCATCCTGCTGCAGGCCTGGACCTCCCACCTCTGGAAAGTGTTTTACGATGCGCGGAAGCCCCGGAGCCAGATCAAGAACGAGATCAACATTGACACTCTGGCCAGGGATGAATTCAACCTCCAGAAGATGATGGTGATGGTGACGGCCTCGGGCAAGGTGAGCCCTTCAGAGGCCCCGGGAGCGGGACAGGAAGGCCGGGGCGGGAGCTGGGGCTGGTTCTGGTTTTCAAGGACAGAAGTAGTTCTGGGTCAGCCTTTCTGGTAGTGAGCCCGGTGTTTCTCTGGCAGCTTTTTGGCATCGAGAGCAGCTCTGGCACCATCCTGTGGAAACAGTATCTCCCGAACGTCAAGCCGGACTCCTCCTTTGAGCTGACGGTCCAGAGGACGACTGCCCACTTCCCCCACCCGCCCCAGTGCACGCTCCTGCTGAAAGACAAGGTGAGCCTCTGCCGCACCTCTGAGCCCGTGGGGGCGCGGTTTTGTGTTTTGTAACTCTAGCTGGACCTTGGGGATTCTCTGAGAGTTACATACAGAGACTCAGGGCTTAGAGCTCTGTTTTCTTGCGGTTTTTTGCCTGAGTGCCCCTCCTCCCCCACCAGGGGTGGTGGTGGCCGAGGAGGAAGTGGCTGTAGCGTAGGTGGGATGTTACCAGGCCCCTAGTAAGCCGGCCCTGTTTCTCCCAGACACAGGTGGGTGTCGGTACCTAGTGGGCAGCTGGCTCTTCTCCCGGGGATGGAGGGCAGGACGCCAGCTGTTCTTGCCTCTGCCTCCCAGCGAGCAGATGGCTCTTTGCAGATACATTCTGCCGTCATTGGAAAGGGGGCCTGGTAGACATTTCGTTTGTTCCTCAGCGTGACCCATTCTTAGATTTGGAGCTAGAGGCGGTTAAACTTTTATCCTTTTGACACATCAGCCGTCAGACGCTTTCACCTTCAGCCAAAGCTTTTGTTTTCCACAAGGCAGGGAAAGACTGGGGGATCCCCGAGGCTGAGCTCCGGTCCCCAGCTCCTTAGGATTTGCAGTCTTTTCCTGTTGGTGGAGGCTGAGCGTTGCTTGCCCTTTCAGGAGACGGGAATGAGCTCGCTGTATGTCTTCAACCCCATTTTTGGGAAGTGGAGCCAGGTGGCCCCCCCCGTGCTGAAGCGCCCCGTCTTGCAGTCTCTGCTCCTGCCCATCATGGATCAGGACTACGCCAAGGTGCTGTTGCTGATAGACGACGAGTACAAGGTACGCGTCTGCAGAGGCTGCAGGAACCACCCGCCACCCCCGCCCCCGCCGTCGATGGGTGGGGGCAGGGTGCTCACACAGCGGCTCGTGGGCCCCAGGTGGGCGCTGACTGCAGTCAGGCCTCAAAGGGCTTCTCTACGCAGCGCGATGGCTCTTTCTGCACTTGTGAAAACTGGGTCTCTTAAGAGAATTCAGTTTAAGACCTGATTGAATTTAGCAGACTTTAATTCCTTTAAGGTTTGTTGTTTTATTCTTAAGGCCCTCTTTGATGGGAAACAGTAAAGAGTCTGGAGAAATCCATGCTTAAGGATTCCTTCTAATCTAAGGACAATTTCACATTGTTTACATTTCTAATTGTTTGGGAAAGAAGTTTAGGAGTGCTATATCATGACATGTGAAAATTACATGAAACGGAAAGACAGTTTTACTGGAGGAGAGTCACGCTCTAGCTTACACGCTGCATGGCCGCTCTCTCACTCCCACCATAAGACTAAGAACTTGCGACAGATCACACGGCATACAAAGCCCCAAACACTTGCTATCTGGCTCTTCACAGAAACGGTTTGCCCATACTAGAGAATGAGCTTCAGGAAACCAAAACAGCTACAGAGAGACTAACCTGGAGACTAACTCTGCAGTTACTCGCTGAACCAAACCTAAATTAAGGCTAAGAAGAGAACACGAATATAGCAAGTGCAATAGTTGGATTTTCTGGCATTATAAATACAGTGGAACTATTTTTGGAAGTGTAGGAGAATAGGGAGATGTGTAAAACTTTTTAAATTTTTCAGTAAATTTTTATATTGGTATTATAAAAAAAAAAAAAAAAAAAAAAGGATTCCTTCTCCTTGAACTCTTTTTCTTTTTTTTAAAAAAAAACCCAAACATTTATTATTTTGATTTATTTGGCTGAGTCTTCGTTTTGGCTTGCAGGATTTTTGATTGCAGCATGTGGGATCTAGTTCCTTGATCAGGGATCAGTCCAGGGCCCCCTGTACTGGGAACGTGGAGTCTTAGCCACCAGACGACCAAGTCCCCCCCCATAACTCTTCTCTGGGGTTTTCTAGGTCACAGCTTTCCCAGCCACTCGGAATGTCTTGCGGCAGCTCCATGAGCTCGCCCCTTCCATCTTCTTCTACTTGGTGGACGCGGATCAGGGGCGGCTGTGCGGATATCGACTCCGGAAGGTGGGCAAGGGCATCCTGGCGGACCCGTGGTGGGAGGGGTGTAGGTAACAGGTGTGGATACGCTGGCCCTGGTGTTGTAAACGTGGATCGGCGTCAGCCTGGTGTCCGAGGCCATCATTCTCGGGTTTGTGGAGCAGGCCCGGTCGCTGCTGCCGTGGATAGAGCCGTGCACAACAGGCGGGCCTTGGCCCCTGAGGAGCGTTCACTCCACGTCCCTCTCCTGTGGCAGAGGGAGTGTTTTTGCCATCTTTAGCGGGGGAGGTGGGGATGGTGATTGAACAATAGCGCTTTCTGTACGAAGGTGGTATTATTGATCCACTCTTAATCGAATGCGAGTTTTGAATTTTATTTCTAGAATTGGGATCGATCTGCTCCGATTCTGACATACGTGAGTCCAGCTCTTGGAAGTACTGCTTCACGCTGGCTCTGAAGTCCTGCTCTGAGCTTCACAGGGGCTGCCTTGGCCCCGAGAGCAGGGCCACGTTGAGGGCTGATCTGAGACGTGTCCTCCCCGGCGGGTCCTGCCGTCCTGTCTGGAAGCCTTTTGGAGAGGCTCAGACCTCGGGCCCGGCTGCTCGTGCAGGAGGCCTGGCTGTGCCCCTCGTACACTTGGCATCCTTGGGCAGATGGCTTCCGGCTGGTCTTCTGTTTTCTTGTCTGTAAGACAAAACGGTAGTAATAGTACGTCAGAGTGTTTTCGTGATGAGCTGGAGAGTGAACACGTCTGAGTCTCGTAAAGCAGGGCCTGGCACACAGCCCACGCCTCGTAGGTTTCACCTGCTGTTGTTTAAAAAATGCGGCGCCCTTTCCTGACATTTTGTAACAGCTGCGGCTGCTGCTAAGTCGCTTCAGTCGTGTCCAACTCTGTGCGAACCCCAGAGACGGCAGCCCACCAGGCTCCCCCGTCCCTGGGATTCTCCAGGCAAGAACACTGGAGCGGGTTGCCGTTTCCTTCTCCAATGCATGAAAGTAAAAAGTGAAAGTGAAGTCGCTCAGTCATGTCCGACCCTCAGCGACCCCATGGACTGCAGCCTTCCAGGCTCCTCCATCCATGGGATTTTCCAGGGAAGAGTACTGGAGTGGGGTGCCAGTGCCTTTTCCGTTTGTAACAGCTAGCCTTTAGCATAAACAGCACAGGAATGGTCTGTCCAGAGAGTGTGCTCTTTACCCAGTGGGTAAAGAGACACTGCTCTTCTGAGTTGATGGAAAAGGGACCTTGAAAGAGAGAGTTCTTCATGGGCGGGGGTGTGACCCAGGGTGCGGGTGTCATGGACCAGTGGAACCCTGAGGGTGTCATCGTAAAGACGGTCGAGGGGAGACACAGGAGTCAGAGCTCCAGAGGGAGTCAGCCGGGGGTGGGCTTCCAGGCTCTGACCTCCGGGGGCTCCCTGGTGACCTTGCTCTCCGGGAGGGTTTTAGTGAACTCTGGTGTTTTCATAGGAATCTGTGAAATGTTTTCATCGGAGCCGTATTTTTTAATAAAGATTATTATCGAAAAGATTAAAAAAAGAAGTAACATGTGAATGCATTCTTCTGGTGAAAGTTTGCACGGATACAGCGTTGTGTGAGCAAACTGTGAAGGGCCTGTTGAGCCCCATTGCCAGCTGCTTCCCCGGCTAGAATGCGCGTCCGTGGCCCGCATGCCTTCCGTGGCCCGCTGCCGTGCCCTCCGCTGAGGACACGACCGCGAGGTCCGCGTGGGCAGGCGCGGCGTGTATACTTCTTACCTGAACTGGAATTGAGCCACATTTAATCAGTAGGAAATCTGCTTTGTTCACTTGATGTGTTTCCTACTTCCTTCTTTTGTTAAACCCATATCTGATTAAAATACAACACTGAGAAGAGTGCAGAATGCTGCGGTCACTGCTCAGCGGCCCTCACAGAAGGACCACAGCTGTGTACGCAGCGGTCAGAGCAGGAAGCCCCTCCAGTCGCTACCTGCCCCCCACCCTAGGGCTCCGTGTAACCACGTGTGGAGGTATAATCACGCGTTTAACCATACAGGTTTATTGGTTTCTTATGACAATAAAGAGTATTTCTTGTCACATTTTGAGGTCCCTTCCAGCTTAGTAGTTCCCCGCTGGCTCAGTGTACAGGGACCTTAGATGTTAGTAATAAGTGGTAAGTTTCCTTTGAGTTAGTCTTACTCAGATAAACAATGGGAAACTACTAACTATCCTGCTTCTTTCACACTGGCTCTAGTATCTTTCTGTTTTTTTTGACAGAAAGTAGGAGTGTTGGTGGATGTGAGTGAGGAGGGGTGGCTCTGAGGTCCCCATGGGTGCAGGGCCCGGCCCGTGCCCAGAGGGCGCAGAGTCGGGTTGTGTCTGACCCCACGGCTGGGCTGGAGGAGCTGCTTTTCAGCTGCCGGGTCTTCAGGTTCACGTGCGTCACACTTAGTGAAGCTGCACTTCTTGGAGTTGAAGGTCTGCTGGCAGCCAGGGCACTTGAACTTGGCTCTGCGTTGGGCCTCAGCCACACGCCCCTTGTTCTGCATGTCAGTGCGGATGGACTCCACGGCTTGGCTGACCGCTGCGCCCTGGAGATTTCCAAAGGCACCGCGCTGTGCTGTCTGGAGCCTGGACTGGGGACAGTATGGGATCACACATATATCCCCCAGAGAGGACTGTCTCAGGTCCCATCGGGCAGCCCAGACAAGCAACAGGTGCCTCCAGCTGCCCAGGAGGCTGCTGTTTGTAGCCATTGACACAGGCTTTACTGGTTTTCTAACTTGAACTAGGAGTTCCAAAACCTCTTCCCAGACCAGATCCTTATTGCTGCTTCTCTAGGACCTCTGAACCCTGTTCCACCCTGCACAGAGGCGCCTGCTGAACTGCAGGCCAGGTCTCGCTACACTTATCGGGGGCCTGAGGGTACCTTCCTGATGATCGGTGCCGGTTCCTTCTCTTTGGCCCCACCCCAGGACCTCACCACTGAGCTGAGCTGGGAGCTGACCATCCCCCCGGAGGTGCAGCGAATCGTCCAGGTGAAGGGGAAGCGCAGCAGCGAGCATGTCCACTCGCAGGGCCGAGTGATGGGGGACCGCAGCGTGCTCTACAAGGTATGGCGGCCGCCTGCTGTCGTGCAGAGGAGCCGGGCTTGCGTTCTGGCTCTGCGATTGGTGGAGAGGGGAGCTTTCTGCCAGTTTTTTTTATCCCTTTGAGCCTTACTTTATTGCTTGTGAAATGGGCCTGTGAAATATGCCGTCCTCCTGGGGTGGTGGAGATGATCACACGAGACAGCACCCAGTGCCAGGCAAGTGACCACTGCCTGGCAGCTGCCATCTGTTAGGGTTAGTGGTAGTGCTGATAGACGTTTCTGGGGTTAAACCTTAGTCGATCCATCAGAAACTCTGTCTGTGATCCAGCATCCTCCTGAGTGGGAGATGAAGAGGTGACTCGTCAGCTGCAGAACCATCCTGTGGAGGAACGTAGTCCTTAAGGTGATGAACATGAGTTACAGCCTCTGGCAGAGCAGAGTCGGAGTTGGAGGAGGAGCGAGGCCTAGAGGGGAGCCGGTTTTGGCAGGTGTGGAACAGGACCTAGGCCTGGGGCACGTTGAGTTTGCCGTGAGACGTCTGAGCAGTGATACTGACGTGGTGGTCCATTAGTTGGGTCTGGAGTTCAGGGAGGGGCCTGGCTCGGACATGTAAACTTGGGCGATGCCAGCCCCTGTAGGTGTTCTGGAAGTCATCAGATTGGCTGAGGTCACCAGGAGAGCGGGTGCAGCTAGAACACCCAGAGACTGGGGAAAGGAGGACGGACCTGCAGAGGGGACTGAGAAGGAGCAGCCACTGAGGCAGAGGACAGATGGGCCTGGCGTCCTGGACGCCGGGGGGAAGGCGTCTTAGGAAGGGAGTGATCGCTCGCGTTACTGACCTAGTCGGTCAAGTTAGACGAGAACCGAGACGTCTCCGTTGCTGTGGTAGTCGCAGGGCCCTGGTGGAGAGACGTCAGGTTGCTGGACCAGTGTCCTTCCGTCAGGAAGTGGGCCGGCTTGGGTTGTGTCTTGAGTGACTGTTTGCTTGTGACTTGAGCGAGTTGCTTAACTACTTTAAGATGTTTCATCTGTGAAGTGTAGGTAGTAACTTCTGTTTGCGAGGATATTCATGAGATTCAATGAACCAAGCCCAGCCCCCAGTGGACACTGAAAAAGTACAATGATGATGACCCCTGATAGGAAGTTCTTCCACCCAGAAAAGCTGCTTCCTCTGCCAGCTGGAGGGCTCTGTGCCCACCTCCCTGCCCCAGGCTCACGGTGGGGTGCCACTGTGGTTCTGAAGGAGCCTTTCCCTCCGTCTTCCCAGAGCCTGAACCCCAACCTGCTGGCCGTGGTGACGGAGAGCACGGACGTCCACCACGAGCGCACCTTCATCGGCGTCTTCCTCGTGGACGGCGTCACGGGGCGCATCGTCCACTCGTCCGTGCAGAGGAAGGCCAAGGGCCCCGTCCACATCGTGCACGCCGAGAACTGGGTTGCGGTAGGTGGGCGGGCGGCCTGGGCGACGCAGCCTCCAGGGCCTGGCCGGCCTCCTGCAGCTCCAGTCCCCTCCCGACCTCTTGTTCGGGAAACCGGTTGCTGCTTGGTGCTTTCAGAATTCAGAACCCCTGGCTGGCAGCAGAGGGGGCTGGGTAGGGAGCCGGGATGCCTGGATTTGATTGAGTTCTTCCATTTTCTGATTTTATAGCTTCTAACTAGTTACTTAAGCTCTCTGTGTCATACCAGAGGGGTAACAGCAGTCACCTCATCTAGTCAAGTTTTGAACAGTGCCTGGCATGTAGAAAGCACTCAGATGTTAGCTGTTAGTCTCGTGACTTGTAAGACTCTTGCGAACTCATTTTTCTTGGGGTGCACCTGGATAGTCCAGATGCAGCTACCCTGAATGTTACTGAATTCAGTGAAAGTGAAAGTCACTCAGTTGTGTCCAACTCTTTGCAACCCCATGGACTGTATAGTCCATGGGATTCTCCAGGCCAGAATACTGGAATGGGTAGCCTTTCGCTTCTCTAAGGGATCTTCCCAACCTCAGGATTGAACCCAGGTCTCCCGCATTGCGGGAGGATTCTTTACCAGCTGAGCTACAGGGGAAGCCCAGCTCAGGAGCAGGAAGAAAGCTGGGATGCTGGTGGCTTTTTCCTTCTCGGACTTGCCTCTGCACGTCGATTCCCCTTCCCAGCCGAGCCAGCAGCCGGCCCTGAGCAGCGCCCCCTCCTCTCCGCAGTACCAGTACTGGAACACCAAGGCTCGGCGCAACGAGTTCACGGCGCTGGAGCTCTACGAGGGCACGGAGCAGTACAATGCCACAGCCTTCAGCTCCCTGGACCGCCCGCAGCTGCCCCAGGTCCTGCAGCAGTCCTACATCTTCCCCTCCGCCATCAGCGCCATGGAGGCCACCATCACAGAGCGGGGCATCACCAGCCGCCACCTGCTCGGTGAGTGAGCTGCGCCCTCGGCGGCCTTGCTGGGATCCGCGAGGAGGGCTTTGTTTCAGCAGAGGACGCGCCCCAGTCCAGTCGGCTTTGCCGTCTGTGAGAGAGCTGACGCACCCACCCCAGCCCTTGTTTCTGATGGACCGTTTTCATGACGCCTCTGCTTTGTTTGCCCCTCGCTCGGAACGTTGCGCCCTGATGGCGTCCCTCACGGGTAGCCTGTGCAGATGGGCTGCAGAGACTGGCGAGGTGCAGGGTCTCATCTTTGTGTAGTTCAGATTCAGGACGCAGTGACTGCATAACAGGCTGCTCCATCCAGTTGTTTTTACCAAAGACGTTTGGGGCTCTGAGCTGTGACAGACACTCTGCATCATTGTTTTATCCTCAGAAGTGAGGAAGACAGCCCTTTTAGCGGTTTCCCCTGTTTAATTCCCTCTGTTCCTAAAACAGGCGATCCTGCGGGACCTCATGTTGCCAGGCCCTTCCTGTCTCCTCCTCCCATCCACCCCCCATCCCCTATGCCCCTGCCCCCATCCCGCACCAGCTTCCCTGCATCCTATCCCCTCCCCCATGTTTCCCCCCATCCCCACCCATCGCCCGCCCAATCCTGCACCAGCCTCCCTGCTGCCCCAGCGCGCATGCTCGTGTTTTGCGACAGCAAGCAGCCCTGCTGAGCTGGGCAGGTGCTACTGGAGAACAGGATGGGAGATATAGAGGTCCACGGGCCTTCCACTCTTTTCTCTTTCATCATTCCCTAGTTCTTGATTCTAGAACTTTATTTTCTGATGTCTCAGGATGATATGTGAAGAGACTAGTGTTTTCAAAAGTGAGAACCTTCCTACAGATCCATGTGTATTAAGACTATTGTTTTTGGCCATTGAAGGGCATCTCATTGACCTGTTTTTTTGGTTTTAAACTCTATTTTGATTTCTGCGATAAGGACATTTTTGTAAGTAGCCCTAATCTGGGATCAGGTTCGCGTGAACACTCACTTCTGTTGACTTGTCTCTGTGCAGTTGGGCTGCCTTCCGGAGCGATCCTTTCCCTTCCTAAGGCCTTGCTGGATCCTCGGCGCCCTGAGATCCCAACAGAACAGAGCAGGTAGGCCCTTGTGGGACACCCCGAAGGCTGTGACATTAAAGAGCTCCGCCTGTGGGTGATGTTTGGTCCTCTGTCAGCTGTGCTGTGGGCGTGGCCGTGAACAAGTCTGCCCTCACGGAGCTTGCGTTCTAGCAGGGGAGGCGAGATGGACGATAAGTAAGATAAGCAAGTGAAATAATGCTATGTTAGATGCTTGTAAACGCTAAGGAGAAAAAACTTATAAAAAGGGACAGGGGGCTAGGAAGGGGTGGTACACGGGGTGAGGTTTGAGACGGTGGCCTGGGAAGGCCCCCCTGAAAAGGTGACATTTGAGTAAGCACTTGAAGGAGGCGAGAAGCTGGCCTTGGGGATGTCTGAGGGCGAACCTTCCAGGCGGAGGAAACTGCCATCACAGATGCCTGAGGTCGTATCTGGTGAGTTACAGGAAGGGCTGGAGGCCACTGCGGCCGCCAGCAGCAGGCACACTGGGAAATGAGGGGAGGGAGTTGACTGGGCCCAGGTCTCATGGGGAGACAGTAGCTCGTTACCGATCATATCCATTTTTAAATTTCTGGCCATCATCTCTGTATGTTTTCTTGCCTCTGTCCTGGATTCTCTTCCCTCAGGGGTGAGGAACTGTGGGCAGGGTGAGGAGGTGCTAGGTATGTCCCCACACGTAGGGGAGGGAGGAGGATGGTTCAGAGAGCAGGAGGCTACAGCTGAGCACTGAGGCACTCTGGAGTAAAGAGCCGCCATCGGCCTAGTGGCTCAGTGTCTTGTTTTTAAACTGGTCCTTGCTTCCTCTGGTGTGAAATCGCCGGTTGTCTGGGATGTTTTAGACTCAGAACAAGGTAGGAATCCAGGTCTTACCCTCTACACAGCGTCCTCTCTTGTGGCCCTTCCCTTCCAAACACTCAGCGGCTCGGCGTTCAGCTCCCTGATGCACGTAGGCCCAGAGGAAGACCGGAGGCTGATCCATGGCCTGGAAACCGCCCAGGGCTCAGGGCAGCGGGAGATCCCCTTAGAGCAGCTTTGAAAGCGATCCTGGCTGATGTTTTTGCAGAGAGGAGAACCTGATCCCGTATTCTCCAGACGTGCAGATCCACGCAGAGCGGTTCATCAACTATAACCAGACAGTCTCCCGAATGCGAGGCATCTACACAGCCCCGTCGGGCCTGGAGTCCACTTGTCTGGTGAGCAGAGCCCCCAGCCCGCCCTGTGCCCCCTCGTCCAGCCACAGCCGCCCTGCATGACACCTGCTCTCTGCTCCCCCTTGGGAAATGACTGAGGAGCCTGTCTCCCTTCTGACCCAAGTCTGTGGCCGTGGCGGCCGCCGGCGCCTTTCTCACGGGCTCTCGCTCCCTCTGCCCTCCAGGTCGTGGCCTACGGTTTGGACATTTACCAGACCCGCGTCTACCCGTCCAAACAGTTCGACGTCCTGAAGGACGACTATGACTACGTGCTCATCAGCAGCGTCCTCTTTGGCCTGGTCTTTGCCACCATGATCACGAAGAGGCTGGCGCAGGTCAAACTCCTGAACCGCGCCTGGCGGTAAAGGCCTGAGACCCCCTGCCAGAGAGCAGAGAGCCGAGGGGAGCGAGGGTCGGGCGCCAAGCTCCAGCGGCATGTGCTGGTCCCCCTTGGGGGACCCCCCCTTGGGGGGGACGTGCATCAGGCGCTCATCTCAGTTAAGCGCCGTGGGGAGGAAGATGGACTCTCGTGGAGACTGCTCTGGGGACACGTCTGCGGAGGAGTCACCAGAGGCGGACGCAGGCTGGACTCTGTCAGCCGAGACCACAGAGCATCCTGACCGACTTTCCCCTGGAGTCCCAAGGCTGTCGTCATCCCCTTCTGTGCCTGTGCACGAACGTCACTGTCCTATAAGACCTCCCTCAGACCTCTCTGTCTCGTGAGGCCTGCTTAAATCGATTCCCCTTCTGTGCCCGTCCACGAACGTCACTGTCCTGTAAGACCTCCCGCAGACCTCTCTGTCTCGTGAGGCCTGCTTAAATTGATTCCCCTTCTGTGCCCGTCCATGAACGTCACTGTTCTATAAGGCCTCCCGCAGACTTCTGTCTCTCGTGAGGCCTGCTTAAATTGATTCCCCTTCTGTGCCCGTCCACGAACGTCTCTGTCCTGTAAGACCTCCCACAGACCTCTCTCTCTCGTGAGGCTTAAATTGATGTTGGTTTGCCTTCTGTCTCCCAGATATATCTGGAAAGCCTTCTCCTTGCTTCCAAAGTCAGAGGGAACTCTTACCGATAACTCTACCTTATAGGTGCATTTGCTGTCTTATACTGGGGAGAAAGAAGAGCCACCCTTAGCTGAGGTTTGAGAACCGATCCAGCCTCTCATGGCTTCTTTCCAAAGTAACTATGGGTCGAGGAATCTATATTTGTGTCACAATTTCTCTTAACTAAGCCTCTCGTTTCATGCTCCCATTCATGAGTGGGCCAGCCGGCCTTAGATTCAGTTTATTGAAAACCACGTGAATAATAGTGTTTTCATTTGTCAGTCATCGTCCAAGCTTTTCTCCTAAGATGTGTCAGAGCTGAGGCCTTTTTAGTACTACTGAATTGTCTGCACTTTGAAAGGATTTCAAGGGAGGAAGGCAAATCTGCCTGTTTCACACTCTCTCTTAACCTCTCATTTCACCTTCAGGCTGACCTGGTCATCTTATAACCCAGTTGGAAAAAGTTGTCCTTGTTTAAGAAACCTCATTATTTATGTTTGGTTATGTGTTAATGCGTGGGTTACTATACTTCTTTTAAAATCAGCAAATTTTAAATCTTACCTCTAAATGAGGGAAGGAAAGGGTAGGGGTGGGACATGGGCGTCTTGTGGATGTAGCCTTGTTGACTGGCTGGGCTGCTGTTTCTGGTGCAAACTAAAGACAGCCTAAAAATTTTCGCTGTCGGTGGATTTGGGGAATGATGGAGTTTCTCTCTGCTGTGAAGAATGAAATGTACAGAGAGCCCTGTCGGGAGAGAGGTACGTTTAAGTGTCCGAATAAAGCGAGTGGCGAATGACAATGTTCAAGTCCTGTTTTGTGGCTTTGGAACGTCTCATTGAGGCCACTGCTGCCTCGGAGGGGACAGAGCTGTGTTCCGGAGTGGAGCGAGCACAGTGTTTTAATGGGAAACAGGCCAGTTTAATCATGCAAGAGTTGTGTCATGTAAATAACAACAGTTTTTGTTTCTGTGGTCACATGCTGGTGGTAGAGAAGGAAGAGAAAGAATAATTTTACTTTATTATTATTATTTTAGCATTTATTTACCCGGCTGCCTTGGGTCTTGGTTACAACACACAGGATGCTTGTTGGATTATGGGGGCCCTTTCCTTCCTTCTCTGGTTGTGGCCTGGGGGCTCAGTAGTTGCGGCTCGCAGGCTTCCTTGCCCCTTGGGATACGGGATCTTAGCTCCCTAACCGGGGATTGAACCTGTGACCCCTGCGTTGCAAACTGAAATCTTAACCACTGGATCTCTGGGAAGTCCTGTGAAATTTGATTTTAATGAATGGATGAACATCTGAGTATCTTCAGAAAAAAACAGGCAGCTATTCATCCTGACTCAAGGCTTAATTTTGTTTAAAGTGACCTGGGAGATGGGGATAAGTACCAATTAAAGAAAAAAAAATCTGCCCTACTTTTGAGGAAGCCTGGCTGGGATTTTGCCTGGCCTGTATAAATGTGGACAGGCTGCATCCTTAGCTGTTGCCCTGACGCCTGCTCTGCTTACATAGTAGCCCAATCAATCTGCTAAATTCTAGTTTTCACGTATGTGCCAGAGTCTGAAAGAAGAAGCTGATGAGATGGAAGTTAATCTGCCTTTCCGTAAAATTCCTTATATTTCGGCTTTAATCATAACTATGTTACTGAAGGTTATTGAAAAGCATTTAAAGTAGCTAATGCTAATGACCAGAGAAGGCAGTGGCACTCCACTCCAGCACTCTTGCCTAGAAAATCCCATGGGCGGAGGAGCCTGGTGGGCTGCTGTCCATTGGGTCGGTAGGAGTTGAACAGGACTGAGCGACTTCACTTTCACTTTTCACTTTCATGCATTGAGAAGGAAATGGCAACCCACTCCAGTGTTCTTGCCTGGAGAATCCCAGGGACAGGGCAGCCTGGTGGGCTGCCGTCTGTGGGGTCGCACAGAGTCGGACAGGACTGAAGCGACTCAGCAGCAGCAGCAGCATCAGCAGCGCTAATGGCAGGATCAAATCTCAGTCTCCTTAGATCTCAGCCTTTCTTATCTTAGGGCAGCACTTGCTTCTGACCAGCTACACTGAGCCTCTGCCTATGGCTTTTGAAACCGCTTCCTCTGAATTCTCTGATGTGTCTCCTTCCTTCTTTCTCCTTCCTTTCCTTCTCTGCTCCTCTCTTTCTTCCATCCTGCCGGGGGTGGAAGTACAAGTCCTATCACTGGACTGCCGGGGAATTCCTGTCTGATCTGTTTTCTTGTCTTCCTCTTTTTCTGTGTGTATCCCAAGAGCCGTCTGTTTTCCCCTGCCTTCACTGTTGTTCAGTCACTCAGTTGTGTCCGACTCTTTGGGATCCCATGGATTGCAGCACGTTCGGCTTCCCTGTCCTTCACCATCTCCTGGAGGTTAAATCTTGTCTCTAAATGAGGGGAGGAAAGGGTAGAGGTGGGACACGGGCGTCTTGTGGATGTAGCCTCATTAACTGGCTGGATTGTCATCTCTGCTGCAAACTAAAGATGGCCTAAAAATGTTCCCTGTCGGTGGATTTGGGGACTGATGGAGTTTTTCTTTACTGAGAAGAATGAAATGTACAGGGTGCCCTGTTGGGAGACAGGTACTTGCAGTGTTTGAGTTAAGGAAGGAAGTTCCTCAGTATTTTTATTAGTGTGGTTAGCATACAAGATCCTTTGGTGTAAAATTTTGCTGCTGAAGAGTATTCAGTGATTCTGTCTCTTTTGGGAATCACGTAGAATGGTCTGTGGTTTTTGCTCTAATTTCTTCTTCGTCTTTGACTGGTTGGGAGTCAACGATTGGGAAACATGAATTGTAGTTAGAACATTCAGGATCAGTAAGAGCTTTTAAAAATTTTGGTAGTTTTCTTTGGCAGAGGGGTTTAAAAAATCATGTATTATGCTCCACTGACCCTCTTAAAATTATACAGCCTTTTAATTTAATAGCACTTGAAGAGTGGTGATAGCTGCTCCCCTTCTCCCATCCGTAGCAAAGAAGTTTGGTGAGCAGCTAATACGCAGTTAATACTGTTTGATTGTCATAAATTAGGAGATGTTGTTCAGTTGCTAAGTTGCAATTAGGAGTGGTTCTCCAAAACAAGTTACAGAGTTAAATGTTTCTGCACCCAGATAATTCTTGCTAGCCTTCTTCCAATGTGTATTTTGCCTACAGTCTACAACCGTAAGTCGCCAGGCATTTTGCCTTTCTCTTAGTTGCAGCATGTGGGACCTAGTTCCCTGACCAGGGATCACACACCAGTCCCCTTGCATTGGGAGCGCAGAGTCTTAGCCGTTGGATCACCAGGGAAGTCCCCTATAACTTGCCTTTTTTTGATAAGAACTTATTACATAAGCTACAATTATCAGGCTTCCCTGGTAGCTCAGCTGGTAAAGAATCCACCTGCAATTCAGGAGACCCTGGTTTAATTCCTGGGTTGGGAAGATCTCCTGGAGAAGGGATAGGCTACCCACTCCAGTATTCTTGGGCTTCCCTGGTGGCTCAGCTGGCAAAGAATCCACCTGCAATTCAGGAGACCCTGGTTTAATTCCTGGGTCGGGAAGACCCCCTGGAGGAGGGATAGGCTACCCACTCCAGTATTCTTGGGCTTCCCTGGTGGCTCAGCTGGTAAAGAATCCATCTGCAATTCAGGAGACCCTGGTTTAATTCCTGGGTGGGGAAGATCTCCTGGAGAAGGGATAGGCTACCTACTCCAGTGTTCTTGGGCTTCCCTGGTGGCTCAGCTGGTAAAGAATCCACCTGCAATTCAGGAGACCCTGGTTTAATTCCTGGGTGGGGAAGATCTCCTGGAGAAGGGATAGGCTGCCCACTCCAGTGTTCTTGGGCTTCCCTGGTGGCTCAGCTGGCAAAGAATCCACCTGCAATTCAGGAGACCCTGGTTTAATTCCTGGGTCGGGAAGATCTCCTGGAGAAGGGATAGGCTACCTACTCCAGTGTTCTTGGGCTTCCCTGGTGGCTCAGCTGGTAAAGAATCCACCTGCAATTCAGGAGACCCTGGTTTAATTCCTGGGTGGGGAAGATCTCCTGGAGAAGGGATAGGCTGCCCACTCCAGTGTTCTTGGGCTTCCCTGGTGGCTCAGCTGGCAAAGAATCCACCTGCAATTCAGGAGACCCTGGTTTAATTCCTGGGTCGGGAAGATCTCCTGGAGAAGGGATAGGCTGTCCACTCCAGTGTTCTTGGGCTTCCCTGGTGGCTCAGCTGGCAAAGAATCCACCTGCAATTCAGGAGACCCTGGTTTAATTCCTGGGTGGGGAAGATCTCCTGGAGAAGGGATAGGCTGCCCACTCCAGTGTTCTTGGGCTTCCCTGGTGGCTCAGCTGGTAAAGAATCCACCTGCAATTCAGGAGACCCTGGTTTAATTCCTGGGTTGGGAAGATCTGGAGAAGGGATAGGCTACCCACTCCAGTATTCTTGGGCTTCCCTGGTGGCTCAGCTGGTAAAGAATCCACCTGCAATTCAGGAGACCCTGGTTTAATTCCTGGGTGGGGAAGACCCCCTGGAGAAGGGATAGGCTACCCACTCCAGTGTTCTTGGGCTTCCCTGGTGGCTCAGGTGGTGAAGAATCCACCTGCAATGCGGGAGACCTGGGTTCAATCCCTATGCTGGGAAGGTCTGCTGGAGGGGGACATGGCCCCCCATTCCAGTATTCTTGCCTGGAGAATCCCATGGACAGAAGAGCCTGGTGGGCTGAGAGGAGCGTGGCAGGCTGCAGTCCGTGGGGTCACAAAGAGTCGGACACGACTGAGCGACTTTCACATAGGGCTTCCCTGGTGGCTCAGATGGTAAAGAATCTGCCTGCAGTGTGGGAGACCTGGGGTTGATCCCTGGGTTGGGAAGATCCCTGGAGGAGGCATGGCAGCCCACTCCAGTATTCTTGTCTGGAGAATCCCTATGGGCAAAGGAGCCTGCAGAGCTACCGCCCATGGCGTTGCAGAGAGTCAGATACGACTGAATGACTAAGCACTATTGCATAAGCTACAATTATCAGGATTATCCCAAATATTACTTATAGCTTTCTGTTCACTTAAAATTTTGTTTTAAGGTCCTGGATCTATTTTTTATTTGGAATGCTTTCTTCCCCTCTCAGAATCTGGTTTGTCTGAAATCTAAACTCCATAAAGCCTTCCCTGTTGACTTTGGCTACCCAGGACCTCCAAGTTTCCTGGCTACTAACCACACAATTTCCTGAATGATGTATCCTCATATTTTGTTATTTCAGTCATTCTTCGCCTCCCAGGGATGGTCAGACTGTTTTCTGAATTCCTCATGGTCCTAAGCATGAAGTGGCCACTTGACTAAACAGGTCCCCGAATGGTTACACCTTCTTCGCAGAAGCCTTAGGACATGTGTCCTTCGTTTCTTAAGTTTCTACAGTGCCTTTGATGATTTCCTATGGAGTTCTTATATATATATATATATATTTAAATTTATCTTAAATTGGAGGATCGTTGCTTTGCAGGGTTGTGGGTTTGTGCCGGGCAACAGCGCGGATCCGCTATGTGTATGCTTACTCCTCAGCCGAACTCCCCTACTGTGCATCCCGCCGTCTGGGTCGTCACAGAGCGCCAGGCTGAGCTCCCTGTAGTAAGGAATTCTTACACGGATTGAAACGCCAAGAGGTCGTCCTAACCCACCTTTTCCTGTTGTGCCTGGAGCTCTGACAGACCTACTTTACCACTTTTTACAAAATGCTCATAAAATCAACATGGGGACTGAGGGGTTTCCCTGCGGGTCCAGTGGTGAAGACGCTGCACCCCCACGGCAGGGGATGCAGGTCGACCCTGGTCAGGGAGCTCCGATCCTGTGTGCCATACAGCGTGGCCAAGAGAAAGAAAGGAACACATCTTTCTGATCTTATATTTATATGTTCTTACGTAAAGTAAAAGAACTTTGATTACTCGTACTCAAAGTCCAATATTCAAATATTGACAGTTATCATTCTTGTCAATCATTATTTGACAATATTCAAAATAAGGTAGATGGCATTCTGTGCACTTTTATTTTATAAAATGTACACTGAGGATTCCCTGGTGGTCCAGCAGTTAAGATTCTGAGCTACCACTGCAGGGAGTGTGGGTTTAATCCCTGCTTGGGGAACTACAATCTCATATGCCACTCCATGTGGCCAAAAAAAAAAAAAAAAAAAAAAGTGAACTGCTTCAATTTTTGCTGCTAAGTTTTTTATTTTAAAAGACTATAGAAGTTAAAAATAATTGAAGCAATGTCCCCAAAATATTAAGGCAACTCTCCCCCTTCAGCACTTTCCCCAACCCTCTTTTGCCTAGAGGTAAGAAAAAGAAATGCAGAAAAGCAAAGTGGCTGTCTGGGGAGGCCTTACAAATAGCTGTGAAAAGAAGAGAAGCGAAAAGCAAAGGAGAAAAGGAAGGATACACCCATTTGAATGCAGAGTTCCAAAGAATAGCAAGGAGAGATAAGAAAGCCTTCCTCAGCGATCAATGCAAAGAAATAGAGGAAAACAACAGAATGGGAAAGACTAGAGACCTCTTCAAAAAAATTAGAGATACCAAGGGAACACTTCATGCAAAGATGGGCTCAATAAAGGACAGAAATGGTATGGACCTAACAGAAGCAGAAGATATTAAGAAAGAGGTGGCAAGAATACACAGAAGAACTGTACAAAAAAGATCTTCATGACCCAGATAATCACGATGGTGTGATCACTCACCTGGAGCCAGACATCCTGGAATGTGAAGTCAAGTGGGCCTTAGAAAGCATCACTATGAACAAAGCTGGTGAAGGTGATGGAATTCCAGTTGAGCTATCTCAAATCCTGAAAGATGATGCTGTGAAAGTGCTGCACTCATTATGCCAGCAAATTTGGAAAACTCAGCAGTGGCCACAGGACTGGAAAAGGTCAGTTTTCATTCCAATCCCAAAGAAAGGCAATGCCAAAGAATGCTCAAACACCGCACAATTGCACTCATCTCATACGCTAGTAAAGTAATGCTTGAAATTCTCCAAGTCAGGCTTCAGCAATACATGAACCATGAACTTCCTGATGTTCAATCTGGTTTTAGAAAAGGCAGAGGAACCAGAGATCAAATAGCCGACATCTGCTGGATCATCAAAAAAGCAAGAGAGTCCACAAAAGAAACAGCTGCTTTGTTGACTGTGCCAAAGCCTTTGACTGTGTGGATCACAATAAACTGTGGAAAATTCTGAAAGAGATGGGAATACCAGACCACCTGACCGGCCTCTTGAGAAATCTGTATGCAGGTCAGGGAGCAACAGTTAGAACTGGACATGGAACAATAGACTGGTTCCAAATAGGGAAAGGAGTACGTCAAGGCTGTATATTGTCACCCTGCTTATTTAACTTCTATGCAGAGTACATCATGAGAAATGCTGGGTTGGAAGATGCACAAGCTGGAATCAAGATTGCTGGGAGAAATATCATTAACCTCAGATATGCAGATGACACCACCCTTATGGCAGAAATTGAAGAGGAACTACAGAGCCTCTTGATGAAAGTGAAAGAGGAGAGTGAAAACGTTGGCTTAGAGCTCAACATACAGAAAACTAAGATCATGGCATCCAGTCCCATCACTTCATGGGAAATAGATGGGGAAACAGTGGCTGACTTTATTTTTCTGGGCTCCAAAATCACTGCAGATGGTGACTGCAGTCATGAAATTAAAAGACACTCCTTGGAAGGAAAGTTATGGCCAACCCAGACAGCATATTACAAAGCAGAGACATTACTTTGTCAACAAAGGTCTATCTAGTCAAGGCTATGGTTTTTCCAATAGTCAAGTATGGATGTGAGAGTTGGACTGTGAAGAAAGCTGAGCGCCAAAGAATTGATGCTTTTGAACTGTGGTGTTGGAGAAGACTCTTGAGAGTCCCTTGGACTGCAAGGAGATCCAACCAGTCCATCCTAAAGGAGATCAGTCCTGGGTGTTCTTTGGAAGGACTGATGTTGAAGCTGAAACTCCAATACTTTGGCCACCTGATGTGAAGAGCTGACTCATTTGAAAAGACCCCAATGCTGGGAAAGATTGAGGGCAGGAGAAGGGGATGACAGGATGAGATGGTTGGATGGCATCACTGACTCAATGGACATGGGTGGACTCCAGGAGTTGGTGATGGACAGGGAAGCCTGGCGTGCTGCGGTTCATGGGGTCGCAAAGAGTCGGGCACAACTGAGTGACTGAACTGAACTTACGTGACCTACTGAACAGTTTGGTATGCTGCTGCTGCTGCTGCTAAGTCGCTTTAGTTGTGTCCGACTCTGGGAGACCCCATAGACGGCAGCCCACGAGGCTCCTCTGTCCACAGGATTTACTAGGCAAGAATACTGGAGTGGGTTGCCATTTCCTTCTCCAACAGTTTGGTATGCATCTCTTCAGACAACATAATATTCTGCCACTTGATTTTCTTATCTAACAGATCATGGATCTCTCCCACTCTTTTTAGTGGTCACAGGGTTGAAACTTTTTTTTAATTAGAGTATTGTTGATTTACAATGCTGTGTTAGTTTCAGCAAAATGAGTCAGTTATACATATATCTGCTCTTTTACATTCTTTTCCCACATTGGCCATTACAGAGTATTGGGTAGAGTTCCCTGTGCTACACAGCAGGTTCTTATTGGTTATCTGTTGTATTTTATGTACAGCAGTGGTATTTGTCCATCCAGGCTCCCAAGTTGTCCCTCCCTCCCTTGCCCCTGGTAAACGTGAGTCTGTTTCCCTAACTCTGTTTTGTGGAAGTTCGTTTGTACCCTGTTTTTTTCCATCCCACGTAGAGGTGATGTCATGAATGTCTTTGTCTTTCTTCAGTCGGCATGACAGTCTCTGGGCCCACCTGTGTCGAGGCACACGGCGGTATTCTGTCTCTTTATGGCTGAGCGGTGTCCCGCTGTCTGTCACGCACCGCCTGTAGCCAGTCCTCTGCTCTTGGACATTTAAGCCGCTCCCATGTCCTGGCTGTCGGGAACAGTGCTGAAGTGGGCACTGGGTGTGTGTATCTTTGTGAACCATCGTTTTCTCAGACGTGCCCAGGAGTGGGATGGCTGGATCACACGGCAGTTCTGTTTTTAGGCTTTTAAGGACCCTCCGTGCTGTTCTCCACAGCGGCTGTGCCAGTTCACGTTCCAGCAGCAACGTAGGAGGGTTCCCTATTCTCTAGACCCCCCAGTCCATGGGGTCACAAAGGTTCAGGCATGACTGAGCCACTTTCACTTTCTCCAGCATTTATTGTTTGTAGATTTTTTGATGGTCATTCTTCTTTTTTAATTTACACTTTTTATTTTGCATCAGGGTACAGCTGATGAACAAGGTTGTGATGGTTTCAGGTGGACAGTGACGGGAGTCAGCCACACACGCATCCATTCTCCCCCAAATGCCCCTCCCTGCCAGGCTGCCATATAACATAGACCAGGTTCCCTGTGCTATACAGCAGGTCCTTGTTGGTTATCCATTTTAAATGCAGCAGTGTGCACACATCCATCCCAAACTCCCTAACTATCCCTCGCCCCCATCCTCCCCGCCGGCAAATGTAAATTTGTTCTCTGTGAGTCACTCTGTTTTGTTAGTAAGTTCATTTGTATCATTTCCTTTTAGGTCCCACATATTAATGTAAGGGCTGTCGTATGGTGTTTCCCTTCTCTGTCTGACTCCTCCAGTCAGTGTGACCATCTCTAGGTCCATCCGTGTTGCTGAAATGGCATTGGTGGCCATTCTGCCTGGTGTGAGGTGATGCCTCACTGTAGCTTTAATTTACATTTCTCTAATAATGAATGATGTTGAATGTCTTTTCTTGTGCTTTATAGCCATATGTATGTCTTCTTTGGAGAAATGTCTGTTTAGAGTTTGCATCCTTTTCTTTTTGACCCTTCCCTGCAGCTCGTGGGGTATTAGTTCCTCAGCCAGGGACTGAACCCACGCCCTCGGCAGCGGAAGTGTGGACGCCTCTAACCACTGGAATTCCCTTCTGCCCATTTTTTTTATTGATTTTTTTTTTTGTTTTTGGATATTGAACTGCATGAGATATTTATGTATTTTGGAGATTGATCCCTTATCAATTACTTCATTTGCAAATATTTTCTCCCATACTGAGGGTTGTCTTTTCATTTTGTTTATGGTTCCCTTTGCTGTGTAAAAGTTTTTACTTAGGTTTCATTTGTATATTTGTTTTAATTTTCATTACTGTAGGGGGTAATGTAGGGAGATGGTGAAGGACAGGGAAGCCTGGCGTGCTGCAGTCCACGGGGTCACAAAGAGTTGGACACGACTGAGCGGCTGAACAAGTGCAGGAGGTGGGTCAGAAAAGACCTTGCTGTGATCTGCGTCAGAGTGTTCTGCCTGCTTTCCTCCTCAGAGTTCTATAGTACCCAGCCTTCCATTCAGGTCTTTAATCCATCTTGAGTTTATTTTTGTATATGGTGTTAGGAGTGTTCTACTTTTATGCTTTTATATGTAGCTGTCTAGTTTTCCCAGCACCACTTACTGAGGAGACTGTTCTCTGAAATTCTTAAGTGTTATTCCATTGAGGATTTTTATGAGATCAACTGAATACTCTTTTAGGTAAGTCTCTTTTGTATTTTCCATCTTTTATAGTAAAGAATGTGTACACCCGCCTCCTCATCTTTTAAGGAGTTTGGTGTGATGTTAGCTGAGACTGATCTCCCACCAAGAAGCCATTTTCCGAAAAGTCCTAGGGCTCATCTAAATTTCTGATTGCTGACGCGGGGAACATGCCTATTCCGGTAGAGACCGAGCGCATTTATAAAGGCATCTTTGTAAAACTGGGCTTTCCCGCTGGCTCAGATGCCACCTGCAATGCAGGAGACCCCACCTACAGACTTACCGTGAGGCACACTCCTTTTTTTTTTGTTTGGCTGAGTGTGCAGTTTGTGGGATCTGTCGCAACCAGGGACTGAACAATGCCCCCTGGGATGGAAGTGTGCAGTTCCGACCACTGGACCACCACAGAATTCCCTGAAGCACACTCTTGAGTACTGGTGCCTAACATGCAATCTGAAAGGATGCAAGTGAAGAGAGCAAAAATACACTTCAAAGGCACACCTACTCATATAATCTCCATCATACTTTATAGTTTTGGTGATATTATACATCCCATGTACTGTGGTAAGATAACCTAGGCTAGAAAACTGATAACCAGAATGCCAGTTTATTGATGACCGTGAAGACAAATTGCTAAGAGGAATAGACTACTCATGACTGCAAGTTGGAATATATATTCTCTCCTATGAAAAAGCCTGGAAACTAAGTTGAAATGCTATTGTAAGTTGGCTTGGTCATTAGGGACTTAGACTAGGAGGTGTGATATTCCATCCATGACTTTGTCAGGGACGTGTATGGGCACGAGAGACTAGATCTCGCACTTCTGCAGGCCCAGGCGCCCCTCCGCACGCCCCAGCAGTGCGAACGTACAACCGTTTGACTCCACTCCTCCCAGACTTCATGTACACTCCTCTGTTAAGAGCCCGCCACGCCATTATACTCACACTCACCAACTCAATGGACATGAGCCTGAGCAAGTTCTGGGAGATCGAGAAGGACAGGGAAGCCCGGCGTGCTGCAGTCCACGGGGTCGCAAAGAGTCGGACACAACTGAGCGACTGAACAACAGATGATAGCCGTGTTTTCCAATTACAAAGAAAAGTGTTTACAAATGTGTTTTTTAAAAATTCTTATTTTGATACAATTTCAGACTTATAGAGAGATTATAAGAAGAGTACTAAGGATTCCCCAAGTGTTGATATCTTCCCCTTTGTTTTATCTTCCCTCCAGTCTCTCAATGCGATGGTCCAAAACTCTGCTGAATGTAAATCCTCAAGAACGGCAAGAGCAGATCTGAGGAATATAAAAATCATTTGACGAATCAGAAACCCCTCTGATTTACTTTTTTGGCTGGGCTGTGAGGCATGTGGAATCTTAGTTCCCTGACCAGGTACTGAACCTGTGCCCCCTGCAGCGGAAGCGTGGAGTCGTAACCACTGGAAGCTCCAGTGAAGTCCCTACCCTGTTTCTTTCCTTGTCTACATTTAGAATGTGGATGCCATTCCAAATCTTTGTTATGAACACAAGAACAAACCTCCAATACTGAAATTAATGTGGTATTTATAGTGAAAGGTCATTACCTTAGAATGCATTCTTCAAATCTGTAAGCCCAAGATATTAAAAAAAGAATTTAAAATATGTTTATGTATAGGTGCAAATCTCCCTGTGATAGTCTGTTTGCCTTTTTACTGTCTTCCAGCTGCAGCAGATGAAGGCGATGCAGGCAAGCAGGATCATTTGATTTTTTATTATTTCCTGAAACCTCTCTAAGATAACCTTTGCAGATTAACTTTGTTCTTTGTGTAAAATAAAATTAGTCTCCCAAAAGCCACTAAAAAATGCTTGGTCCAGCCTTCTCTTTAGGACTCTAATTCTGTATGTTGCAATAGGGCACTATTTATTGTGTTACAGAAAGGTTTCTTTTACCATCTTTTATTTTTTGTATTTTTTATAAAATCTGCTGTTATATTAAGTAAGACACTAATATAAGTCAGACACTAAAGGAAAGTCCCTACTGTTAACTCTGAAGCCAGGTTTTCCTCCAAAACTGGCCTTGTCTTGACTGAATTTTATTTCTAATGTAAAATAGGTCTTTCCTTACAAAAAGCCTAGATTGATCAACCAACCTAGATTGGGTACCAACTTATCAGTATTACACCAGGAATAAAAGGCTTCCCCAGTGGCTCAGATGGTAAAGAATCTGCCTGCAGTGTGGGAGACCTGGGTTCGAACCTTGGGTTGGAAGATCCCTGGAGAGGGCATAGCAACCCACTCCAGTATTCTGGCCTGGAGAATCCCATGGACAGAGGAGCCTGGCGGACCACAGTCCCTGGGGTAGCAAAGAATCGGACATGACTACACAGAGCAGAGACAGAAGGTATTCTTCCCAATGCTGGGGGAGAAATTCAGGGATTTCAGGATATTCAAACCGGGTCTACAGGTCTTGTGAAGATTTTTTGATTTCGGTGGACTATGGGCCTGGGGCTTGACGTTGTCTACCAAGAATGCACATACAAGAGGGCCAGCAAGGTCTGCCTACCTTTCCTTAAGTCAAACTGCTTTTCCCTCTTAGATCTGGAACCCAGATCACTTTTTATCAGCAAAAATATGCATAGTATTCCCTGTGGATAAATGTTCACATTCTTTTCAGTTCAGAGCAATGATGGTAAAGATGATAAAAGAACTTGGGAGGAGAATCGATACACAGAGCAAGAAATTATTATTTTAAAAAATTTCCTATTATGTTTTATTACAGGATATTGAATACAGTTCCTTACGTTATACAGTAGGGCCTTGTTTGCTCATTCTATATGTGATAGTTTGCATCTAACATCTACTGATTCCAAACTCCCAATCCATCCTTCTCCCATACTGCCCCGCCCCTGCAACCACAAGTCTGTTCTCTATGTCTGTGAGTCTGTTTTATTGAAAAATTCATTTTTACTTATTATTTATTTATTAAGTGGGCCTTATGAAGCATCACTACACACAAAGCTAGTGGAGGTGATAGAGTTTCAGTTGAGCTATTTCAAATCCTGAAAGATGCTGTGAAAGTGCTGTACTCAATATGCCAGCAAATTTGGAAGACTCAGCAGTGGCCACAGGACTGGAAAAGGTCAGTTTTCATTCCAATCCCAAAGAAAGGCAATGCCAAAAAATGCTCAAACTACCACACAATTGGACTCATCTCACACGCTAGTAAAGTAATGCTCAAAATTCTCCAAGCCAGGCTTCAGCAATAAGTGAACTGTGAACTTCCAGATGTTCAAGCTGGATTTAGAAAAGGTAGAGGAACTAGAGATCAAATTGCCAACATCCGCTGGATCATTGAAAAACCAAGAGAGTTCCAGAAAAACATCTGCTTTATTGACTATGCTAAAATCTTTGACTGTGTGGATCACAACAAACTGGAAAAATTCTTCAAGAGATGGGAATACCAGACCACTTTACCTGCCTCCTGAGAAATCTGTATGCAGGTCAAGAAGCAACAGTTAGAACTGGACATGGAACAGACTGGTTTCAAATTAGGAAAAGAGTATGTCAAGGCTGTATATTGTCACCCTGCTTATTTAATTTAAATGCAGAGTACATCATGCAAAATGCCAGGCTGGATGAAGCACAAGCTGGAATCAAGATTGCTGGGAGAAATATCAATAACCTCAGATATGCAGATGATACCACCCTTATGGCAGAAAGCAAGGAACTAAAGAGCTTCTTGAAAGAGGAGAATGAAAAAGTTGGCTTAAAACTCAACATTCAGAAAACTTAAGATCATGGCATCTGGTCCCATCACTTCATGGCAAATAGATGGAGTAACAATGGAAACAGTGAGAGACTTATTTTTGGGGGCTCCAAAATCACTGCAGATGGTGACTGCATGAAATTAAAAGATGCTTGCTCCTTGGAAGAAAAGCTGTGACCAACTTAGACAGCATATTAAAAAGCTGAGACATTACTTTGCCAACAAAGGTCTGTCTACTCAAAGCTAGGGTTTTTCCCGTGGTCATGTATGGATGTGAGAGTTGGACCATAAAGAGAGCTGAGCACTGAAGAACTGATGCTTTTGAACACTGTGTTGAAGACTCTTGAGAGTCCCCTGGACTGCAAGGAGATCCAACCAGTCCATCCTAAAGGAAAGCAGTCCTGAATATTTATTGCAAGCACTGAGGCTGAAGCTGAAACTCCAATACTTTGGCCACCTGATGTGAAGAAGTGACTCACTGGAAAAGACCCTGATGTTGGGCAAGATTGAAGGCAGGAGGAGAAGGGGATGACAGAGGATGAGATGGTTGGATGGCATCATCAACGAGATGGACATGAGTTTGAGGAAGCTCCGGGAGTTGGTGATGGACAAGGGAAGCCTGGCATGATGCAGTCCATGCGGTAGCAAAGAGTTGGACACAACTAATCGACTGAACTGATTATTTATTTTTGGCTGTTCTGAGCAGTATGTGGGATCTTAGTTCTCCAACCAAGGATCAATCCCCCCACCCCCTTGCATTGGGAACACAGTCTTAACCAATGGACTGCCAGGGAAGCCTGTATGTCATATTTTAGATTCCCCATGTAAGTGATATCATATGGTATTTGGTTTTTTCTTTCTGACTTACTTCACTTAGTACGATCATCTCTTGTTGTTGCAAAATCCATGTTGTTGCAAAAATATTCGCATTATAGGAGTCCCAGAAGAAGAGAGAGAAAGGGCCTGAGAAAAATATTTGAAGAGCTAATAGCTGAAAAGTTCCCTAACCTGGGAAAGGAAACAGTCACACAAGTCTGGAAGTGCTGTCCAGGAGATTAACCCACAGAGATATCCACCAAGATACAATGTAACCAAAAGGACAAAAATTGAAGATTGAGAATATTAAAAGCAACAAATAATATACAAAGGAATTCCCATAAGGCTATCAGCTGATTTTACAGCAGAAACTCTGCAGGTCAGGAAAAGAGTGGCACAATACTTAAAGGAGGAAAACCTACAGCAAAGCATACTCTATCCAGAAGACTCTTATTCAGATTTGATAGAGGAAAAAAACTGTACAGATAAGCAAAAAGAATTCAGCACCACCAAACCAGCTACAGTAGAGGAAGTTCTGTACCCAAAGGGATCTAATGTAATCCCTAGTAGCTGCTATTAACATAAGGGCATTTTGCATAATGGTTTATTTCTCTCTAAAAACGTGTGCATAAACGATCTTGATGTTTGCAACAGCCTAGTGAACTTGGTAGGGCCCTGCATCATCTCCACTGGGCAAACAAGGAAACTGCAACACAAGGAAACATATCCACCATCATTACTGTTCTATAAGACACACAGATACGCATAAGATACATCCTGTTTTACAGAGAAATTTTGAGGAACAGAAATTTTTATTTTTCATCACAGCTATCTGAAGGTTTAAAAGGAAAATGTTTTGTTTTGGTAACATATATATATTGCATATATAACATAGCATATATGATATCCTATATACTGGAAGGCAGTAGGTTATCATAGGGGTTCTCTGGTGGCTCAGGTGGTGAAGCGTCTGCCTGCAATGCGGGAGACCGGGGTGCGATCCCAGGGTGGGGAAGATCCCCTGGAGAAGGAAATGGCAACCCACTCCAGTACGCTTGCCTGGAAAATCCCACGGAGGAGCCTAGTGGGCTGCAGCCCATGGGGTCGCAAAGAGTCGGACACGGCCGAGCGATAGGTTCTAAACCAGCTTTACCACAAAAGCTAAAGGAACTTGTCTAGGTGGAGAAGAAAAGGCCACAACTAGAAACAAAATTATGAGAGGGAAAAGTTTATATTCTTGCTTTGCTGGTAGAAAAAGGTGGGGAAGGGGGCCTTACACGGTAAATCACAGAGTGATGCAAAGGCGAGCTGGTAATCTTACTTATGAGGGTAATCAAAACATAGAAGAGGGTTCAGTGCGAAAAGCAGTAAGGCCTGGTGATTGCAACGATAGCAGGAGGCGATGCGAGGAGAAAGAGCTAGGCGAGCTGTGTCGCGCTGTGCTGCAACTACTGGGGGCCATCCGGGAGGTGAAGCCGGTGAGCTTGATTAGGCTACGACCTCCTCTTCTTCTTGGCTGTCTTGAGCCGGGGGCGTCATACTCGCCGAATGCAGGTCTACTTCGAAGCCTCGGTCTAGCCAACTGATAACCATGCTCCAAACTCACCTCTCTGGGGTGCCCACCGAAACCACGCAGTCCCGTACTTCAGGCAGGACTTCCAGCGCGCAGGTCCAGAGCTTAACACTGCCACCGCTTTCCGGAGCGCTGCGTCCTGCGCATGCGCAGCCCCTCGACACCACCCCCCCCCCCCCCCCGACCCCGCGCCCTTCCCTACGACCTACCCCGCCCCCTCTCCGCCCTATGCCCCGCCCCGCGGCCTCCCGGCCGCGCCACGCTTCCCTTGCGAGAACGGAGGGAAGCCGGCCTCCCGCGTTGCGTATTTTGGCCGGCGACCGCGTCGCGCCCTCTGACGCGCATGTCGCGTCATTTCCGCCCCCTCACGGGAGGCGGCGCTGGGCCGGTGGCAAGCCCCCGGAGGGAGCCGCAGGAGTACGACGGAAGATGGCGACGAGCGGCGGCGAAGAGGCGGCGGCTGTGGCGCCGGCGGCTGGCGCCCCAGCCCCGGCGGGAGACACGACCCCGGGCTGGGAGGTGGCGGTGCGGCCCTTGCTGTCCGCGTCCTATTCCGCCTTCGAGATGAAGGAGTTGCCGCAGCTGGTGGCCTCAGTCATCGAGAGGTACCGGGCGGCGGCGCCGGCGGGGCGGGTGCCGGGAGGGGGATGGGAGGTCGTGCCGGAGGGTGCGTGCCCCCCGCTTCCCGACTGCCTCCTGCGGCTCCGGGACGCCCCGGCCGCGGCCCCGACATCCGGGCTCCCCGGCCCCGCGAGTCGAAGGCTTGTCTGGCCTTCCTTCCGCCAGCCCGGGCGAGTACTCCGTGCCTCAGTTTCCCCCCCGAGCAAAACTTCTGAGGACGACTTCTCGGGAGGGCGCGGCCGGCCGGGCTGGGAGTAATTTTGCGGGACGCGTCTCCCTGGGAGGGGTCTGCCTTCGGGGCTGCCCGCTCTGTTAAGGTCAAAGCTCCGATGAGTTTGCATTTCTCGTCCGCGCTCATCCCCCTGGCCTGGGCTGGAGCGGAGCCGCGGGGTTTAAATCTGGGACCTACCACACAATTTAGTAACGGTCTCCGTGCTGCAGTAATCACTCGGGGCACGTGCTGTTTGTGCTCTAGGTATTGATGACTCTTTTTTTTTTTTTCCAGGTTGCATTTATGGTATATTATTACTGTAACGGTCTTTGATTAAAACCATGTTAGTGTTATTCTCAGAGGTCATTTCCTCCCTGACACCGCATACTCTCACTGCCTCTCAACTAAAGGATGTTCAGGCTCTTACCATCAGGACTGTTTATTGGTTAGCTGTTAACATGTTTGCCCTTTTGAGAGTCTTAGATTATGCGAGTTGTGTCATACAAGGCCAGGAATAACCAGAGTGCCTGGCTTTTCCTTTCTTAACCTTGCTCAGAGCGGTCTCTCGTTAGTTTAGTAGTAGACCTGCCTTTAAAGCCAGTCTCACTTTCATTTTTCTAGCCAAATGTGACTTCAGCAACTTTCCGCAGTTGCTTACTGGCTCATTTTAGCTTCCTGCCAACAAGAGTATTACCTACATGTTATCCAGAAGGTTAGAAATTGCTGTTTGTTTCTCAAGGGAGGCCCATGATTTGACAGGTGGTCTACTGCAGTGTTTATTGTTACCTTTGTGCTACTTTGGATGCGGTTTAAAAAATAAATTAGATTAAAATAATGGTTTGGTTTAGTAACTTCACAGTTACCTTTCAGATGGATTTTCCTGTCTAATTATTAAGCCAGGAAGGTTCAGAAGATGTAAACAGATATCAAAAATACTGCTCTCAAATTATGTAGCCTCTTTATATAACTGTTGTCAACATTTGGATTAATGGTATTTTCACAAATTATACTTGCCATGTTACTTAAAATGGACAGTGTTCCACTCTTTTTAGAGCACTTACTCTTATGTTTTTATGGACATAAGCTGTAAGTTATAAAGTCATTTGTTGACACACTCCCATACATCCAGTATTCGGGGCCTGTGTCTTTTAAACTGTAATAGTTAAGCAGCTCCCTTCCACCTGTAGAAGAAGCCAAAACGAAATACATCAAGGTAGGTTTGAATTTTGCCAAATAAGTGATAGGGGTCTCTCTTGCACTCTGTGTAGCTAAGATAATCAAGAGTTGCCTGTGTTTGCAGATGCTAGTGAGACCTCTCTTCATGGTTTAGAAGAGAAGTCCAAACTGATTGCTGTTGAGTAGCACATCTTTTTATTGGAAGGTGAGACCCTTGAAGTCTCTGTGCTGGTTTTTGTGGCTCAGTCAGCTTTGGAACACAGCAGTGTGTCCTCTTCAGGCTCTCTCAGAGCAATATGATCTTAAGGTTGCACTTATTGTCTGAGAGGTCCTTTTTCCACAGAAAGCAGCTACTGTCTCTCTTCCCCTCCCTTCCTCCATCTTTTCAGACTCTTGCACATGGGAGTGTCGATTGGTTTGCTGTCATGTGGTTCTGTAATTTCCAGAAGAAATATCTGGCTCACACGTTCTTTACGGTTAAACACAGCCTAAACGTATCAAGTGCTCAGTTTGGTGTAGAGCAGAGACCAGCACACTTCTTCTGTAAAGAGTCAGGGTAGATTTAATTTGTGGGCCGTAAGAGGGATGTATGCACTAGTCCACTGAGTCATTGTGTGACGAAGCTGCCATATGCATTATGTAAATAAATGGGCGTGGCTGTGTCCAAAGTTTTATTTATGGGCTCACCTGTGAATTTCATATGACATTTACATATCACAAAATATTCTTTTCATTCCCCCCCCTCCCCGCCCCCAGCCATAAAGACACATGTAAAACTATTCTTAAATATGGCCTGAACAGAGCGGGGTGACTGGCTAGATTTGACCTGTGGGTGATAGTTTGCCAACCCCTGGTTTAGAGCATAACGATTAATACCCTGCTATCAATATCCTGTTTCTCAAAGGTTTTATTTGCCTTTCCAAAAAAAAACAAAAAGGTCAGAATTGAGGAATTATTTCTTGAATGCCAAAGTACGGCTACTGAGTGTAGGACTAGGTCAGAGCCAGCCCTGCGCAGACACCGTGGGGCCCTTCCCTGGCTGCCTGGAGGTTTTGGAGCTTTTCTGCGCCGGTTGCTGCTTTGCTTTCACATCTGTGGTCCCTGCTCCCCCACAGTCCTGTGTTCCTTTCTATTGTTATGCCTCCCGAGTTTTTCTTCGTTGCCTCCAGGGACCTTCTATTTTCTGTTACAGCCTACTGCTCTCTGCTTCTCTCTCCACACCCCGCCCCCACCCCCTTTTGGTGTCCTAGCTCCATCGTGTCAGCTCTTACTTCCTATCTGGTGGCTTGCTCATTCACTGAATTCCTCCCTTTTTAACTTTTGGGGATGATGAAACATGCTCTGAGATTCCTCAGTACTCCGCCATTCTACTCTCTGTCTCTTTTTCATACCTTTATTGTTGGAATTGGAGAAGGCGATGGCACCCACTCCAGTACTCTTGCCTGGAAAATCCCATGGACGGAGGAGCCTGGTAGGCTGCAGACCATGGGGTCGAGAAGAGTCGGACACGACTAAGCGACTTCACTTTCACCTTTCCCTTTCATGCATTGGAGAAGGAAATGGCAGCCCACTCTAGTGTTCTTGCCTGAAGAATCCCAGGGACAGGGGAGCCTGGTGGGCCGCCGTCTATGGGGTCGCACAGAGTTGGACACGACTGAAGAGACTTAGCATAGTTGGAATTGACCTTTGGTTTGAAGAGAAGGCAGATGAAATATTCTGAGGTCCAGACCCTGTTTCGTTTTTGTTGTTTGGCTACACCACACGAGAGAACCTGGGTCCTTGGCGGTGAAATCACAGAGTCCTAACCACTGGACCTCCAGGGAATTCCCTGAACCCTGTTTGTTAAGTTTGACTTTGTAACCAAACTGAAACAAAGGAGGGATTAGCATGGATAAATTGGGAGGCATCAGTTCATGGCAAATAGATGGGGAAACGATGGAAACAGTGACAGACTTTATTCTCCTAGGTTCCAAAATCACTGCAGATGCTGACTGCAGCCATGAAATTAAAGGAGCTTGCTCCTTGGAAGTAAAGCTATGACAAACCTAGATAGTCGGTTATAAAGCTGAGACATTACTTTGCCAACAAAGGTCTGTCTGGTCAAAGCTATGGTTTTTCCAGTAGTCATGTATGGATGTGAGAGTTCGACTGTGAAGAAAACTGAGCACCAAAGAATTGATTCTTTTGAACCGTGGTGTTTGAGAAGACTCTTGAGAGTCCCTTGGACTGCAAGGAGATCAAACCAGTCAATCCTAAAGGAAGTCAGTCCTGAATATTCATTGCAAGGTCTGATGCTGAAGCTGAAGCTCTGATACTTTGGCCACCTGATGCAAAGAGCTGATTCATTAGAAAAGACCCTGAAGCTGGAAAAGACTGAAGGCAGGAGGAGCAGGGGACAACAGAGGATGAGATGGTTGGATGGCATCACCAATTCAATGGACCTGAGTTTGAGCAAACTCGTGGTGATGATGATGGACAGGGTGATGGTGATGGACAGGGAAGGCTGGCCTGCTACAGTCCGTGGGGTCACAAAGAGTCGGACAAGACTGAGCGACTGAACAACAACTCTCAAAAGTAGTTTTTTAAAAGAAAAAGATAATCTGAGTTTACTTAAAGCGGACTTCATTTCTGCTGCTTGTTGATAGCATGTCTTTTAGTAGTAAAGATTAAAAATCTTTTAAATACCTTTACTTTTCTAGACCAGAAATGAAACTAAAACTAGCTTAATGGAGCACATGCTGTATGTAGGCTTAATTAGTGTAATTAAAAATGTAACTGTTCAGTTCAGTCGCTCAGTCGTGTCCGACTCTTTGCGACTCCATGACTCGCAGCACACCAGGCCTCCCTGTCCATCACCAACTCCCGGACTTCACTCAGACTCAAGTCCATTGAGTCAGTGATGCCATCCAGCCATCTCATCCTCTGTCGTCCCCTTCTCCTGCCCCCAATCCCTCCCAGCATCAGAGTCTTTTCCAATGAGTCAACTCTTCACATGAGGTGGCCAAAGTACTGGAGTTTCAGCTTTAGCATCATTCCCTCCAAAGAAATCCCAGGGCTGATCTCCTTCAGAATGGACTGGTTGGATCTCCTTGCAGTCCAAGGGACTCTCAAGAGTCTTCTCCAACACCACAGTTCAAAAGCATCAGTTCTTCGGCGCTCAGCCTTCTTCACAGTCCAACTCTCACATCCATACATGACCACAGGAAAAACCATAGCCTTGACTAGATGAACCTTTGTTGGCAAAGTAATGTCTCTGCTTTTCAATATGCTATCTAGGTTGGTCATGACTTTCCTTCCAAGGAGTAAGCGTCTTTTAATTTCATGGCTGCAGTCACCATCTGCAGTGATTTTGGAGCCCCCAAAAATAAAGTCTGACACTGTTTCCACTGTTTCCCCATCTATTTCCCATAAAGTGATGGGACCGGATGACAAGATCTTAGTTTTCTGAATGTTGAGCTTTAAGCCAACTTTTTCACTCTCCACTTTCACTTTCATCAAGAGGCTTTTTAGTTCCTCTTCACTTTCTGCCATAAGGGTGGTGTCATCTGCATATCTGAGGTTATTGATATTTCTCCCGGAAATCTTGATTCCAGCTTATGTTTTTTGCAGTCCAGCGTTTCTCATGATGTACTCTGCATATAAGTTAAATAAGCAGGGTGACAATATACAGCCTTGATGTACTCCTTTTCCTATTTGGAACCAGTCTGTTGTTCCATGTCCAGTTCTAACTGTTGCTTCCTGACCTTCATACAGATTTCTCAAGAGGCAGGTCAGGTGGTCTGGTATTCCCATCTCTTTTAGAATTTTCCACAGTTTATTGTGATCCACACAGTCAAAGGCTTTGGCATAGTCAATAAAGCAGAAATAGATGTTTTTCTGGAACTCTTGCTTTTTCCATGATCCAGCGGATGTTGGCAATTTGATCCCTAGTTCCTCTGCCTCTTCCAAAACCATCTTGAACATCAGGAAGTTCACGGTTCACGTATTGCTGAAGCCTGGCTTGGAGAATTTTGAGCATTACTTTACTAGCATGTGAGATGAGTGCAATTGTGCAGTAGTTTGAGCATTCTTTGGCATTGCCTTTCTTTGGGATTGGAATGAAAACTGATCTTTTCCAGTCCTGTATCCACTGCTGAGTCTTCCAAATTTGCTGGCATATTGAGTACAGCACTTTCACAGCATCATCTTTTAGGATTTGAAATAGCTCAACTGCAATTCCATCACGTCCACTAGCTTTGTTCACAGTAATGCTTTCTAAGGCCCACTTGACTTCACATTCCAGAATGTCTGGCTCTAGGTGAGTGATCACACCATTGTGATTACCTGGGTCATGAAGATCTTTTTTGTACAGTTCTTCTGTGTATTCTTGCCACCTCTTCTTAATATCTTTTGCTTCTGTTCGGTCCATACCATTTCTGACCTTTATTGAGCCTATCCTTGCATGAAGTGTTCCCTTGGTATCTCTAATTTTCCTGAAGAGATCTCTAGTCTTTCCCATTCTGTTGTTTTCCTCTATTTCTTTGCATTGATTGCTGAGGAAGGCTTTCTTATCTCTTCTTGATATTCTCTGGAACTCTGCATTCAGATGCTTATATCTTTCCTTTTCTCCTTTGCTTTTCACTTCTTTTCACAGCTATTTGTAAGGCCTCCCCAGACAGCCATTTTGCTTTTTTGTAACTGTATGTGCTATCAAATACAGAATTCCTTTCTTAACTCTGTGCAGGATATGCTGGTGAGCATGGTTGTCATTGAATAATTTTATGAATCTTTGTATATTTAAAAAGAAAAGTCCCTTTCTCTTGGGCTTCCCTTGTGGCTCAGCTGGTAAAGAATATGCCTTCAATGCGGGAGACCTGGGTTTGATCCCAGGGTTGGGAAATCCCCCGGAGAAGGGAAAGGCTACCCACTTCGATATTCTGGCCTGGAGCATTCCATGGACTGTACAGTCCATGGCGATGCAGAGAGTCAGACATGAATTCGTGACTTTCACTCACTGCCCTGAGCCAGTTCTTCCTAGGCTGTCCTGCCTTTCTTAATGATAAGCCTCCTCGAGTCTCTGCCTCCCAGCTATTTGATGAAACTTAGACCAAGGAGACCTACTTGGGAAGGCAGAAGCTGTTAGTAACATCCCCATTAGATAATGCACAGTCATTTTCTAAAAATCTTGAGAGGGAGAAAGGGGTACCTTGGTGCCATCATCAGCTGAGTTTGTGATTGACCTACAGAAGAGAAGCCAGCTCCCGAGTGAGAAGCCTGTAGTTAGTTGTGAGATTAGGTCATGTTTCCACGTCTCAGTATCCTGTTCGCTACAGGTTTGCTGAGAGTGTGAGAGAGGCATGTGAAAGTTTTCACTTGTGTGACACACAGTAGATGTTCATTAAACCTATATTTAAAAAAATGTTTCCTGTATCTCATTAATTTGTTGTGCTTGTTTATAAGTGTGTCTTGAAACAAACCCAGTGGACTCTATGCTTGGGAGTTGGTGATTCTGGTGAGGGGAAAGGGCTCCGAGTGTCCCCCGTTGACGGCAGAGACACAGCTAGCGGTGGCTCAGTGGTGAGGAGCCCGCCTGCCGGTGCGGGGGCGTGGGGAAGGTCCCCGGGAAGGAGATGGCAGCCGTTCCAGTAGTCTTGCCTGGGAAAATCCCAGAGGAGCCTGACAGGCTACAGTCCTTGGGGTCACAGAGTCAGACACAGCTTAGTGACGAGACAGCAAGAGGGAGAGCGGCAGTGAGCCTGCAGTCTGTATTTTGCCCATCACGCTTTTTCACTCTTCCTGGACCCTGGCTAGTTCTTTTTCACTTACATGTCAAGTTGGGTTTTTCCGACCCGGCTGCTTAAGTGCTGTTTTCCTTTGTACTCTGCATTGCATTTATTTTTTAATTGGTATGTAATTTTACTTTAAAATGGAATATAATTGCTTCAGATTCCTTGTCCTTTCAGCAGTTTTCAGGCTCTGTGGTACTTTGTTGCAGAGTTTGTTAGGCGAGGTACATGTTTAAGGAAAGTAGCATGACTGCCTGGAGGAGAAATATTTTCACCTTCATGTCCCTTGATTTTCTTTTGTGTCATAGTTGCCTTCAATTTCTGCATTCTTCGCCTTTCTTCTTAATGTCTTGCTCTCTGTTCCATTTTTACATTTCTTTGCCTCCTCTGGTGACCTGGTGTCTGTCAGGCTCTCAGGGAATGAGGGTGGGGTCAAAAAGGGAGACGACACTTCTTTGCTAGGTTCCTCACACACACACATTTCTTCAGGATCAGAAGATAGGACGTTGTCCTTTGGGCCACATGGCCACCTACCTACTCTCCCCTTTAAGTCTTTTAAAAACGAGTTTTCCCAGGTTTAGCCTTCCTTGCCCTAAGCACATTGTGAGTGGAGCTCAAGAGCCCTCTGCTCATTTTTTCTCCTTTTGTCCACCTCCATCTTTCCCTAGAGGGTATTATTGTTTCTTGATTGGAATAAGGCAGTTGTATAACTAGGGCAGGAAGAAGTGAAGTGAAGTCGCTCAGCCATGTCCAACTCTTTTCGACCCTGTGGACTGTAGCCTGCCAGGCTCCTCTGTCCATGGGATTCTCCAGGCAAGAATACTGGAGTGGGTTACCATTTCCTTCTCCAGGGGATCTTCCCGACCCAGGGATCGAACCCGGGTCTCCCGCATTGCAGGCAGACGCTTTAACCTCTGAGCCACCAGGGAAAGCCCTGGTGGCAAGAAGAAGGGTTTGTTTAATCATAATGTGGCAGCCTTGAACCACGCAATTAATGTGTTGACTCCTGTGTTTTGGATGTGTTTTATCATCAGAATGAGAAGGGAAGCGGCAGAGTGAGTTCCTTCTTTGGCTCAGCAGTGATTCTCTTGGTCGTGGTAAACCTGTCCAGTTGAAAAACATGGGGGGCGGGGGGTGGCAGTAAGCAGCTCTGAAGTTCTGAAGTAAAGCAGAGAAGGGAAGTACTTCATAAAATCCATCAAATTACAGGGTGGGGGAACCTTAGAACTATGAATGCAGGGTGTCAGGATGGGAGTGAAGGAACAGCTCTTCCTAGGAGGTAGAAGCAGGGGTGGGGAGCTCTCTTCTGGGTGTGGTGGGACTCCCCCTGCTCCCACCAGTGTGATGGCCCCGTGAACTTTGAGGGTTGCTTGATGTTTTAAGGATTTTGTTTCCTTTCTTTTGTCCATCCGACAAGTAGGGAGAAATGATCCTTGCTGGGCAGGAAGATTCTTGCACATCATAGGTACGCCATAAATGTTTTTCTTAGTGAGGGAGTTATTCCAAGATAAGGAACCGATCTTTGATAATACCTATTTTTCCTTGATGAATTCCCAAATAGGGAAGTGCTGTTTGAGGTGATTCATCACTCACGTTAGCACCTTCAAGACATGGAACTTGCTTTTTGGCCCCCATGTCGATTTGGCAAGTGAACTGAGTCTAGACTCTGTTTACGTTTCCCTTCCTAGGCTGATAGTTCTTGTTGGAGAATTAACTGTGGAAGCTTTTAAAGCACATTGCTCTCTTTTTTCCATTTAAGAACATACATTTTAGTGTTTTTCTTTGCCGCCTTGTTTCATGGGTTGTGATTAGCATCTAATGCAGTAAAGAGAATGACATTAACGTATCCAGCTTTTAGACATAGCTGGGCTCCAGATTTTCACTGAAGAGGCCATTTCTTCTGGTAAAGATAAGGGAGTGGTTAAAAATCACTTTGTCGTGATCTAACTATATATCCTGTGGATGTGGCGAGTGGGGTGGAGGACTCTGGTACCTGAAGAATTTTGGATTTTAGCACCCATCAGATGATTTCTTCCCTTGAAATGTTTATTCTTTTTAAGTTGCTGTGTTGTGGACTGGCCTTGTTTGGTCTTCAAAAGGCGTTATTCCCACTAACAGTGTTTTGAGTACCCTGCCCTACCCTCTTTTGACCGGCTTGTGGCATTGTTAGCTTTTGGTCTTTGTTAAGTATCAATACAGGACACAATGGTATCCTATTGGATTTTTACTTGTATTTCTTTAATTCTAAGTGAGTGTAATGTGTTTCCTGTTTGTTAGCCTTTGCCACTTACTAAGTCTGGTACCTCTAAGCTCCACTTTCTCAGTTTGAATATAGGGATGGTAACAGGGCCTACCAAGTAGCATTGCTACGAGGAGTAAGTAAGGCCTGTAGAGGGGTGGAGCACCTGGCCTGTAGTAAGCACTCAGTAAATGTTGGTTTCGTTGCAGCGAATCCGAAATCCTGCAGCACGAGAAGCAGTACGAGCCCTTCTACTCCTCCTTTGTCGCGCTTTCCACACACTATATCACGACAGTTTGTAGCCTCAGTAAGTATTGCGCTCTTGCCATTTCCTTTTAAGGGCTGGTGAACGGGGAGTTGTGTGTCCTCTTGCCTGAACAAGCTGTTAATGACGCCTGTATTTCCGTTCTAACCTGTTCATCCAAGAGTGGAGACAACTGTCAGTTTGATAAGGCTTTGGAAGGTCCTTTACCGAGGCCAGCCAAAAGGGATTTAAAAACTGTTTGGTTTGGACTTCTATTTCATAACCATTAAGTTAACTTCCCTTGCCTTCTTATCGATTTTACGCATGTAATTACTAATGTGCTAATTTCGGGGGGATGGATGGGATTGGAAGGTTAGGTGGGGATGCTGAGCTGGGGTTAGCAGCCACTGACCAAGGCTGTCTTCCTTATTTGGTTTTGGTGAGGGATTAAATTCTCCTTTTGTGTTCTCTGGTATATGAAGGGATTTCAACTTCAGTTCCCCATCTTTTAAGCTTTTCTCCCCCTAAAGTAACCAGTCTCTTACTTTCCAATATTTCTGATACTTAGCATTTTCATTTTCTCCCCCAAGCCTGATTCATGTAGTTCTGAAGAATTCGAATTATTTGTTTACTTAAATAATCTGCTAAGCAAGCAAAGTGAAAGGAAGTTGGAGGGTTGCTGAGTAGTCTTTCGGTGTCCAGTGCTGTTTATTCTAGGCATTGGCCACCAGTGTAAGAGTCACTTCAGCTTGGAGCACCTTTGAATGGGAAGCCCACTGCAGAAACAGAAAGGAGAGGTAGTATATTCTAGTGGGTAACAGCATGAACTTTAGAGCCAGACATCTGGATTTGATTCTAGCTGCATGACTTAGGCAAATCATTTAACCTTTCTATGGTTTACTTTTCCTATTTCTTTTTTTTAAAGAGAAGAGGATAACAATATCTATCTCATAGCATCAGTTTGAGGATTAAATGGATTAACATATTTGAAGTGCTTGTTACTTCCTGTGATGTATTTCCTATTATAATTGTCTTAATTTCTAGTAAATACAGGATAAATTGATCTAGAAACGATTCATGATCATCAGTGCCAAGTTGCCTTTGTTTGCCTGATGGATTGTTGATTCTGAGAAAGATACTGGGAATGTTGGACATACGGAGCTCAAAACTTACTTGGTTCATTGACTGTGAGGCTGAAGTGCACTATAGCAGTCTGAGGTTAAGTAAAGCTTATTCCTTTCTCAGTTCCCCGGAATCAACTTCAGTCTGTGGCAGCAGCCTGTAAAGTCCTGATTGAATTTTCTCTCCTGCGTTTGGAGAATCCAGATGAGGCGTGCGCTGTGTCCCAGGTAAGAGTGGTGGGCCTGTTTCTGGCCCTTATTTTGAGGTAGGCTCGTGACTGACCCGTGGAATGATGGAGAAGGGATGGCATAGAGCAGGGATTGGTGACTTTCTCTGTAACAGGCTACACAGGAGATAATTTGCTGACCATCCAGGCTCTGTTAAACTCTGACTTTGCACTGTGAAAGCAGCCACAGACAGTATGTGAATGGATGCGCACAGCTGTGGTCCAGTCAGATTTATTCACAAAAACAGTGGGCTGAATTGGGGCTATGGTTTATCAGCCTCTGGTATAGAGAGCTGCAGAGGTCTTTTCTAGGATTACAAAGATACATGACCATGGGGGCCAGGCAAGTAACATAAAATGAGTCAAGTATGCTGGTTGAGAAGGGTGTGTGACCCAGCTATAAAGGGATCAATCACTGGCTCCAGCTGATCTTGTGAATTATTGAAAGAGGTAGGAAATCTGGATTTGTATGATAAAGGGTCCGTGTTTTAAAAAGTTAGCCATGACTTCAAATGTAAACAACGACATCGCTGTGAGACCTGTGAGACGCCTGCAAGCAGGTGTGCCCTGAGGACCATCAGCTTGTGATCTCTGCTTCCTGAGTTTGCCGTTCTTGCTTTGAACCTAAATTTGGTTTTGTGCCTGCTACTGCTGCTGCTAAGTCGCTTCAGTAGTGTCCGACTCTGTGCGACCCCATAGACGGCAGCCCATCAGGCTGCCCTGTCCCTGGGATTCTCCAGGCAAGAACACTGGAGTGGGTTGCCATTTCCTTCTCCAATAAAAGTGAAAAGTGAAAGTGAAGTCGCTCAGTCGTGCCCGACTCCTAGCGACCCCATGGACTGCAGCCCACCAGGCTCCTCCGTCCATGGGATTTTCCAGGCAGGAGTACTGGAGTGGGGTGCCATTGCCTTCTCCGTTGTGCCAGCTAGAAGTCCCTAAAGAATAGAACCCCTAAAAGGCATATTTGATGTAATCCAGAGGAGGCCTCTCTAAAAGGCATATTGGAATTTGTTTTCTTTGCAGAAACACTTGATTCTCCTCATCAAGGGCCTGTGCACTGGCTGCAGCCGACTAGACAGGACTGAAATCATCACGTTCACAGCGATGATGAAGTCGGCCAAGCTGCCCCAGACAGTGAAGACGCTCTCAGATGGTGAGCGCGCCTTCACCAGACTTGGTTTCTTGGCCACTCCCCTTGCCAGCTGTTTCCTCTTTTGTCTGCTAGTGACATTGCCCTCACCGCTCTCTTGTTTCATATTTTATAGTGGAAGATCAGAAAGAACTGGCCTCACCAGTAAGCCCAGAGCTGAAGCAGAAGGAGGTCCAGATGAATTTTTTGAACCAGCTAACGTCAGTTTTCAACCCTAGAACTGTAGCATCATCACCTGTAGGTCCACAGACTCAGGTGAGTTACTTCAGTCAAAGGACCTTGTCCTGTAGGATTTGTTAAGATGATAATACTAGAAAAAACAGCTAACAAATGCATTTTATATTTGTGATATAAAATGATGTACCTGCCAAGGGTAGAAAAAAAGTTGAAGAATACTAACTGAAAATGAGTAGCATTCACCCCAATTCCTTCTGTTCACAGTTATTACTATTTGTTTTAATAATACATTTATTTATATTTATATTTTTGACCATGCCTAATAGCATGTGGAATCTTAGTTCCCTGACCAGGGATCGAACCCATGCCCCTTGCATTGGAAGCATGGAATCTTAATCACTGGACCACCAGGGAAGTCTCTAGTGGTTACTATTTTGATGACCATTCTTCTGACAGTTTCTCAGTGCAAGTAGACACAGAGCCTGTACTCCTACTGTAAAAGGCATGGCTCTGTGCTGGTTACAGAATATATTTAAAGCTGTGTATCCCACCACCTCCCACCCCCGCTGGGAGTCTGACGAGTATCCTCGGAGCAGCTCTAGTTTGTACAGTTGGTTCTGCTCTGCACTTGAGGACGACAATCAGCAGATGACAGTATCTTTTTGTTTTTTAATTTATTTTTTGGTCACATCACCCATGGCATGTGGGATCTTAGTTCCCTGAATAGGGATTGAACTTGGGGCCCTTGCCTTGGGAACATGGAGTCTAAACCACTGGACCACCAGGTTGGTTCCAAGGTGCTAGTATCTTCAGAGGCTTTTCACAGCCTTTGTTGCTCTTCAGGCGGAAGGAGAAAGTGAAGAGCAGTCATCCACAGATCAAGCTTCTGCTATCAAAACCAAGAATGTGTTCATAGCTCAGAATGTGGCTAGTCTTCAGGAACTTGGTAAGACTCTGTTGTCAAAAAGCTAGTTTCTCTGCTTTCAAAAATTCCTTAAGTGGGAAAGAATCAAGCAGCAGAAGCCTGTTTGTACGGCTGAGCCTTTTCATTAATTCAGGTGGCTCAGAGAAGCTACTGCGTGTGTGTCTGAACCTGCCCTATTTCCTGCGCTACATCAATCGGTTTCAAGATGCAGTGCTGGCCAATTCTTTCTTTATCATGCCTGCCACAGTAGCAGATGCCACCGCTGTTCGTAATGGGTAAGGTGCTCCAGGGTGCGTATGCTCTATGTTTTAAAACTGTTCTCCAAAAGAGAGAACCCGGTTAGTTTTTATGGCCTGCCCGCTTTCTTTAACAGATTACAGAAGCAAGTGAATCAGAGACACTTGTGTTAATCTTGTTATGTTCCAGTTTTCACTCTCTGGTGATTGACGTGACCATGGCATTGGACACCCTTTCGCTACCTGTGCTGGAGCCTCTCAACCCTTCCCGTCTGCAGGATGTGACAGTGCTCAGCCTGAGCTGTCTGTATGCAGGTGAGACGTTGCATCTGATCATTTCCTCAGCCACACAGACTTCCTGGAGACTGTGAGACCCTTCTGCGTGCTCTCTCCCTCTTTGCTTAGTTCCTTCCCCAGGGGCCATCTAGCGTCTCGTCTAGATGGAGCGAGATCTAAGTAGGAGTTCTGTAAATTCCCTTATTGCTCAACTGCTGCTGTTGTGTTATGTGGATATTTGATTTCATAGTGGGTGCACATGTGAGTAAGTGTCTGCTGTGTGAGAAGCAAAATGCTAAGTGCTTTGGGGATATTGCAATGAGCAATATGTAATCCTTGCTCTCAAGGAGCCTATACCTGAGCAGTGAAGGACAGATTGGACCACAGAGTGTATGTAATGTGAAACAGGAGATGCTAAAGGCAGTAGAGATTCTAGGATATTACGGGCATACAGAGAAGGGAGCGATGGCGCTTTGCTGTGGGAGCAGATTTGAGGAAGCCTTCTGGAACAGGTGGTATCTGTTTATATTGATAAATACAATGAGTGTTTTTCTCCATGCTCCCACAAAATCTCCTCCCTTCCTGTTGATTATGCTGCCTTAGAAGTGGGGCCTGACAGCTGGTGTTTATGCTTTTTTAAGTTATTGTTTCGGTGACTTTTTAACCCAAATCACTGATCCTGGTTTTAAATACCATAGTCCTGGTATGTCTTGGGAGGCCTAACAATTTCCGATGTTTACTGGGTTCTGTGAGTGAGGGTTTGAACAGTCTTAGAAACCTGACCTTGGGAGCATGAAGAAATTGCTGAGGTTATCTCCCTACATTCTTTGAATGGCTTTATTATAAACATCTCTGTGTAAATAGGCATGTAAAGATAAAGGCACTTTTCACTGGGGAAGGCAGTAGTCACAAAGGGGTTCTGTCGACGTATCTTGCAGGGCAGGTAGGATTTCAGCTTGGCTATCCCTCGGCCAGAGGCAAAAGCAGGACCAAAAGTATCCTGGTATTTGGGGAAACATTTTGAGAGAGAGAGAGAGTGTGTGTGTGTGTGTGTGTGTGACTAGTTGGTGTTGTACAGCCAGAAAGAAGGTACAGCCTCCTCAAAGAGGGCTTCAAAATGCAGTCTCAGTCATTTGGACCATATCCTACAGACAGTGGAGGCTGTTGGAGATTTGAAGAGTGGCATGGTCTGAGCTGTGCTCTGGAAAGCACACTGGAGCAGTAGTGCACAGTGTCTGCTGTGGGGAGACGGGGGGGGCTGGGAGATCTGCTGGGAGGAAGTTTCGGTCGTTTGGGCCTGAGCGAGAGCAGGGCTGTGGGGGAAGCACCAAGGCTGCTGGGAGCAGGTGTGCTCTCCAAGCCCATTCCCAGTGTTCACTCTCGGTTCTCAGGCTTTGATTTTTGCATTTTTAAGTTTGGGGTTCATGAAGTTCAATTTTCAAGGAGTTTCTGAATATCCTATGCATCTCATTATGCTTCGTCGATAAGAATTAAGAGTCCTTAAAAATTCTTAGTTGTTAAGGGAACTCCCCGGTGGTCTAGTGGTTAAGACTCTGCTTTCACTGTCCGGGTGCTGGTTCAGTCGCTGGTTGGGGAACTATCCCACATGCCTTGTGGGCATGGCCAAAAAAAGTTCTTCATTGTTTTAAAGAGCCCCCAGATTTGGTTTGTTACTGAAATTTGATCACTTAGGATTTGAAGTAAAGAAAGGGATTTGGCCTAGATGTTTTTGAGAAATACTAAGTGTGATATTATTTTTTTAATCATTGTAAAGTTTTTAAAAAATATTTTAAAAGTAATTTCAGTTTTAAAAACTTACTTGTTTATTTACTTTTGACTGTGCTGGGTTTTGCTGCTCTGCAGGCTTTTTCTCTAGTTATGGGGAGCGTGCTTCTCCTGGTGTCTCATGGAGCACGGCTTCAATAGTTGTGGCTCCTGGGCTCAGTAGTTGCAGCTCCCAGGCTCTTAGAGAACAGGCTCGGTACCTGTGGTGCACAAGCTTAGTTGCTCTGCAGCATGTGGGATCTTCCGGACCAGGGATTGAGCCCGGGAACCTGCACTGGAAGGCACATTCTTAACCACTGAGCCACCAGGGACGTCCTAGATTTCATTTTTAAAGCAGCTGTAGGTTTGCAGAAAAATGCAGCGTTCCCAGACTCTGCATCTGGAACAGTACAGAGTTCTGTCCCCGTACGCTCTCACCCCTGTGGACAGTGTCCTTGTTAACATACTGCATTCATGGGTTGCCTTCGTTGTAATTGATGATCCAGTACTGACACATAATTAACTGAAGTCTGTGGTTCACTACATTAGGGCTCCTTTCTCACATACAGCTCTATGGTTTTTGGCGTTGATACAGAATCTTTTCACTGCCTTCCAGATCCCCGATGTTCCACCTGGAAGTCCCTCCCTCTACCTCGCCCGTAACCCCGGCCCCTAGAAACCACTGATCTTTTACTGTCTCCATAGTTCCCTTTTCCAGAAAGTCTATTGTTAGAATCATCACCTTTTCAGACTGGCTTCTTTTGCTTGTGGGTGGAGCAGGGGGTTTCAGGACCTCCCCGTGGGTACCAAAATCCATGAATGCTCAAGTCCCATGTGTGAAATGGTGTATACAGTTGGCCTTAGCATCTGCAGATGGCCCATGCACAGATTCTGCCAGCTGCGTCTCCGGATGCAGGACCTGTAGGTGTGGAGGGCCTGCTGTGTGCAGTTAAGCTTCCTCTTTGTCTTTTTGTGCCTTGATAGCAATTGCTTGAACTGTTGTTCAGTCGATAAGTCATGTCTGACTCTGCGACCCCATGGACTGCAGCATGCCAGGCCTCCCTGTCCTTCCCTGTCTCTTGGAGTTTGCTCAAACTCTTGTCCATTGAGTCAGTGATGCCATTCCTTGTATGGATACACCCCGGTTTATTGATTGATTTATTGATTTATTATTGAATATTAGAGGACATCTTGATTGTTTCCATCTGTTGGCAGTTGTGACTAAAGGTACCATAAATATTTGTGTACAGGTGTTTGGGTGGATGGAAGTTTTCAGCTCATTTGGGTAAATATATCTAGGAGTGTGCTTGTTGGATCATATGGTCACACATTTTTTTGTTGTTTAGTTGCACAGTCGTGTCCGACTCTTTGTGACCCCATGTCCTTCACTATCTCCTGGAATTTGCTCAAAACTCATGTCCATTGAGTCGATCCCTGTTGGGATTTCAGTCATCAGATCATGGAATTGCTTGTGGGTGGGTTATGTTTCTGTGTTTCAGTTTCTTGGAATGTGTGTCTCTTTTTTTTCCTCAGGTGTGAGTGTGGCAACTTGCATGGCCATCCTGCATGTGGGTAGTGCCCAGCAAGTGCGGACAGGCTCCACGAGCTCCAAAGAGGAGGACTACGAGAGTGACGCTGCCACAATCGTCCAGAAATGTGTAAGCTCTGCCTCTGGGGATGGGGAGCCCCGAGGATTCGGTTGAGGGAATATGGCGGCTTCCGCCTTGTTGCTCGTTAGAGGGAAGGCCATGGAGTGCTCTCCACACCCTCCCCCTTGAGTGGTTGGCCTGGGACGTAGGCGTCTGGCTCGCTTGGCGGTTTGGTTAGCTGCCGGAAGCACTGTGACTTTGTGGTAGTGGTGGACGTGGTGAAGGATGCGTCATGCAGTCAGCACACGCACCGGAGGCTTACCGTAGGCGTCAGTGTGCTCTCAGCGCAGGCACACGTTGGAGACGAGGGCTTCTGAAGTGGCAAGTGCATTGGATGAATGGGTGTGATAGTGATTTGATGTGTCCTGGGTATGTTGCTTTAGATGGGGTGGAGGGGACATGTTTCAGAAGCTGTCGTGAGCTGAGTGAAAAGACAGAGTCAGCGTCACGTGAGGATCAAGGAAATTGTGATGAATCGTACCATTGGAAGTGGCTTGAGGACATTGAAGTCTTCAAGCTAAATTGTTTTGGGTCGGATTTAGCATTTATAATGAACTATGTCACTTTGCTCAGATTTTTGTGCATGTTTACTTTTGGACAGCTTGAAATCTATGACATGATTGGTCAAGCGATCAGCAGTTCCCGCCGCGCGGGTGGTGAGGTAAGACGTCGCTGCCTCCGTTTTGCCTGTAGTCTCTAAGACGTGTAGCCTGTAGACTCTCTGTCTGTATATTTACATTTCATGCCTTTTTCAACAGCACTATCAGAACTTCCAGTTGCTGGGTGCCTGGTGTTTGTTGAACAGCCTTTTCCTCATACTGAACCTCAGTCCTACTGCCTTGGCTGATAAGGGGAAAGAGAAAGATCCACTGGCCGCTCTCCGAGTCAGAGACATCCTTTCTCGCACCAAAGAGGGAGTGGGCTCTCCGAAGCTGGGGCCTGGAAAAGGGTATGTGTCCATTCGATGCCGCTCGTGCTGGTTTTCCTGCTGTTTTCTATTGATGGGGAGCTGGTGTCACGCCTCTCGTCTCCATAGCAGTAGCAAAGCTTGCCTCTATCCAGTACCTGTGAACAACGAAGATGGTGACCGTAGCTCGCTGTCTCTGTATTGTAGCTATGTGGTTTTGGGTAATCGCTCATTCTTTCCAATCTTGTTTCCTTCTCTGTAAGAGGGAGAAAATACCTGTGTAATACACACGTTAGGCCTTCTGTGAGGTTCAAGTTAGGGAAGAAAAGGGCTTCTGTTTTGTAAAATGGACTCGTTTGACTTGGAGTCGGTTATGCACTTGCACACTTAACCTGTAACATAAGGATTCTGCCTGGGCTCATGGCTTGCTTCCTGAAACATTTGCTGCTCTTTTGATGAAGTCTGGACAGAAAGCCTTGCTTGTCAGGAAAAAGTTAGAAATGTGATTTCTGTGTTGTTGAGGTTTTATTTTTGAAGCCCAGGCTTATTTCTGGATTTCATTTATTTTTTTCAGTGCTCTTTCCAGGCATTGAGGTACTAATCAAAGCAATCTCCTTGACTTTATAGAATTTGTATTCTTTTTTTAAAAAATAACGTTATTTATCTGAGGCTGCGCTGGGTCTCCGCTGCTGTGGTGTGCAGGGTTCTCATTGCTGTGGCTTCTCTTTTTGCAGAGCACAGGCTCAGGAGTTGTGGTGCATGGGCTTAGTTGCCCCCCGGCATGTGGGATCTTCCTGAATCAGAAATCAAACCCGTGTCTCCTGCACTGGCAGGCACATTCTTTACCACTGAGTCACCAGGGAAGCCCTGGAGTTTATTCTTTAACTGGAGCAACAGTGAGCAAACAGTAGTTTTATAACAAACAGCAGGTTTATAATCGATTATCGTGTATGAGTGCTGGGAAGAAAAATAAGCCAGAACGGGGTTAGAGACTGTCAGGGCCTGTTAGTTTAGTTAGCATAGTCGGGAAAGGGCTCTAAAAACAAGATGTAGATGTGAAGTGACAGATAAACCTCGAAAATATTTGAGGTAGAATTATTCAGGTCTCAAGGTGCAAGTATGATTGGCATGTTTAAGGATCAGCAAGGTCATTGTGTCTAGAGCAGAGAAATTGAGGAGGAGAGTGGTAGAAAATCCAGTCACAGAGGTTGCCAGGGCCAGATCACCTTGGGCCAAGTGTAAGCTGAAGATATCAGAGGGTTTGCAAGAACGGAGTGATAAGATCTGAATTGTTAGTGACGGAGAACCCAGCCCCCTGTGGAGAATAGTCTGTATGTAGGGTTGTAAGGCAAGAAGAGGGAGCGAGAACAGGTGGGAGGCTCACGCCTTCCTCTGAGCAATCGAGGCGGGGTTTGGAGTCTGGCGGTGCTGGGAAAGGCAGGGAGAACGAGTCATGTTGGAAAATGATAGGAGTAATCCAAGTCTGTGCCCCAGCCAGCAACGCTGAAGAAGTGGAAGCTGAATGGTTCTGTGAAGACCTACAAGACCGTCTAGAACTAACACCCAAAAAAAGATGTCCTTTTCATTATACGGGACTGGAATGCAAAAGTAGGAAGTCAAGAAACCCCTGGAGTAACAGGCAAATTTGGCCTTGGAGTACGGAATGAAGCAGGGCAAAGGCTAATAGAGTTTTGCCAAGAGAACGCACTGGTCATAGCAGACACCCTTTTCCAACAACACAAGAGAAGACTCTCCACATGGACATCACCAGATGGTCAGCACCGAAATCAGATTGATTATATTCTTTGCAGCCAAAGATGGAGAAGTTCTATACAGTCAGCAAAAACAAGACCGGGAGCTGACTGTGGCTCAGATCATGAACTCCTATTGCCAAGTTCAGACTTAAATTGAAGAAAGTAGGGAAAACCACTAGACCATTCAGGTATGACCTTAATCAAATCCCTTATGATTATTATACAGTGGAAGTGAGAAATAGATTTAAGGGCGTAGATCTGATACACAGAGTGCCTGATGAACTATGGAAAGAGGTTCGTGACATTGTGCAGGAGACAGGGATCAAGACCATCCCCATGGAAAAGAAATGCAAAAAAGCAAAATGGCTGTCTGAGGAGGTCTTACAAATAGCTGTAAAAAGAAGAGAAGCGAAAAGCAAAGGAGAAGAGGAACGATATAAGCATCTGAATGCAGAGTTCCAAAGAATACCAAGGAGAGATAAGAAAGCCTTCCTCAGCAATCAATGCAAAGAAATAGAGGAAAACAACAGAATGGGAAAGACTAGAGATCTCTTCAAGAAAATTAGAGATACCAAGGGAACATTTCATGCAAAGATGGGCTTGATAAAGGACAGAAATGGTATGGACCTAACAGAAGCAGAAGATATTAAGAAGAGATGGCAAGAATACACAGAACTGTACAAAAAAGATCTTCACGACCCAGGTAATCACGATGGTGTGATCACTCACCTAGAGCCAGGCATCCTGGAATGTGAAGTCAAGTGGGCCTCAGAAAGCATCACTATGAACAAAGCTAGTGGACGTGATGGAATTGCAGTTGAGCTATTTCAAATCCTGAAAGATGATGCTGTGAAAGTGCTGTACTCAATATGCCAGCAAATTTGGAAGACTCAGCAGTGGCCACAGGACTGGAAAAGGTCAGTTTTCATTCCAATCCCAAAGAAAGGCAATGCCAAAGAATGCTCAAACTACCACACAATTGCACTCATCTCACATGCTAGTAAAGTAATGCTCAAAATTCTCCAAGCCAGGCTTCAGCAATACGTGAACCGTGAACTTCCTGATGTTCAAGATGGTTTTGGAAGAGGCAGAGGAACCAGGGATCAAATTGCCAACATCCGCTGGATCATGGAAAAAGCAAGAGAGTTCTAGAAAAACATCTATTTCTGCTTTATTGACATGCCAAAGCCTTTGACTGTGTGGATCACAATAAACTATGGAAAATTCTGAAAGAGATGGGAATACCAGACCACCTGACCTGCCTCTTGAGAAACCTGTATGCAGGTCAGGAAGCAACAGTTAGAACTGGACACGGAACAACAGACTGGTTCCAAAAGGAGTACCTCAAGGCTGTATATCGTCACCCTGCTTATTTAACTTCTATGCAGAGTACATCATGAGAAACGCTGGACTGGAAGAAGCACAAGCTGGAATCAAGATTTCCGGGAGAAATATCATTAACCTCAGATATCCAGATGACACCACCCTTATGGCAGAAATTGAAGAAGAACTAGAGCCTCTTGATGAAAGTGAAAGAGGAGAGTGAAAAAGTTGGCTTAAAGCTCAACATTCAGAAAACTAAGATCATGGCATCTGGTCCCATCACTTCATGGGAAATAGATGGGGAAACAGTGGAAACAGTGTCAGACTTTATTTTTCTGGGCTCCAAAATCAGTGCAGATGGTGACTGCAGCCATGAAATTAAAAGACGCTTACTCCTTGGAAGGAAAGTTATAACCAACCTAGTTAGCATATTGAAAAGCAGAGACATTACTTTGCCTTCAAAGATCTGTCTAGTCAAGGCTATGGTTTTTCCTGTGGTCATATATGGATGTGAGAGTTGGACTATAAAGAAAGCTGAGCGCAGAAGAATTGATGCTTTTGAACTGTGGTGTTGGAAAAGACTCTTGAGAGTCCCTTGGACTGCAAGGAGATCCAACCAGTACATCCCAAAGAAGATCAGTCCTGGGTGTTCATTGGAAGACTGATGTTGAAGCTGAAACTCCAATACTTTGGCCATCTTATGCGAAGAGCTGACTCATTTGAAAAGACCCTGATGCTGGGAAAGATTGGGGGCAGGAGGAGAAGAGGACGACAGAGGATGAGATGGCTGGATGGCATCACTGACTCGATGGACGTGACTCTGAGTGAACTCCGGGAGTTGGTGATGGACAGGGAGGCCTGGCGTGCTGCGATTCATGGGGTCGCAAAGAGTCGGACATGACTGAGCGACTGAACTGAACTGAAGTGAATGTTGAGTGTGAAAAATATATCAGAAGTTTCTGGCATGAGCATCTGGAATTGCGTAACTTACTGAGAGAGGGCACACTAGTTTTAGGAATAGATTGAGTGACAGGAAGGGGAAGAAATGAAGGATTTCGTCTGGGCCACGCTGCTTTTGAGAGGACCGGTAGGCCCCCTGTGAGAGCTGGGTAGGCACTTGGGTGTGTGCGTCTCAAGTTCAAGGAGAAGTCGAATTGTGGACCTTAGCAAATTATTCACTGCCTTCTGTCCCAGGCTCTGTATGAGTTGTGGAATGCTGCAGTGGAGAAACAAAATAGACGTTCTGAAGAGAGAAGAAGTTGATATTCATGCAAATATATGTCAGATTGTGTCTAGAGAATATTATAATAAGGGCATTTGACCTGGCTAGAGATATCAAGGCAGGCTTCCCCGAGGACGTGTACTGAGCTGAGATCTGAAATAGGCATTGAGGTAGTAGGCCATAGACACTAGGCAACGTAGGGAGGTAAGCATGTTCAGAGAGAACAACGGTTTGTCGTTTTTGAGTGTCTGTTGTTATAGTTGACATTGTAAAGGGAATAGATTGCCAATAGGTATATCCTTTGAAGTTGAAGAAACATATAAAAAGTAGTTGTAGTTTCCTGAGATTTAAAAGGAATGTATATACATTGTGTAGGTAGAAAGTCATGAGAAAGCAAAAAAAAGAAATCATCAAAAAATCATCTACCACCCAAATTGGTAAACATTCTTCCAGACATTTTTTTGTGCACATATGTTAAATAGGTATCTTTAAGAAAATAGGATCACTCTTATTACATATTGTAGACATTTTCAGTGACACAATTACAGGTCTGTGTTTTTAATGACTGATAGTATACCATTATATAAATATGCCATAGTTAACTGATTAACTTTTCAAACACTTGTTTAGGTTGTTCCGTATAGCTTGTTTTGATAAAGTGCACTTTAATAATCCTTCTGAAACAAATCTCTGTGCACTTGTCTAGTTGTCCCCTTGGGGTCAGTTTCTAAAAGTGTAATTGTGCGGACAAAGGACATGCTTACTTGGTAACTGCACTCTGCCGTGCGCCCCTGGCTGTGGCGCGCTGTGCCGCCCTCCCCGTCCTCGCTGCTGGCGGGTGGCTTTGCTCTTCCCGTGCTGGTCTCACAGGAGCGAGGCTCCTGCAGCGCCCTCACTTGTGTTGCGCTGAGCCCTCCTGTGACTGTGGTCGTTTCCATACTGCCTGGGTCATTTGCCCCAGTTTTTCCTTGGTGTTTGTACTTTCTTCTCACTGATTTACCCGAGCTCTTTGTATATTAGGTATACTGACCCTTTGTCGTGTGGTCATTTGGACAGAGAGAGTAAGTTCTACTCAGATTTAATGTAAACCTTTGTTTTTATTCTCTCCTGTCCAGATATTTTGTAAGAATTGCTACTTTTTAGCCTTTTGTTCTCAAAAGAATGAGTTTGTAAAAAAGACTCGGTTATGTGTTTATTTTTGGCTGTGCTGGATCTCCTTGCTGCGTGGGCTTCGTCTGGCTGCGGCAGCCAGGGGCTCCTCATTGGTGGCGTCTCTTGTTGCAGAGCTTGGGCTCTAGGGCACAGGCTCACTAGTGGCACACAGACTCAGCTGCCCTTCGGCATATGGGGTCTTCCTGGACCAGGGATCTAACACGTGTCCCCTGCTTTGGCAGGTGGATTCTTATCCACTGTACCACCAGAGAAGTTCCCAAAAGAATGGCTTTTAAATGTCAGTGCTTTTTCACATGACCCAGTAGCTTTAAATTGACAGTTTAAATTCCAGAGTTTCTTCTAGTCCAGGAGTTCTTAGCCAGAGGCTCCCTAGGCAGTCTGTAGGTGGGCTTCCGGGAGAGTGAACTTCTGAAATTATATACAGATTTTATGTTTTTGCAATTTTTTCACCCCCTGGGGAAAGGTCAGTAGAATCTTAAAGGGCCTCAAAATGGCAAAATCCATGATTGTAATTTGTTGTGAGTTGTCTTAAAGTTTGTGTTTCCCTTTGGCTTTGTAGGCATCAGGGCTTTGGGGTACTCTCAGTGATACTGGCAAACCATGCCGTCAAGCTGTTGACATCTCTTTTTCAAGACCTGCAAGTGGAGGCTCTGCATAAGGTGAGGGCTGGTCCTCAGAATCAGCACGGTGGCTGCGGGCCCTTCTTCTGGCTTACGTGCGCTTGAACCATCAGACTGGGTGCTTACTTCCTGTTGAGACCTAACGTTAACTCTCTCTTTACCGTCAGGGTTGGGAAGCAGATGGTCCCCCTGCAGTCCTGAGCATCATGGCCCAGAGTACCTCCATACAGAGGATTCAGCGGCTGATCGACTCTGTCCCACTGACGAACCTGCTGTTGACACTGCTCTCAACGTCCTACAGAAAGGTGAGTGGGGTCACGCCGCTGAGAATCTGTAAGGTCTTCTTATGTAGCCTTCTTAAAACAAATGGGACGGACTGCATGCCTTACTCTTTGTAAACGTATCATTTGTGGTAATGGTTTTGAAGATGAGGAAAGCTCTTAATGATTCCAGAGATTTGAATTAGCTGTTGATTATCAGGACTTTCCTGGTGGCTCAGACAGTAAAGCGTCTGTCTACAATGCGGGAGACCTGGGTTCAATCCCTGGGTTGGGAAGATCCCCTGGAGAAGGAAATGGCAATCCAGTACTCTTGCCTGGAAAATCCCATGGTGGGCACTGGGCACTTTGTGACAATTGGCGTGCTGAAGCCTTTCCAGCTCTTGTCCAGAGTTAGGGTTTTGGAGTGCTTTCATAGCAGTGGTGCCCAGACTTCTTGTCACCAGGGGCCTGTTTTGTGGAAGACAGTTTTTCCACAGATCAGCGCTGGTGTTGAGGGTGGGGTGGGATCTTAGTTTGGGGATGATTCAAGCGCGTTACAGTTACTGTGCATTTTATTTCTATTACTATTACGTCACCTCCATCTCAGAGCATCAGGCTTTTAGATCCTGGGGGTTGGAGACTCCTGTTTTAGGATAAAGCTATGAGAGTCCTGAAGGGAAGCTATTAGGAGGAATACTTCACTTGGATTTAGAAAAAAGAGACGCAGAGAAGACCGTTCACGTGGTAAAAGGGCCGAAGTAGGATGGCTCATTTTGGGGTCACTGACTACAGACGCCTCGCTGTTTCCCCAGGCATGTGTCCTGCAGCGTCAGAGGAAGGGCTCCATGAGCAGCGACGCCAGCGCCTCTACTGACTCCAACACCTACTACGAGGACGACTTCAGCAGCACGGAGGAGGACAGCAGCCAAGGTAGGCACCCTGCCCTCTCCCGGGGGCCCAGAGCACGGCAGGGCACGCCCCCAGGAGCTGCCTGGCCACCGTCTTCTCTCACTGGCCCAGCCTGGGTCTTGACCGCATGTGCCCTTAAAGGTGACCTGGTGGAATAAGTGGCGGTTGACGACTGAGTGAGTGAAGCCACTGTCAGCAAAGCTCGGATGCTTTGGTTTCTTTTCCTCCACAATCAGGGTGCTTATCACTTGTTTTTTGTTTCTTTCTACACTGACTCATGTGGGGAACTCCCTCCTGCTTTCTGGGTCCTAGTAACAGGCCATTCAGCTCAGTTCTGCTCAGTCACTCAGTCGTGTCCGACTCTGTGACCCCATGGACTGCAGCACGCCAGGCCTCCCTGTGCATCACCAGCTCCCGGAGTTCACTCAAGCTCACGTCCGTCGAGTCGGTGATGCCATCCAGCCATCTCACCCTCTGTCGACCCCTTCTCCTTCTACCCTCAAACTTTCTCAACATTGGGGTCTTTTCCAATGACTCAGTTCTTTGCATCAGGTGGCCAGAGTATTGGAGCTTCAGCTTTAGCATCATTCCTTCCAAAGGACACCCAGGGCTGATCTCCTTCAGAATGGACTGGTTGCATCTCCTGGCTATTCGTAACTAGTAATTAGACCAGATTACTAGTAACATTCCCTCCTGCCTTGGTTTGGAGAGAGAGTAAAGAGAATAACCACATCAGATTGTTTCTATCCAGGTGTATCTAGTAGTGCAAAAAAGTGCGATTCTTATCTGGGAGCTTACAATTGATGACAAGTAAAAGTTTGCACTTGAGAACATTTGGCTTGTTGCCAGTAAAATAAAGTGAGGTGATTTCTATTCCTTCCTGGGGTTCTTTTAAAAAACTGTTGGTCTTGTCGATGTGTAACTTTACACACAATAAGGCACTCCATGTGCTGGCTGTGTACTTTTGTATGAGTTTTGACAAGTTTAGGCCACTGTGTATCTTCCACCATAATTTGGATACCTTGTATTCTTTTTGACTCAGGCACTTTTCCAAGGCAGGTGTACAGAAACAATTTGAAAAGTGGGTAACTTCTGTTACTTTGTTAACTTTTCTCTTTCCCTGTTAGATGAGGACAGTGAACCTATCTTGGGGCAGTGGTTTGAAGAGACCATCTCCCCCAGCAAAGAGAAGGTGGCTCCTCCGCCTCCTCCCCCGTCTCCTCCCCTGGAAAGCTCGCCTCGCGTCAAGAGCCCCAGCAAGCAGGCTCCTGGCGAGAAGGGCAACATCTTGGCCAGTCGCAAAGATCCTGAGTTGGTAAGAGTGCATTTCTGAGTGGGGAAGGAGAAATGGTTTGAAGGCATGTGAAAAGCAGATCATTGGAATAAAACCATTTTGTATGTTGAATCATTAATTTTCTGAAATTAATTTATTTTAATTGCAGGATAATTGCTTTACAATATTGTGATGGTTTTTGCCATTCATCGGCGTGGATCATTAATGTTTAAAGACATTTTTACTTAGGGCTTAAGTATATTGATTACGTTTCATTAATTAACTCTTGTACTCCTGATGATGTTTCTCTGATTGAGGGTTAGTAACATAGTGTTTAGGATTAGATAGGAGTGAATTGAATCCTACTTCTGCATTTACTGACTTTATGACTTCAGGCAAGAACCTGAATTTCTCTGAGCCTGTTTTGTCTCCTGTTGTGTGGGAGTGGTTGTGCCTCCTGAGAGTGTTGTGAAGAATTAACGGGCCCGTTGCCTACGTCCAGTATGTCATGATTGGTTGCTAACTATCCGTGCAGCCAGTATTTGTGGGTGGCACACTGCGTGTTATTCTCTCTCCCGAAGCCCTATCGGTTCAGATACGATCTTGGCTTTTATGCAGCTTAGTGTAGTCAAGGATATGGATTTAAAACATTTACATAATAATTCAGCTTGATTCAGTTCACTCTAGTTAAGTTATTACTATTCTTTTGGTCACTGCTGTGCAGCTTATTGGAGAAGGCAGTGGCACCCCACTCCAGTACTCTTGCCTGGAAAATCCCATGGACGGAGGAGCCTGGTGGGCTGCAGTCCATGGGGTCGCTAAGAGTCGGACACGACTGAGCAACTTCATTTTCACTTTTCACTTTTCACTTTCATGCATTGGAGGAGGAAACTGCAGCCCATTCCAGTGTTCTTGCCTGGAGAATCCCAGGGACGGGGGAGGCGGGTGGGCTGCCGTATATGGGGTCACACAGAGTCAGACACGACTGAAGAGACTTAGCAGTGCAGCTATGGTATCTTAGTTCCCTGACCAGGGATACAACCCAGGCCCTTGGCAGTGAAAGTGCACAGTCCTCACCACTGGACCGTCAGGCAATTCCCCAACTGAATTTTAATAGAGAAGTGAAGAACTGGGCATTCCAAATGTGTATAGTGATAATATAGGCTTCAGAATTGAATATATCAGTTATATCTTAGAGCTGGACAAATACAGGACCTTAGAGGAATGAAGGAAATGAGTCTGTCTGTTTGCAAATCCTGTCTTCGTACAGTACTCTGTGAGGTCTGTTGTATTAAATTGATCCACCGTTGTTTGTAATTGGTACAATCACGTGAGAAAGGCTGTCATAATTAAACTTAGTCATACTGTCGGTGATTGAAAGTCTGAGTCTGAGTCACTGTGTTTTTCTCACGAGATCAACGGACATATTTTACTTGGTGTTTGCATTTAGGGTTTGTGGGAGCTCTGGGCTTATGAACCTGGTATAACCTTTGTGTTCTTTTTAGTTCTTAGGCCTGGCTTCCAACATTTTGAACTTCATCACCTCTTCCATGCTGAACTCCCGGAACAATTTTATCCGAAACTATCTGAGTGTCTCTCTTTCAGAGCACCATATGGCCACGTTGGCCAGTATCATTAAGGAGGTGGACAAGGATGGGCTCAAGGGTCAGTAGACAGGATATGTGCCTGGCGGGTGTTTTTCTAGCAGCATTTGGCTGCTGGCAGGGTGGTGCACTGCATCAGGCAGGTGCTTGAGTAATTGGTTTTCCCGCGTGTCTTCAAGGTGCGTCAGATGAGGAGTTCGCGGCCGCCCTCTACCACTTCAACCACTCCCTGGTGACCTCGGACCTCCAGCCGCCTAACCTGCAGGTGCGCGAGGCGACTGTTCGAGCCGGGAGCTCTCTGCGTCTGCACTCAGTAGGCTGCGCTTGTTTCTGTAGCTAGGGAACAGTTTGTCTTGGGATCCCCTCCCTGGAAAGAGTGTTGAGAGACTACTTTAGGATGTCCCTCTGCCTGAATTAAGATCATTTCAAGAATATGAGTCCTTGAGCCCCAACTCACTTAGTAAGTTTAAAGAAAAGCAAAAGCTACAAAACCCACTCCTGACAACTAAATAGACAAGGGGGCGTTTTATTACAAAATAAGAAACGGCCAACAATATAGGAGATGTTGAGCGCCGTTAGTGATCTGAGAGATAAATTAAGGTGCTTGTCTTAAAAGAGGCCGGTTATAGGAGGTGCGTGTTCTTTTAGTTCTTAGGCCTAGCGTCCAGCATGTTGAACTTTATCACCTCTTCCATGCTAAACTCTCGGCACAGTTTTGTCTGAAACTATGCAAGTGTATCCTTTTCAGAGCACTGTATGGCCGTGTTGGCCAGTATCATCCAGGAGGTGAACAAGGATGGAATCAAGGTCCATGATATGCTCCCATAGACAACCCACCACTGAAATCAAGTCTAGGATCTTGATTGTGGACTTCTAAACCTTGTAGCTTTCTTTCCTCAGTGAAGTAGCTGATATCTGGAATCCTAAATCTTAAATTCCTCATTTCATTAGTTTCATATATGTATTTGCTTTTGGATTTAAGGAATATTTTAAAATTTAAAATTATTTGATTGCTTTTAGCAATGACATCACATTCTGTGCAGTTTTGTAGGCATTTTCCACTTAACATTATTTAGTCCTTTACTATCAGAATTCATTTCTGTAGCTTTTGTTTTGACTGCTGTGTGTATTTCACTGTGTTTGTGACTGCACCAGTTTATTTGTGTCCCTTCTGCTCCAACTGATGAACATTTGGGTTGTGTCAATCAGATACCATTGTTATTCCAGGTGTTATATGGTCTCTTTTTAAAAAGGTTAATTGCTTTGGCTGCACTGACTCTTGCTGAGTGGGGGCTGCTCTGGGTGCCGCACAGGCTGCTCATGGTGACCGCTTCTGTGGTGGAGCAAGCGCTCCCGGCGCGCGGGCCTAGTTGCTGTGCAGCACGTGGATCTTCCTGGACCAGGGATCGAACCCATGTCCCCTGCACCGGCAGGAGGATTCTCAGCCACTGGACCCCCAGGTGTCCTGCTGTCCTTGTGGGTGTCCCCTGTGTGTCCCCTGTTGCAAGTGAGTCTCTTGGGAATATAAGCTGAAGTAGGATCAACAGGCTATGGAGCCCGTGACCTTGAGCAGATAACGCAGTGCTCTGTGTTGTGGCACCGAGGTCTGCTCTCACCAACAGTGTGCCAGGGGCATGGGGATTCACATTCTCTCCCAAGATTTGGCAATGTCATGTCCTGATAATAACTTTATTAGCATAGTTAGAGTTAGTGTTTCTCAGTCTTAAGTGTGCATAAGGTTTCCTGGGGAATTTATTAAAAATTCAGATTCTCAGTTAATGTGACCCCCCTGAATATTCGCCCCCAACTTTCCCCAACCAGCCCCAGTAGAATTTCATTTAGGAGATCTCCAATAATTAGTTCTAAGGTTGTTTTTTTTTTTATCACTCAGAATTTTATTTTTTAACTTTACAATATTGTATTGGTTTTGCCATATATCAACATGAATCCACCACAAGTAATACATGTGTTCCCCATCCTGAACCCTCCTCCCTCCTCCCTCCCCATACCATCCCTCTGGGTCGTCCCAGTGCACCAGCCCCAAGCATCCAGCATCGTGCATCGAACCTGGACTGGCAACTCGTTCCATATATGATATTATACATGTTTCAATGCCATTCTCCCAAATCATCCCACCCTCTCCCTCTCCCACAGAGTCCAAAAGACTGTTCTATACATCAGTGTCTCTTTTGCTGTCTTGTATACAGGGTTACTGTTACCATCTTTCTAAATTCCATATATACACGTTAGTATACTGTATTGGTGTTTTTCTTTCTGGCTTACTTCGTTGTGTATAATAGGCTCCAGTTTCATCCACCTCAGAACTGATTCAAATGTATTCTTTTTAATGGCTGAGTAATACTCCATTGTGTATATGTACCATAGCTTTCTTATCCATTCATCTGCTGATGGACATCTAGGTTGCTTCCATGTCCTGGCTTCTAAGGTTGTTAATGAAAATATTTTTATTTCAGTGGTTTCTCAGAATCAAAACACAATTTAAGGACTTGTACTTGTCCCCAAAGGGGCAAAATCCAGGAACCTATTTCATGAAGTTAAAAAATTGATTCTCACAGGGAATTGGTCCAGTGGCTAGGACTCCGCGCTTGCCCTGCAAGGGGCATGGGTTCCCTGATCGGGGAACTCAGATGCCGCATTGTGCAGCCAAAAAAACAAAACAAAAAAATTCTCACAATCTCAAGCTATTTGAGAAATCCTAAAGCATTTCTTTTGTTGTTTAAAAAGGTAATTGTAAAACCTATTTACGCTTACTTACTGGTACATGGGAAAAAATTTTTTAGCGGGAAAGAGACTATATCAGTAAATAGAGTAGAAAAGCTATTGACCTGTTTAAGGTAAAGAGCAGAAAATGCTTCAGTTATGATATTGCCTGCAGTAACTTCTCAGAGTGAAGTTATTGCCAAAATTATCAGTGAAGTTATTGCCAAAATTATCAGCTCCTTGCCCAGATCTGACTTTATCAAGAGGTTTCAAAGGTCATAGATTTGCACTTTTCTTGGCTAAACTTTTATGTCCAAATAATGGGGAAGAAATATTTTTCTTTAGAGAATATGGGTTCTTAAGACTCCTGTGATGATACTGCTCTCTTAGCATTTTAAAAATAATTACAGACCTCGTGTGGATGTGTAGCTGGGCTGCCCATAGCTGCTGACGCTGCAGAGGAAGCCCTCAGATCTCCATTTTTCATTCCAGCTCCAGGCATGGAACTGTAAACTGTTTCCCATATTTCACTACTTGGAAGGATAGTCATTGTAGTCTGTCTGCTGTTGAGTCCCCTTCCCTTGGATATTATTTCTTTGGAGTAATGTGCAAAGTTCTCTTACTCAAGATGCCTGATTTAAGTTGCCAGATACACAGTGTCTTGTAAGGGATGTTAATAAAATGTATTGTTACTGTTACTGTCTAATACTATATTTAATATTGCATGTAAAATTATCATAACTGAATAATACTGTTACTATGGTGATCTAGGTTCATTTATAAGTATTCATTGAAAGTTATCCATGTTTCAGGTACTGTTACAGGAACTGAAGAAATAAAAATGACTTGAGTTAGTGTGGCTTCATGAGAAAGGGGAGACAGGGTAATTAAAGGACCTAGTGTAGAGATCCGGAGAAGGCAGTGGCACTCCACTCCAGTACTCTTGCCTGGAAAGTCCCATGGATGGAGGAGCCTGGTAGGCTGCAGTCATGGGGTCACTAAGAGTCGGACACGACTGAGCAACTTCACTTTCACTTTTCACTTTCATGAATTGGAGAAGAAAATGGCAACCCACTCCAGTGTTCTTGCCTGGAGGATCCCAGGGACGGGGCAGCCTGGTGGGCTGCCATCTATGGGGTCACACAGGGTTGGACATGACTGAAGCGACTTAGCAGTGTAGAGATCGTGGGAAATTGTTTGAATGAGGTGAAAGACAAGGAGAGTTTAAGAATTTAAGATGCTGCCAAATTTAAAATCCTTAAACCCCAAATGAGACCAGCAGGATGCTCTTGTCTTAATAGAAATAGGGAAATCAGGAAAGAGAGTTGGTTTGGGGATAAAAGGAGTGATATTGAGAACTCCGTGGCACGTTCTTTGGGTTTAAGTCGACTCAGATTGTGTTTCCTCACGCGTCACTTGTTTCTCCAGATTTCTGTTAAACGTTTTTTTATTGAGGTGCAGTTGGTTTACAGTGTTGTGTTAAGTACTGCTGTACAGCCGAGTGGTTCAGTCTTGCGTATACATTCTTTTTTAGTGTGTTCTTTTCCGTAACAGTTTATCACAGGATGTTGAGGATAGTTTCCTGTTCTGTACAGTTGGACCTTGTCTGTCCATCCTCTGTTAAAGCTCGCGTCCGGCAGCCCCGGCCTCGTGCTCCACCCGTCCTCCAGCCCTCTCCACCTTGGCAACCGCCAGTCTGTCTGCTGTGTCATGATTCTGTTTCTGCTTCATAGACAGGTTCATTTTTGTCGTATTTTAGGGTCTCCGTGAAAGTGGTGCCGTGGGGCATTGGCCGCTCTCTTTCTGGCCTCGCTTGGCACGGTGATCCCTGGTTGCGCCCCTGTCGCTGCAGGTGGCGCTGCTCCGTTCCTGCTTGCGGATGAGCAGCGCCCCGCGCATGCGCACTGCTCTTGTTTTAGCCATCTGCCGACGGGTGTTGAGGTTGCTTCCATGTCTTGGCTGCTGTGATGCTGCTGCTGGGAGCCTAGGGCTGCGTGCGTCTTTTTGAGTTGTGTTTTGTCTGGATGTATGTGCAGGAGTGGGGCTGTTGGGTCCTAGTTCTGCTTGTAGTGTCCTGGGAAGCTCCATCCCGTTTCCCACAGTGACCGCACCAACTTACATGCTCACGGGTCACTTAGTCACAGTTACTCGGAATGAGCCTTTGGGTTCTTTAGGTGCAGGAGGCACGATTTGCCATTTTCTGTTTTTAAAAATGAGTCATGTCAGCCCTCCAAAGTGACTTTTAGGTCCTTGCAGTCGGCGAGCCTTGGAGTTGTTTGCAGTCAAGAAAATTGAATAGCTGAAGGTGAAGCTCTCCTTTACTAAAGGAGTAAGCTGAAGACAGCTAGCGGAGGCATCGTCTATGTGGTTGTATTATTTCCTTTGTCAGTATGTTAGATTCTGTAGTCCTCAATCAAATGAGAAAAACTGTATTATCAGTATTATAAATTTGAATAAAATAGTCACCATTACTGCTTTTGAAAAAAAAACCACCACTTTAAATAGTGAAATTTTGAGGTGCCAGAGGGATGATGATGTCTTAGAAAATAGTGGGAAATGTGAGTCTGAAATTCAGGAGTTAGAAACTGAAGACGGATGCTGCAGCTTTGGGGATGGCCCACTGGGCGGCCATCAGTGAAGTGTGAGAAACAGGGAGACGGTGGGCCCAGCAGGAGCGGTGAGGCCGAGGGTCCCCTCGGGTGCAGCGGGAGCGGCGGGGAAGGGCGCTTGGAAGGTGTCCAGGGGTGCGTCGGGCCGGGCTCCGCTCCGTCCTGACTCAGACTTGCTCCTTAGGAAGTCAGGTCTTCCTTGGAGCTCGTCAATGCGAGGGGTGGGGAAAGCCGGTTCCTGAGGAGCGTCGGCTTGTTTGTCACGGCTCTGAGCCCTAACCCATCTGACACGAGGCAGACAAGCTCCCTTAGCGGTGGTGAGTGGCACAGTAGACGCAGCCACAGTCCTCTCGCCGAGCTCCTGGTTTCGGTGTTGCCGTGCTTCCTCTTGTTGCCGTCCACAGAGGCACAGCTTTACAGTCATCAGAACGTCGATGTGTCCCTTGTTTCTGCTTTTTCAACTTTATGATTTTGTATCTGTGTGTGACATAACATATACAGAGCATGTTTTTATGTTCACTGGTCTCTGTGGTTGCCACCACCATGGCTGCATGTGCCTTGATTTTACTTTTTATTACCAGTGGTGCTCCAGTGAAGACTTTGGCTATAGATCAGACATGTTTATTTATTTTTTGAATTGTTTTCTTGAGTCAGGAATGGAGAAGTTAGTCATCATGTCTTTGTTGAGCATAAGGATTAAGAATGTGGGTTTTAGAGAGAAACTTGGCTTGTCGCTTGGTGATCCTTTGGCTTTGGTCATGTTGCTAAGCCACCCTGAGCTCTGGCCCTGAGCAGTGCAGCGGAACACACTGCGTCTGACGTCACAGCTCGAGTGTTTAGTGTCACAGTCTCCATACAGCACTTACCCACGTAACCCGCCAGTACATGGGAGCTACGCTTGATATCCATGACTTTTTGAACATTATCGAGGGATAGGGTCCTCTCGGATGTTTTTTTACAAGAGTATAATTTAGTTTGGCAGACTTCAAAATTTATCCTATGTCCTGAGGTAACCATGATTTGTGTTTTCTAAAGCCAAATGAGAAAGCAGGCATTTGTCTGGTTTTTCCACTGGCATCCTGCTCAGTTTGTGTGTGTGTTTGAGGAGATAAATTGCAGCTTAGATAACTGAGCTGAAAGTAAAGCTCATTTGAAAGACATGCTACAAGCTACAACTGGAGGCAGAGACAACGACCTGATTAATTCTAGATGCCGTGACATCTTAGAGGCAGAATTTCTCTGCTAATGCTATTACTACAAGTTGTTGGCCCTCTTAAGTTGTTGGAGCTCCCCCTTTGGAGTGTTATTTGTAGTACATAAGTGACTTGAAAGGAAAAGTGTTAGCCATTACAGTTGAAGTTTTCTTTCAAAGACACTGCCCGTTGAAACTGACCCTGGCTCTGCTGTCTCGCGCGCGTCTCCTTTCGGGGACCTGGTTGCTGGCGCTAGTGACTGTCTTCGTCAGTGGGTTAGATAGTACTTTTGCCTGTGTATTTTTCTCATGTGTGGAATGACCTTTTGGGGCTGCTTCTGAATCTGAATTTCTGTGTCCTCCTTTCTCTAAAGGACTCTTTGTCAGTGTTAAAAAGCAACCTCCTTCCCTGCCTTTTCCCCTAATGGCCTCTTGTATGTCTTTCATATTAGAACACACTGCTGCAGCAGCTGGGAGTTGCTCCTTTCTCTGAGGGCCCGTGGCCCTTGTACATTCACCCTCAGAGCCTCTCTGTGCTTTCACGCCTCCTGCTCATCTGGCAACATAAAGCCAGCGCTCAGGGTGACCCTGACGTCCCTGAATGCCTCAAAGTTTGGGACAGGTAAGATGACTCCAACAGAAGCCCTACGGAGAAGGCTGCTATTTAAAATTTGTTTGATTGATTTGTAGTTCATCTGCGGCCCTGAGATGGTACTCTGATGATAGGCTTAAAGTGGCAAGGCTGGAGGAGTGTGTTTCTGATGGGGGGATTGGGGAGGAGCTGGGGGGCTATTTAAAAAACAGATATACGTAGACTAGGGTCTGGAAACAGAATCTTCCCTTCAGCACATGGAGGGTTTGATTGCAGTTATGAGAGAGAACCTGAATCCGGAACATAAACCAGTTTCATCCTGACCTGGTTTTTTGGAAAGAGAGGGAGCAGGGACGCCAACTCTTTCTTGGTTATTTTGCTTTCGACACAAAACCACTTAGAGAGACTTGCAGTCTTTTTTGGACAACTTTTAAAGAATATTTTTACTTGGGGGAAGCTCAGATTAATCATCTAAATCCTCTTTAGATGGACCTGTATTTGCCATTTTTGTTTACATGGTTGGGAGTCTTCAAAGCAGTTAGTTTTCCTAAAAGGCTTTGTTTTCCTCTTTCCCAGTCCATGATCAAATAGCTCTACTGCTGGATTTGAGAAATCATAAACCCCCGTGAATGCCAGACATGCACTCTATTTTTCCTGGTGGAATCTTGCAAGAAGGCCAGAAGGTGGAGGGTAGGGAAGTGCTGAGGGAAACCCTTATTAGAATACAAGCCTATCTCCTGATGGCCAAAGGCAGGGAAAATAGCTGGCACATTTATTCCTTTTTTGCATGAAAGGTTTTCTCACAAGTTCTCTAAATAGTGTAAATTATGTGTTGCTTTTTAATGCATTGAGTTATTTTCAACTATTACCATGTTGTGATTTTTAACCTGTAGTATGAATTCTCAAAATGAGAAATAATCTGTAGAATCAGATGACAGAGAAAAAGGTAGTTGAAATGTTTCTGTCTACCCGGACTTATTAATTAAAGAAAAAAAAAAAGCCACCTTTTGGAGAGCTTGTAGTTCTTTTTCATTGCCAGAAATGGCAGCGTGGGAGTTAACACTGCTGTGGCCACAGTTAATGTTGTTGAAGGGTTGTTGAAAATGCTTTTGTGGCCAAATCTAGCCTTTTTGTAGCCAAGATTTAATTTTTATCTTCTCATTACATGTAGCTTCTTGTCTCCCTTAATTTGTTCTCTTCATGCCTGGGTTTAAGAAATCTGCCTTTTCTGGCACTGGACACTGTAACTCTTGGGGGGTATTCTGACTTCTCCCCACCAGACATATTCTCCTCTCCTCTGTGGTAGGTTTTTGTCGACCATGAAGCAGAATGCCCTGCAAGGGGTGGTGCCCGCTGAGACGGAGGATTTGAACGTGGAGCACTTGCAGCTGCTGCTCCTCATTTTCCACAACTTCTCTGAGAAAGGCCGGCGGGACATCCTGACGCTCTTTGTGCAGATCATCCAGGAGCTGAGTGCCAGCATGGATGCCCAGATGCGCTCTGTGCCTCTCATCCTGGCTCGCCTGCTTTTGATCTTTGATTATCTGCTTCATCAGTACTCCAAAGCCCCCATGTATCTATTTGAGCAGGTACAGAGGAACACGTTCTTTTTGCTTTACAGCTGTTCCTGAGATCTTTGTTATTCTCAAATTATCACGTCCCAAACCAAAGTGACCTGTTCACTTGCGGTTTCGGGTGTCCATTGTGGTGTGTTTAAGCACCCTGAGGAGGACGCCTGGGACTTTGTCTCTCTAAACACTTTATGTTCAGCCAGAAGCGGTACACGTGCATTTATTTCATTGGTTGTGTTTGCTGAGATTGGATCATAGGTTCTGTTCACAGGTGTCCTTCCTTGAACTGCCCCACTGTACGTGTGTCGAGCACAGCGCTGTGAGTGTCAGGCCTCAGTTAGTTTACTAGTGGTTCAGTGATGGTCGAGCAGTACATTTTATGGATTAGTAAATTGCTTTGTTTCAGGGAACCAAAATGAGAATGGGAGGGCCGTTTAAGGATTATTACAGGCAGTGTTTCTGACCGTGCTTCATTACACACTGTTCCCTTTATACTCTGGCAAAAAGGTGCTTCCCAAAAGAAGTCACAGAAAAATCTAAAATTTTATTTTGGTTAAGTTTCCCAGACTTTGCTGTGTCAATCTGATATCATGCCTGGAGTGAGAAGCAGAATGTTGACTGTGTCTCTTTCTTAATTTGAATCTTTGTGTTTTAAAAGGTGCAGCATAACCTGCTTAGTCCTCCTTTTGGGTGGGCGAGTGGATCCCAGGACAGCAGCAGCCGCCGGACGACCACCCCTCTCTATCATGGGTTCAAAGAAGTAGAAGAAAACTGGTCTAAGCATTTTTCATCAGGTCAGAAAGAAGACTGTCGATAAGAAACTTCCTGATTCTCATGGGAGGGGCTGAATTTGGAGGTTGGGGCATCCTTGAGAACTTTTGGTCATTGGTATAGTCTCAGATACCTATGGATTCAAAACTCTTGGTGGAAACAGACCCTCACATATCCCACGTTTTTTTAAAAGCAAAAAAACATCTGAGATGTGAGGAGTTGGAATCCTCTGCTCCTAGTGTGCAGTATGTATATTCTTGCCACTCTGGGTGATAGCGTGCAAATTTCTCTTAGGGACATGGTTCTCACCGAGAGGCTGGTTTCTTTGGGTCATGGTCTTCAGACAGCGGGAGCTGTGGTTTCTCCCCAGTGTTTCGCACATGGCAGTGGTCCATGCTGTTAATAAGGCTCCTCTTATGTGCATTGCACGTGTTTGCTTGCACCTGAGGGTCGTTAAATATAAAGTGTATTTGGTGACGTGCTCATCAAGCCCTAACTGAGTTATCGTCACTGGGGTCTCGTAGTGGCTGGCCCCTTTGATATGGGGGAGGCAGCACTTAAGACTACCAGTCTCATGATAGTTCTGTCGATTCGTGTGATGATCATAGAACAGAAGTTAACTCCTGGAACAGAAGTTGTCAACTGGGGGAGACGTATTTGGTTGTCACAGCTGGGAGGCCGCTGCTGGCCATCGGGGGATGGGAGCCGGGATGGTGCTCAGCATCGTGTTGTGCAGAGGGTAGTTCCCCTCAGCAGAGAGTCCTCTGGCCCAGAGTGTCAGTGGGTCATGCCAAGCGTGGGAAACCCTGGTCCAAAGTGTCTTTTTGCTTTTCGTACTTGTTTGACTTGAGAGTGGAACCGTTCTTTCAGTAAGCACATTGCTTTTCAGATGCCGTCCCGCAACCCAGATTCTACTGTGTCCTGTCCCCAGAAGCCTCAGAGGATGATTTGAACCGACTTGATTCTGTGGTACCCAGAATTTAAAAATCCCATTTTGCATGTGGGTTAGGTGGTGTCCACCAAAATCAGGCTATTAGGAGGAAAGGGAATGATGTAACTTTCTGTAAGGAGTGAATTTAGTCTGTATTAGGATTTGAGCTTTTTCTAAAAGGAAAATGTTATTTTGAGATTTATTTGCTGGGCTCCAATTTGGCAGTAGGGGATGTCCTTCCTGGCAATTGACATCTCTGACAGATTATTTCTAAAGCTGTCTGTGTTAGCGTTTTCACAGGCAGCTATTTTAATGGACAAAATAGTTGTTTCAGTCTAATGCCTGCACTTGTGTGCTCACAATATAATCCATAAGCTGAGTTGGTCCATGAGGGGGACTCTAGCTGCAGTGAGACATTAATAACTGTTTGGAACGAGCTGTTTGTCAATCCTGAGGTTAAGTGGTAGTGTATGGGTAGTAGGAAAAAATATTTCACAAAATAAGAGAAAACGATTGTCTGTCTTGATATTAGGCCTGTGATGTCCTCTTCTCCAAGCTCGTCAAGTATGATGAGCTGTACACTGCATTGACGTCCCTGCTGGCAGCTGGGTCCCAGCTTGATACAGTCAGGAGGAAGGAAAACAAGAATGTAACAGCCCTGGTAAGACCATGGCAGCCTGGGCTAATTATGAAGGGTTTGGCATGTGTCTGACTCTTGGAGAGCAGTCTACCAGGAATTTCCTTCTGGGATCTAGTCAGCCTTTTTGGCTTTTCTTTTTGGTTAACATTGAGAGGAATGTGACTTTGAGAGGAAGGGTCACCTCAGTTCTTATCTCCTGATGTACCTCCTGAGTGCTGGTTGATATATGATATTGGAAGTGGCCCCATGAATGTGTCTCGTACCTGTAGGATTCATAACAGCAGTTAAGACCACAGAAGGGGCCTGCTGAAGGCAGTGTCTTGCTTTCAGTCACTTGGTAAATTACTGGGGAGCCAGGGACTCAGAATTGCTTTCTTGGCCTGTGAAATGTACAGAATGTGGGACAGATTTTATATGTATGTAAAAAGTGTGTTTTACCATTTTCTGCTTTGGGTATATTCTCTGGGAAGACCCAGTGAGCTGACTTAAGAGCCAAATCTCAGTTGAAAATTGGGACTGCACCCTGTTCTGCTTTAAAAATTATATTGATATTTGGATCAGTTTTTATTGTTAGGGAGATCTTGGAAGAGTAAAGTCGCTTAGTGGTGTCCGCATCTTTGCAACCCCGTGGACTGTAGCCTACCAGGCTCCTCCATCCATGGGATCTCCATGGGAGATCTTGAGGCAGTACCAAAAGCTCCTGCCTCTGAGATTGCTGTTTTTGCTTCTTGTAGGAAGCCTGTGCCCTTCAATATTACTTCTTGATACTGTGGAGGATCCTGGGCATTTTGCCACCATCGAAAACTTACATGAACCAGTTGGCCATGAACTCGCCAGAGATGAGTGAATGTGACATCCTGCACACCCTGCGGTGGTCGTCCCGCCTCCGGATCAGTTCCTATGTCAACTGGATAAAGGTACCGCTGAGCCTACTGCTGTGGGGTAGTCAGTCAGCAGGGTCTAATTCGGGAAACTTAATTTAAGTTTAAGGCTGAGGGGGACGCCTCAGACCCTGCCTGTTTTGCTCTCCTGAACACTTTTTTCTTGCTGTAAATAGGACCACCTTATCAAACAGGGAATGAAGGCTGAACATGCTGGTTCTCTCCTAGAAGTGGCATCTAGCAAGTGCAGCTCCGTGAAATATGACGTTGACATTGTAGAGGAGTACTTTGCCCGACAGGTATGTGAGTTTGGGGTCCGTAACGACAGAACTTGGCTTACGCTGCGGGGGTTTTTTTTGCCACAACTAACTAAGATCTTGGGTATCTTTTAAAGATCTCGTCCTTCTGTAGCATCGACTGTACCACCATCTTGCAGCTGCATGAAATTCCCAGCCTGCAGTCCATCTACACCCTGGACGCTGCTGTCTCCAAGGTCCAGGTCTCTCTGGACGAGCACTTCTCTAAGGTGGCCGCCGAGACCGACCCGCAGAAGTCCTCTGAGGTCACCAAGAACCTGCTGCCCGCCACGCTGCAGCTCATTGACACCTACGCCTCTTTCACCAGGTGGGCGGGCCATCTGCCCAGAGATGTCGGAGATGGGGAAAGTAAATGCTTGGGTGGTTTACTTTCCTGTGTAAATATTTTCTAGCATTTTTCTTGTATGGTGCAGAGAGGTAATGCAGTTTTTCCAAACACTATATTTCCCGTTATTCACTGAGGTGAAGCTCTTTAAACCTCACGGGACATAGGCAGAGAAGACATTTTCTTACTATTTATCTGTCTGGCTGGGTAGGGTCTTAGTTGCAGCCCTCGGGGTCGTCCTGTGTCATGGGGGGTCTTTGGCTGCAGCCTGCGGGCTCCCCACTTGCAGCGTGTGGGCTCTCTGGTTGTGGTGCAGGGCTTAGTTGCCCTTTGCCACGTGGGGTCTTAGTTCCCTGACTAGGGATCAAACCCTCGTCTCTTGCATTGCCAGGCAGATTCTTAACCACTAGACCACCAGGGACTTTGAAATCCTGAGAAAAACCTTTTCTTAATGAGTTAGAGAGTATTTTGAAACCCAGTCCTTCTATAATAAACATTGCAAATTACACACCCTGTGGACTTCCTTTGTTTATTTTGCATAGTGTTTAAATATTTTAGAATTCACTTTCAGTACATAAAAATCGGTCGTTTATTCTCCATTCACAAGACGTCTGGCTTTTCTTCCATTGGAAGGACTGGCAAAACTGCCTGTCTCCCGTGTGACGGAGCACACCGCTGCTGAGGACTGGCTCCTTCTCCTTTGCTGTTCTGACCCCGCCCCTTTGCGCTCGCTTACTTTTTCTGGTCCCTGGAGGACTTCACTCTTCAGTTCCTGTTTTATGGGACGTTGTTGCTGAAAGGGACTTGGATCATTGTAAAACTTAACGTGTCTTTTAGTGTGAATGCCTTGCAGTAGATAGAAGACTGTTGCTTGAGGCAAAATTTTTGGACGGATGTGAGCAGTAAACTTGAGTAGCAGCAATGAGTGCGCACTATGGGCCAGTTAGGTTTTCGGGCGTGGTGGGTTCAGCAGTTAGCAACGCTGTGAGTCACTGCCCTTTGAGAGTGTCTAGGCTGTAATCGGCCCATTCCTGATATTACACGTTCCCGGGCAGATAACTTTGGGAAGTGTTGTTTGTTTGTTTAAGAAAAAATAATACTTCTCAGAGCCTGTGATATGTACAGTGCCTGAGGCCAGGACAAGTAGGGTAGATAATGTTTTGTGAGCATTTCCAAGGATGGCATGTTCTTTGGGAAGTAATTACCCTTTGGCATTCTTAGGAGACCCAAAGGGGCAGGCACTGGCAGCTGCACTTAGAGGATCAGGAAACGGAGCTGCAGGTCTTCCATTTGCCTGGGGTTGCTTTTTTTTCCTAACCAGAATGTCACTAGGTTCCTTCAGCTTTGACATAGTTCCTTCTTTTTTCCTCCAGAGCCTATTTGCTACAGAACTTTAATGAGGAGGGATCCACTGAAAAGCCTTCCCAGGAGAAGTTGCACGGCTTTGCTGCTGTTTTGGCTATCGGCTCTAGTAGGTGCAAGGCGAACACTCTGGGTAAGTGAGCGAGCTTCTGGATAAGACTGCAGACCGGTGTGGCTGGTAGTGCTGTTTCTCCCTTGCTGCCTGTTGACTGCATCTACCATTTATTGGGATCTTCCTGTGTGTCGAGCACTGACATAGGTTTATCTGTTCTGATCTTTGCAGTAATCCTGTGAGGTAAGTTTTATCATCATCCTCCATTACTCATTAGGAAACTGAGACTTAGGTTATTTGCCCATATCCTACATTTTGCAAGTGGCAGAGCTGGAATCCAAGCCAAGATTAGTTGGTTCTAAGGTGTTAAGCTCTTTGACTGTTGGAAAGATCTTTGTTCTCCTTTCCATTTATAGAGATTAGGAAGACTATTGAGCTACTGCTTCATGCTTGGGAAAACTTCTTCCTTGTGTTAGGAATGGTCTGGTAGAAATTTGGGATGGGAAATCAGAAGGACTTGAGCGGGATTGGCGTTAAGTGTAATAGTTATCCTTTAAAATGTACAGGCATTTGTATATTCCTGCATTTCACGGTTTAAGTACCCTTTTAATGTTCAGATAGTCTCACTTGTAGAAATTTAATTTCATTACTTCGTTGACTACTGTTCTTGATGTGCATTAATGTTCCCTGCCCTCAATATCTGTTTCGGAGAAAAGAGATGGAAGTGCTGCCTGTCCGTAGAGGGTCTAGATGTTGAATAGTGACTTGCAGTGACTTGCTGTCCCTTTGCATCTTTTTTCAGTTGTCTTCTTTACTCGCAAGGTTAGAAAGTGAATATGATGGGGAGTGAAAATCTTATAATTGAGATCGTTAGTTGTTAAGCAGTTAGTAGTGTCTTGGACATGGTGCTGCTATTCAAATATGCTTCTAAGCTGTCTTACTAATTATTTTGACAACCTGGGCTGTAGTGTGTTTCTCTCTGCATTGGGGTTGGCTTTTAAAATGCTGTGTGGTGTTCTCTCTCTCTCTCTCTTGTGGTGATTCCTTGTCCTTTCTGTTGCCTCCAGGTCCAACGCTGGTTCAGAATCTACCATCATCAGTTCAGACTGTGTGTGAATCCTGGAACAACATCAGCACCAACGAGTTTCCCAACATTGGGTCCTGGGTGAGTGTCCATCTGCCCGGGAGTAGAACTTCGGAGCCCTGTTTGGTTTCTGTGTTCTGTTCGTATTCTTTAGGCTTAACTGGCTGCCAGGAGATCTTAACCTGCTGCAGTATTTGCTGTGGCTGAACCCGTAGTCAAGTCCTTGAATTACCCAAATGCTACTCGTGATCATTTTGCCAAGAATAAGAAGTATGTTATTGTGTTATAGGATAACCACTTTATTACAGTGGAGTCTTGAGCAGTACAGGGCTGTGAACGGCGTGTGCCCATTTACACACTATTGTTTTCACTAAGTCTGGGCTGCAGTACTGAATGATCTGTGGTTGGTTGAATCCACGGATGTGGAACTGCACGTATGGAGGGCTGACTGTAACGTTATACATGGATTTTCGACTGCATGGACGGTCAACACCCCAACCCCTGTGGTATTCGAGGGTCAACTGCTAGGACCTTCAGGTTCTTCATCTGTTAAATACTGGGAGGTGAAGATCAAGGATATTAAATATAAAGTGCCTAGCACATTCTCTGGCACGTGAATTGTCAGTAAATGTTAACTGTTTCCTTTCCCTTTTAGGTTATATGTCAAGAACCTGCTCCTTCTGTCATCATTTTATGGGGTAGCATTTAAGTTCTCTAGGCTTTCAGAAGACTGTTGTGTCTTCTGTCAGTTCCCTTGATCTTCCTGTGTGCTGCCCTCAGGTTAACCTCTGTTAACAGATTATTGTCTTATTACAGTTCTTGGGAAAAACAAGTGTTATAATCTTATTATCCTTGCTTTGTAATTGTGACCTCTATTTACATCACCCGGAGCTGTAGTGCAAGGATAATTAAGATATTTGTAATGGGGAACCAGATACATTGTGAAATCCTGATCTTTCCCAGTTATTAGAGGCAAACAAGCATAGTTTTAATATTAAATATAATATATCCTAATTATTTGACAAGTGGTATTGGGTGTCTTAAACTTTGTAGTAACTAAATTTTAGCTCAACTTTAACTTTTCTGTTTAAAAGACCTTATCTCCTTGTGGCCGTGCCGGCTGCCCCTTGCTGTGTGGGCTTCCCTCTAGTTGCAGCGAGGGGGACGGCCCTTTGTTGCGGCGCGCAGACTCCTCATTGCGGTCACTTTGATGGAGTGATGGAGCGGGCTCTAGGGCACGTGGGCCTCAGGAGCTGGGGTTCCCAGGCCCTCGAGCACAGGCTCAGTAGTGGCACCGCACGGGCCGAGCTGCTCCAGGGCGTGTGGGGCCCTCCTGGACTAGGGGTCGAACCAGTGTGCGCTGTACCGCGAGGCGGACACTAAGCCACTGAACCGCCAGTGGTTTAAGATTTTAACTCAACTTGTACTAACTAAAATTTGCTAACTGCTTCCTTCACTCCACTCCACTCTCCTTCCCGGGGTGACTCAGTGTATACTGAATAGAGTCCTAGTCTATGAACCCCAGTGGGGCCTTGGATTTTCTCTTTGCTCGTGTAAGCATCTGGAGACGGGTGGTCTCTCCATTTATGTCTGCTTTGCCTCCTTGCAGCGCAACGCCTTCGCCAATGACACCGTCCCTTCCGAGAGCTACATCAGTGCTGTGCAGGCTGCCCACCTGGGGACGCTCTGTGGCCAGAGTCTGCCCCTGGCTGCGTCCCTGAAGCACACGCTCCTCTCCCTGGTCAGGCTGACTGGAGACCTCATCGTGTGAGTACCAGCTGCATAGCCCTGCATGCTCTCCAGGCCTGTGCTCTGTCATAGCCGCAGGAAGACGGTGAGAGTTAGGTTAACTGCAGGATAGTGCTGCTTGTGCCTGCTTCTGCAGCAGAGATCGCCTGGGCTTTAGAGTGTGAGTGTCTCCGTGGAAGGGTTTTGAACGTAGATGTGGAGGGCTCCAGAGGACCTCCCCCTCTTTATGTGTAGTGTGTTTCAGAAAAAGCACGCTGGCTTTAAATCATATTGTGACGTGGAGGTGCTCTGGGTTTAAGTTTCCAGATGACGATGACGTATTTGAAGTCATGCTTCTCCAGGTTCATGTGGAACTTAGATACTGCCGCCGTGGGGACTAGGGCAGGCTTCCGGTACATAGATCATGAGTAAAGTCCTGTATCTCATTGCCTTAAAAGTGATCCAGATTCCTGCCAGTTCTTCTAGAAAGGTTGTCTTAGAGGGTTACTAGCTTAGGTTGCAGTAAATTTTCTTTTCTGAATATTACAGAATACATCTTATGTAATTAATTTAACATTTTAATAAGTTGATTTTGCAAATGGAAATGATTTTAACTTCTGATACAGTGATGAGAAAGGAGACCATGAAGTTGCATGACTGTGCCTGTTTGAAAAACAACTGTCCAAGGAAAAAAGCCCTTCCCAATACATGATTGGCTTGCCCTCTCCTCCCCTTGCAGCTGTTCAGAGGAGTATATTCACTGATTTGATTCTGTTTTCTTTGCTGAAGTTGGTCCGATGAGATGAACCCGCCACAGGTAATCCGGACACTGCTCCCCCTTCTTCTGGAGTCGAGCACTGAGAGTGTGGCTGAGATCAGTAGCAACTCCCTGGAGCGTGTCCTGGGCCCCGCGGAGTCTGATGAGTTCTTGGCTCGTGTGTATGAGAAGCTCATCACTGGCTGCTACAACATTCTGGCCAACCACGCGGATCCCAATAGGTGAGCCCGCCTGGGGAGCAGCGTCCGCTTCCTGTGACCGCCTGCTGCTCTCAGTGAGATACACCAGCACTCGCTTCTCTCTCATTCATTAACAGCCTACGATTGTGCCTTTTTAAAAATTTAATTCTGGTTCTGCTGGTTGCACTGGGTCTTCGCTGCTGCGCATGGGCTTTGGTGTGAGGACTTCTGTTGCGGTGACGTCTCGCTGTGGAGCGCGGGGATTTCAGGAGCTGTGTCTCTCAGGCTTAGTTGGCCCGAGGGATGTGGGACCTTAGTGCCCAGACCAGGGACTGAGCACGTGCCCCCTGCGTTGGCAGGTGCCTCCTTACCCCGGGGCCACCAGCGAGGTCCCTGTTGTGCTTTTTAACAGAAAGTTCTGTGCTTGTGTGCGTCTTGCATTCTTGAGGACACATAGGAAGACTTGTTTGGAATCCTCTTCTGTGATTCATTCTTAGGGATGAGCGTGCTGTCCTGGATGTGGTACTGTCTGCAAAGGAGCTTGATGCAGTTTCTAACATTTTTGTGACTGTGCGTGTGAGATAGGTGTTCTGTGGCGTAAAGGTGATCTCATTGCGTTGTTTGACCATGCTGGCCATGTTGATGTAGGCGAGTCTTAAAAGAGCAGTTGAGTAAGTTAGTTTTATCCCACTGAGAACTATAAAGATGAAGGGTGCCAGGAATTGTGATTTCCCGCCTTCTTCTTGTCCAGCAGTCCAGGTTTTCGTGAGGGACTGTTTTTTTTTCTCTCTCCCCACTTCTCTTTTGTCACCCCTCCCCGCCTGCCAAGGCAGGAGATGTGGATTCGATCCCTGGGTCAGGAAGATCCCCTGGAGGAGGACATGGCAACCCACTCCAGTGCTCTTGCCTGGAGAATCCCCTGGACAGAGGAGCCCAGCGGGCTGCAGCCCATGGGCTCGCAGAGAAAAGTGACGTAGCATGCCTGCACGTCGCACTTCCTTTACGCCCTCTCTCCACCTCCAGTCCTCCCCTCCTTTCCCTCCTCTTCCTGATAGTTTGAGATAACAGCTCTGCTTCTTTGAACTCTTAGCTACTGACTACATCACTTATTTTAGATTTTAGGAATTTTTTGTTTTATTGCAGTTTTAATTCCTCATTTATTTAGCACCTGCTGTATGCTTACTCCTTGGAAGGAAAGTTATGACCAACCTAGATAGCATATTCAAAAGCAGAGACTACTTTGTCAACAAAGGTCCGTCTAGTCAAGGCTATGGTTTTTCCAGTAGTCATGTATGGATGTGAGAGTTGGACTATGAAGAAGGCTGAGCGCCGAAGAATTGATGCTTTTGAACTGTGGTGTTGGAGAAGACCCTTGAGAATCCCTTGGACTGCAAGGAGATCCAACCAGTCCATTCTGAAGGAGATCAGCCCTGGGATTTCTTTGGAAGGAATGATGCTAAAGCTGAAACTCCAGTACTTTGGCCACCTCATGTGAAGAGTTGACTCATTGGAAAAGACTCTGATGCTGGGAGGGATTGGGGGCAGGAGGAGAAGGGGACGACAGAGGATGAGATGGCTGGATGCCATCACCTACTCGATGGACCTGAGTTTGAGTGAACTCCGGGAGTTGGTGATGGACAGGGAGGCCTGGCGTGCTGCGGTTCATGGGGTCGCAAAGAATTGGACACGACTGAGCGACTGAACTGAACTGAACTGTATGCCAGGGTTTATGCCAAGCTTTGACAAAACAAAACTAAATATTGCCCTCAAGGTGTAGCCGTAAATAGACTTAGGACTTTTTTTTAATAGTTTAAAATTGGGTTTTTAAAAATACATTTTAAAACTGTATTTTCGGCTCTGCTGGGTCTTCACCGCTGCGTGGACTTCTCTGGTTGCGGGGGCAGGGCTGCTCCCTGCTTGTGGTGCGTGGGCTCCTCCGTGTGGCGGCTTCTCCTGTTGGGGCACAGGATCCAGGGTGCTCGGGCTTCAGCACTTGCGGCCTGTGGGCTTAGGAGTCGCACCTGCTGGGCTCCAGAGCACAAGCTCAATGGTTGTTGCTCATGGGCTGAGTTGTCCCGTGGCAGGTGGGGTCTTCCCGGACCAGGGATTGAACCTGTGTCCCCTGCATCGGCAGGCGGGTTCTTTATCACTAAGCCACCAGGGAAAGCCGTAGACTTCTGAATTGTTAAAGGTAGTATTAGGACTTCGAAACAGCCCTTGTTTCTATAGTTGATTTTTCTTTTGGATTTTCAGTGGACTTGATGAATCCATCTTAGAGGAATGTCTCCAGTATTTGGAAAAGCAACTGGAAAGCAGCCAGGCTCGGAAAGCTATGGAGGACTTTTTCTCTGACAGGTGAGCTATGTTGCGTTCTCCTCAGTGCGGATTTCTGAATGCCTTCCAGAAGCAAGGACTGTGTTGACCTGGTTGTTCTCTCAGGAAATACAAAAGCTTGCTTAGATGTTTGTACTTCCAGGAGGACTGGTTAACTGCTGGCGCCTTGAGGTTATTGGTGAAGGGGGTTGGTTTTGATTCACTGGCATTGTTGACTCACAGGTGATCCGTTCTCCTAGAGGGGATGAGATTGTGAGGAAATAGAAAAGGACGCTTTTTATGTGACACTTAACATGATTCTTCGATTTTTTTCCCCTCCTGCCTTTCAGTGGAGAACTCGTGCAGATCATGATGGCAACAGCCAATGAGAACCTCTCTGCTAAATTCTGTAACCGAGTTTTGAAATTCTTCACCAAACTCTTCCAGCTGAGTGAGTGACAGCTTTTAATAATCTTCTTAGGGGAACTTTGATGTCCAGTTAATGACTGTGCCTATCTTCTTCCCGAGTGTAACTACAGCAGAGGAATGCTAACAAGTGGAGAGAATTCCTCAGAGAAAGTTTGGAAGGAAGTCGAAGGCTTGCTTGGAGCCTTTCCCCCTTCCCTGGCTCATGGTCTGGGCCTCTTGCCTCCCCTCGCCCTCCCTCACTGACCGTCGCCTCTCGCTCTGTCCCCAGCTGAGAAGAGCCCTAACCCAAGCCTTCTGCATCTCTGCGGCTCCCTGGCCCAGCTGGCTTGCGTGGAGCCTGCGCGTCTCCAGGCATGGCTCACCCGCATGACTGCATCGCCCCCCAAAGATTCCGATCAGCTGGACGTGATCCAAGAGAACAGGCAGCTGCTGCAGTTGCTGACCACCTACATTGTTCGGGAAAACAGGTAGAGCACCTGTGTTCATATCACGCGTTCTGACAGCCCCAGCAACAGGGCAAGAGCGTTTGCAGCTGTGTTTCCTTCAGCCTCAGTCCTGAAGCATTTGCAGCGATCCCGTAGCTCCCTCTCAGTAGACTTAAGGAATCTAGCATATCTCCTTGATTTTTCCCCTGAAAAAACTTTTGCAGTGGCTTCGTCTGTCAGTTGTAACACGTGTGATCGTTTTATGGTCTAGTAGTCCAAGTGCACAACTTGGCTTAGTGTGTATGATCATGCATTTAATGTTTAATTTTAAACGCCTCTTAGAAATTCTGAATTCTTACAAATTTAATACTGCTGATTCTTACTGAATATTTACCAGTGTGATGTTTCTTTTCTACCAGTCAAGTTGGGGAAGGTGTGTGTGCTGTGCTTTTGGGCACCTTGATCCCCATGGCAACAGAGATGCTGGCCAACGGTGATGGGACCGGTTTCCCTGAACTCATGGTTGTCATGGCCACCCTGGCCGGTGCAGGTCAAGGTGCTGGCCATCTTCAGCTTCATAATGCTGCTGTGGACTGGCTGAGTAGATGGTAAGAGGATGAAATGGGAGGATCGCATCTGTAGTTTACACCATTGCTCTTAAGGGGGATAATTAATTGCAGGCTATTTTTTTGTAGCTCAGAGTAAGTTTAAAAGAAACTTGAAGCTCTGTCTTTTTATTGGGATTATTCACTGTAGATTCAGTCAGTTCAAGTTCAGTTTGGATTTAATCTCTACTCTTTTATTAGTAGAGTTTCTTGTTCATTATTTCTAGGACAAGTCTTGGGAAAGTCTACCAACTATCTCTGATAGGAACAGAACCCCTTAATCACTGATGACCCACATAATTTCCAAAGAATGCCTTTTGTTCACTTTGTCTACAAATTGATGCAAGATACATGGAAATGCTTCCCTTCTTTGGTTCCTTAGATGATTTTGTGTCCCATCCCCCCCCTTTTTTATTTGACAGCAAGAAATATCTGTCACAGAAGAATGTGGTTGAAAAACTGAATGCCAATGTAATGCACGGAAAGGTAAGGAGAGTGAGGGGAGCGATGGGTCCTGTCTTGGTGGCCGGGTGGAGGGAAGTCCCTTTCCTGTTGGTTTCTGTCCCTGGCTCCCCTGCAGAGGGGAAGGCCTAGGATCTCAAAGACCTCGAAGCGTGTCATCACCAAGTGCACGCCCACAGGCCTCTTCCTGGGGGCAAGAAGTGGTCTGGAGGAAATGTTCTGCGAAACAGACATCCAACAGAATCCTTCTGAAAACAGTGAATTACTGCTGTGTTTAGCTATTGGTATTCTCTGGGAAATTGTCTGCTGCTCCTGCATTGGGATTGTGTGCTCTGAGTGTCAGACACAGGTTCCCGTTTACTTCCTCAGCGCCAGTCCAGATGCTAGAATCGTTTATGTTATTTGGAGGTTCAGGCCACTGTGCTGAGAAAAAGGGTGGCAACTGGCAGAAATCTTGCATTTGAACATTTTCTCCCTCTACCCAACCTGCGAGCCCGTCATTGTCGCTAATTTAAATGTTTTTCACTAATGGTTAAAAAAATGATTATGGCAGGGAAAAAAGCCAATGAGAGGTTACTCATACTTTAATACAATCTTTTTATCTTTTTTCTTGAGGTATAATTGACACAGATATTAGTTTCAGGTTTACAGCATAGTGATCTGACATTTGTCTGTATTGCAAAATGATCACAGTCTAGTTAATATCCATCACCATACATAGTTAAGTTTTTTTTCTTGTAATGAGGACTTTTAAGACCTGCTCTCTTGGCGACTTTCAGATGTGCATACATTAGTATTAACTCTGGTCACCATGCTTGACATTTCATCTCCATGGCTTACTTATTTTATAAGTGGAAGTTTGTATCTTTTGACTCACATCACCCACTTCACTGAATCACCCTCCTACCCCCTGCCTCTGGTACCACCACTCTGTTCTCTGTATCACTCTAGTTTTTTCTTGAGTGATTTTTGTGTCTATCTCAACTTTATTTTCCTGGTTTACACTGTACTTCATTTTCTAAGGTTTTTAAATATATACACATTTATTTCGCTGTGCTGGGCCCTTGCAGCTGCTTGGGCGTTCTCTCGTCACTGCGAGCAGGGGCTGCGCTCTAGTGCCGTTGGGCTCTCTTGTTGTGGAACCTGGGCCCCAGGGCTCGAGCTCTTCAGTAACTGCAGCTCCCAGGCTCTAGAGCGCAGGCTCAGTAGTTGTGGCCCATGGGCTTCATTGCCCCGTGGCTTGTGGGATCTTCCTGGATCAGGGATCAAACCCACGTCTGTTGTGTTGGCAGGTGGATTCTTTACCACTGAACCACCAGGGAAGCCCTATTTTATGATTTTTTAAAGAGTTGTCTTTAAAGGATGTCTTTAAAGTTGTGCTTAAAGGATGAATCATACTGATTCAGTACAGTTTCTTTAATTTTTAAAGTTTTTAAATTTTTTGGTTACCCCATGCAGCATATAGACTCTTAGTTCCCTGACCAGAGATCAGACCTGCATCCTTTGCATTGGAAGTGCTGAATCCTAAACCACTGGCCCCCAGGGAAGTCCCCGTGCAGTTTATTGGCCAGCCACTTGCTGTTGTAGTGCGAAGAGCTAAGGAAATAGATAATTAAAACATGTTATTTTTCTTCTCTGCTTTTTGTGCTGTTCCTTTGATCTTGAGCTTTATCGGAAAAAGCGTGAGAAAACACAATTTGCATGATAATGGAATGTGGAGAACTGACCTTTCATGGTGTGGTGGTCTTCTTTATAGCACGTGATGGTCCTAGAGTGCACCTGCCATATTATGTCTTACTTGGCTGATGTCACCAATGCCCTGAGCCAGAGTAACGGGCAAGGCCCGAGTCACCTGTCTGTGGATGGGGAAGAGCGGGCGATCGAGGTGGACTCTGACTGGGTGGAGGAGCTGGCGGTGGAAGAGGAAGACTCCCAGGCCGAGGATTCAGTAAGTGAGGTCACCACCACAGTCATGGCTGACCGCCACTTGCAGAGCTCACGTTAACAGGCCTTTGGCCTTCTTTTTTAGCTCCTGTGAGCTTCAGGACTTTGCCCAGTCCTTGTTGCTTATTCATAGCTTTCATGATTAATGCCAGGCTGATTCTCCAGGCCTGCAGAACAAGTGGTAGGACTCTACCTCCTAGAGGAAGGACCCTTAAATAAGCCTGGGCCTTCTCCCATCTGGAGGCACGTGTCCTGCAGTTCCAACTGGCTGTTGCATCCAAAATGGAGTTTCAGAGACGAGAGTTTTTCAGGGGGATGGTGTGAGCTGCGTTGTAGAGAAAGCGTAAGGTTTATTTTTTTTCTTAGCCACAAAACCTTAAGGTCTTATCTGAAATTACATCACATTTATAGCCTGCAAGCTCTCTCCAACTGGAATAGGTTTCTCCTAGTCATTTATGAAGTCAGTGGTTTATTTTCCATAGAGTGTGTTTTTGTGGGTGCCTGTGTGGAAGGATGTATTTCTGATTAAAAAAAATTTATTATCTTTGAAGGATGAAGATTCCCTTTGCAATAAACTCTGCACTTTTACCATCACTCAGAAAGAATTCATGAACCAGCATTGGTAAGAGGAGTTTTTCCTTTTTGGTGGGGCTTTCCAGGTTGGTGTTGGGGACTTCCGGACTCACTGCCTGGCTCTTATTCTTTCCAGGTACCACTGTCACACTTGCAAAATGGTCGATGGGGTGGGCGTGTGCACGGTATGTGCCAAGGTGTGCCACAAGGATCATGAGATTTCCTACGCCAAGTATGGATCTTTCTTCTGTGACTGTGGAGCCAAAGAAGATGGCAGCTGTTTGGTGAGAGATTAGGACATTCTCTTGGCTCTAAAGGGTGACTTGTCAGGGATACAGATGTGTAAGCCAAACTGGGAACTTCCCACGTCACCCTCATGGTGTCCTGGGTCAAGGACCAAGTTCTGATTCTGTCAGTGATCAGTTGCATAGTCATGGCCTAAACACTTCACTTAGAACTGGAACTTGCAGTATCCTTAGAGATCTTGCAGTTTTTTCAAAGACCTTACCCCTACCCCAATTTTAAGACCTGTCGTTATGAGTGGGTGAAGTGTTAGCTATTAGGTGAATACCACAAAGATTAGAATTCAGGCTTTTGGATATTCTTTAAATGGTTAGCCAGTCTCCCCTTTGAGTCAGATTTTTCCTCTGAGATCTTAGGCAGTATTTCATCTGCGCTTGTGACAAGAAAGTGGGGGCCTGTGACATTTCCTGTCCCTAGGCTTTGGTGAAGCGAACTCCCAGCAGTGGCATGAGCTCCACCATGAAGGAGTCAGCATTTCAGACTGAACCCAGGGTTTCAGAGAGTCTCGTGCGCCACACCAGCACCTCCCCGGCGGACAAGGCCAAGGTCACCATCAGCGACGGAAAGGTTGCTGACGAAGAGAAGCCCAAGAAGAGCAGCCTGTGCCGCACTGTGGAGGGCTGCCGGGAGGAGCTTCAGAACCAGGTGGGCCCTGGTGGGAGGAGCTGCAGAACCAGGTGGGCCCTGGTGGAGGAGCCGCAGAGCTGGGTGGGCTCCGGCGGCGCACAGCGTGGGAGCAGAGCGTGGAGCCTGGCACGGCGCCCTCCTTCCCGCCCCACCAGTGGTGGCTTTGTCCTCCAAGGTTGCTGATGTCCAGCACGTGAATAGCAGGCGTGTGTGTGGTCCCTCCCTGCGTCATAGGGAGTGTGTGGCTGAGGAGTGTTTGGGGCTTTGTGTGAAGGTGGGTTTTAGTTGTGTGATGCCCCGGGGCAGCCTTTCTTGGTGCAGACCCCTCATCTGCAGCACAGGGCACAGAAAGCGGTGGGTGGTTGTTGGGTGGGGGTCGTCTCAGCCTCCCGAGGGGTGCATGCCTGTACGCGCTCTGGATGTCTCACTGCGCTGTGGGTGTGTGGAAGCAGTGCTCATCAGCAGGGGGCCCCTGGTGTAGTGACCCAGTCGCATGCTGACTGGAACCAAATCCAGCGCTCGGACAGAGTGAAGTGAGGGCTGGAACACACACTTGCAGTGAGGAAGCCGGGTCCTGGGTTCTGTAGGTTGCTACTGGCAACATGATGATGAGTGTGACCCGTTCTTTTTCTTTTTTTTTCACTTGTGTATTTGGATTTTTCTCAGGCCAATTTCTCCTTCGCTCCTCTCGTGTTAGACATGCTCAGTTTCCTCATGGATGCCATTCAGACCAACTTCCAGCAGGCGTCCGCAGTGGGGAGTAGCAGCCGGGCCCAGCAGGCCCTCCGGGAGCTGCACACAGTGGACAAGGCGGTCGAGATGACGGACCAGCTGATGGTGAGTGGTCAGCGTCGGGGCCAGGGGCACGCGGGAGCCAGCACATCCGCTGGGAAGCCAGAGGCGCTCGATGCTCCAAGATGCATCCTTAGAAAGTCACCTGTGGGCGTTCAGAGCCTAGACTGTAAGAACCTGTGACATCCAATGTGAAAAACAGCATGTGGGGTACGTCTTCTCACGGAGGGAATCGGAGGTCACTTGGACCAACAGCGAATAAGTCTCCTTTTCAGTTCACGTAAATCTGTGAACCCCTGTGGGTGAGGAGTGACGTTTGGGGGCAATTTTAATAGCTAGGAATGTCTTCTGTATGTAAAATAGAAGACCTCCTTGTTGTGTCTTCTCCCTCGAGATTGACATTGCATGCAGAAGTGATGCTGTCCTCTTGGGCTTGGAGCCTGTTAGGTGTCTTCCTTTAGTTCTTGCTGTGACGTGGGTGCTGCATTCTAAGGCGTTGTCCACTGTACGCCTGCTGCCCGGCACTGACTGTAGGACTCCTGGGGTGGTCTGCTCGGCCTCTCAAGCAGCTGTGTAAAATCTGTGTAAAATCAGACGCTGGGACTTCTCTGGTGGACCAGTGAGTGAGAACCCGCCTGCCGAGGCAGTGAGCGTGGCTTTCATCTCTGGTCTGGGAACTGCCATCCCCCATGTGGGAGCTACTAAGCCCATGTGCTGCAGTTACCAAAGCCTGCAAGCCTAGAGCCCATGGTCTAGAACAGGAGAAGCCCTGTGGTGAGAAGCCCGAGCGCCGCAGTGGGAAGTAGCCCCTGTTCACAACTGGAGAAGGCCTGTGTGTGGCAGAGAAGATCCAGGGCAGCCAGCGTTAAAGGAGAAAGGAAACTTGCGCACTTCTGGAAGGATAGTATAACAATGAGTGAGGTGCACGGATGGATCTCACAGGGTGACTGCTTCTCAGGGAGACACGGGCACTTGGTAGCACACACACAGACAGACACACAGATATTCTGACGTTTTACCGAAAATCAGTCACCGTTGGGAATTCCCTAGGTTCCAGTCATTCGGACTCTGTGCTTCCACTGCAGGGGGCCTGCGTTTAATCCCTGGTCAGGGAGCTAAGATTCTGCAGTGGCCAACCTCCCTCCCCTAAAAATCAGTCACAGTTTTAGAGCAGTGGTTTTAGACTTGCAGATATTAAAGATGAAGCTAGAAAAATATTGGGATGGTGTTGGTGATCCATAAGGTTGCTGACTTTTAATTTTATTGGGGTAAATCAATGAAAAAAAACACTATCATCATTATCATTTTATTTTTTGAAGGGCATTTTGGAATTCGTGGTGGTCCAGTGGTGAGGGTTCAGTGCTTTCCCTGTTGAGGGCCTGGGTTCCATCCCCGGTTGGGAAACCGAGATCCCACAAACTGTGTGGCTTGGCCTAAAAAGAAAGACAGAGGCGCTTGTTAACACTTAAAAAAACCCAGCACTCACGTTAATTTAGTTCTGTGCAGCACTTCCTGCATTGTTCTTATTGCACTGACGGTAATTTTGATGAATTAACTCTCCATGGATTAGGAATCGGAAACTATTGCTCTTTAGTGAGTAAATTGCACATTATTTCAGTCATATGAACAGTGTGTGTATGAATCCACTTGGTCTATTTTGCCTTACTACTGCCTACTCTCTCTGCGTCCGTCTTTGCCAGGTTCCCACGTTAGGCTCCCAGGAAGGTGCCTTTGAGAACGTTCGGATGAATTACAGCGGAGACCAGGGTCAGACCATTCGCCAGCTGATTAGCGCCCACGTGCTCAGGAGGGTGGCTATGTGTGTGCTCTCCTCCCCTCACGGGCGCCGCCAGCACTTGGCTGTCAGCCACGAGAAAGGCAAGGTGGGTCCTCCAGTCCCCTCCCTCTCGTTTGAGATCGTGCTTGTCTGAGGTGCCGAGCAGAACACATAGGGGACAACACTCAGATTGGCCCGCCAGGAAAACGTCTGTTTTTCTGAATTCTAGCAAAGCTTCAGGGACAGATCTCAACAAGCTTTTCTGCTAGAACCCTGAGTTACTTTATTAGACTCAGAACTAGTATGACTGGAACAGAGACTAAAGAGTCAATTCCCACTCTGTGAGTCAAACCCCTAGGCAAGGTACGGACTGGAGGTTTCCTAGGACAGTGTGGCTTGCAGTCTTTCTCAGGTTAGCCACGCTGGAGGACACAGTGGAGAGAGGAGAGTCTTCCTAGGAGGGCTCAGTGGTCCTTATTTAGTTCTTCCCTGCGCTCCCAGCCCTCCTGAAGACCCAAGGAAGTTTATGGAATTTTATAGAACAGGAGAAGTTAGAGTGTCTTAAGCTGTTCTGTTTTCCAGCGTCTTCATTTGTTTTATCTTTACATTAAGTGAAAAAGAAACTAGAGATAAAAGTAGCTCTAACAGACTTTCAAAAACATTTTCGTAGAAAAACAAGAAGGGACAGTAGTATACGGGACCGTTGAGTGTCTTATGGACAGACTATGGAGTTGGCTTCTTTGGTCACCTCTAGAAAGAAGAAATGAAGGCATGCCATTCTTTAAGCCAGAGAAAATAGAGGCTGATACTGGTCTTGGGTTTTTGAAGAGACTTGCTCACAAAAACAGCCTCCAGATCAGTAGCTCTAGTGAAGGAGCTTTTGTTACTGCTGGTGTTCTCTGAGAGGAAGAGGGTTGAGAATAAATCGGTAATTATTCCCTGGCAGATCACTGTCCTCCAGCTCTCAGCTCTCCTGAAGCAAGCAGATTCCAGCAAAAGGAAGCTGACTCTGACCCGCCTGGCTTCTGCCCCGGTGCCCTTCACTGTGCTGAGCCTCACAGGGAATCCTTGCAAAGAGGACTACCTGGCCGTTTGTGGGCTGAAGGTAATCCTGATCCAGTTTGGTTCTGTTGAGCTATAGGTCACTGTGACCTTCTCTCCTGTTCTTAGCTCCACTTTGTCTTACTCATTGTTGAGATTGGAACTTAAAAGCCATTGGGAACACGAAAGAAGTCTCTTGAATTTCTTCCACGTCATCCAGATTTCTCTTCTATTGGAAATAAGCTTTGTGTGTTGACAGCTGAATGTGTTACTCGACAGTCTGAGTACTGTCTGGAGGCGGGGAATGCCGGGGAAGAAAAGGCAGTGTCAGACTCTGAAGTGAGTTAGCCTACTTTCCAGATCGCCTTTTAACCATTCTGTTCCTCCACCCATGTCCAGGACTGCCACGTGCTGACCTTCAGTAGCTCAGGCTCCGTTTCGGATCACTTGGTTTTGCACCCCCAGTTGGCCACAGGGAACTTCATCATCAAAGCCGTGTGGTTACCTGGTTCACAGACCGAGTTAGCGATCGTCACCGCAGACTTTGTCAAGGTATAGGTACAGCTCTTTGATTGTCTGGTCTTACGGTGGTTTTGCTTTTAAATTCAGAATGCATGGTCTCCATTACGTGTGCCAGCTTCTTTTAGACATGAAAAATTAAAAAACCCTAACGTTTCGTTACTTTCTGTCCTGTTGCTGAGCAGGAGCTGTGCGTGTATAGGTGATAGAGAATTGATTCTGGTTCAGTCTCTGCTGTACTCAGAACACCGCTCCTCATTGCTGTTCTCGGTATAGCGTTTGTTTATGTGTCTCCTCTGCTCATTCCTTAAGAGAGAGTGGAGAGAGACCTTGTTTATCTTTGTGTGCTCAGCGCCTAGCACTGACGGGCGTGTGCTGAGTGGAGGAGCGCCCTCCCTCAGCCCTGCCGCTCCCTGCACGCACCGGGAGCGTGTGGGCCTGGGGCTGAGGTCGACCTCCCTCATCTGACCTCTCTTCTCTCGCAGGTTTATGACCTGTCGGTGGATGCCTTGAGTCCAGCCTTCTACTTTCTCCTGCCTAGCTCAAAGATAAGAGACGTTACCTTCCTCTTCAACGAGGAGGGGAAGAACATCATTGTTATAATGTCCTCGGCGGGGTACATCTATACGCAGCTCATGGAGGAGGCCAGCAGTGCCCAGCAGGGGCCCTTCTATGTCACCAACGTGCTGGAAGTCAACCACGAGGACCTGAAGGTTAGGGCACGCGGCGCCGCTTCCCCCCGGGCCGGGGCTCATCAGCCAGCGGCTCTCTTAGTGTCTCTCCTTTAACTTCTACGTGACCGCAAAGCTCTAGTTCTTAAGGGTTAGACTTGACGCTCCTTTATTCTCATAGTGTTTTTAGGATTTACCACGGGGGTCTCACGCTTAGAGAATGAGAGCCCTTAATTACGGTCTAGAGTGAATGACCAGGGGCGTCCTGGTGGTCCAGTGGTTGAGAATCCACCTGCCTGTGCAGGGGGCGTGGGTTTGATCCCCGTCTGGAAAGATTCACACGCCGTGGGGGCGCCAAGCCCACGAGCCGCAGTACTGAGCCTGCCGCTGCAGCTACTGAAGCCCGAGTGTCCAGAGCCTGTGGTCTGCAGCGAGACCTCACACTGCAGCTAGAGAGCAGCCCGTGTTCACAGTTAGAGGAAGCCTGCATGTATCGTTGAGGACCCAGTGCAGCCGGAAATCAAGCAAAGCACCCGAGTACATTAAAAACAAACAAAATGAACGGCCGGCCGCAGTGAGCGCCAGCGCCCAGGCGGCCCGAGGACTTAACGCGAGTGTTGTGTCTGTTGTGACAGGACAGTAACAGCCAGGTGGCAGGCGGCGGCGTGTCCGTCTACTACTCGCACGTGTTGCAGATGCTGTTCTTCAGCTACTGCCAAGGCAGGTCGTTTGCGGCCACGGTCAGCAGGACGACTCTGGAGGTGTTGCAGCTCTTCTCCATCAACATCAAAAGGTGGGGCTCAGCACTTACCCTTGAACTTCCACAGCGCCCCTTGTTCAACAGGGGAGCTCGCCCTTCCCGGGAACTCTCCCCTCCCTGCCTGGGATCTCTAAACTGGGCAGCATCCGGCGTCGCTGGGTTGGCCAGTCTGCATGGTTTGTCCCCCCAAGCTGCTGGAGGTAGTTTGTGGGGGCCACTGTCACTCAGAAGGAAAAGCTGTACTCAAGGTAGCAAATGCGATTTTAATTTGATGAGAGAGTTTTCTCCTGGACATTCCTGCTGCCCTTGAAGTTTCCCTTCTGGTTGGGGTTGGGGTGGGGGTTGATCAGTAAATAGAACGTGACGTCAGAGCACAGGGCATGGTGGCAGTTTGGGGAAGCGGGGGCTGCCATCAGGCTTCCAGAAGATAGGGGTATGTGAGGTAGAGGGTGTTTTATTTAAGGAGGAGGCAGAAAAGGTTTACGGTTTCTTCCCCTCTTTTTCTTTTCTGCCACCGAAAAGCCATTACAGCACTTTCTCTCCGCTGTCTATTTTGTGAATCAGCCGGTTTGGGGTGAAATAAAATGGATGCCATTCATTCATAGCTTGATGTGCTTGGAAATTCTTAGAAGGACAATGGGTTGTCAGCCTTTGGCACCTCCGTGGGCCTGTGCACTTGTTAGCCTTAGGCCCGCAGGGCCACCGATCCCCTCAGACAGGGGAGAGCCTGAACCAGGACTCCCGCTGGGGCATGCATTGTGTGTGAGACTGCATGTGGCTCAGACTAAAACTAGGGCTCCTGGGTAATTTGAGTCCTCGGGTGGGTATATTTCTCTGAGAGTCCAGTAGTAGTGAGGGTGTCCTTCACTACTAACGAAAGAGCTGTTAGACGGTGAGTGACACCCTGCCCGGCCACTTCTGTCGTCCGCAGTCCCAACGGTGGTAGCAAGGCGCCTCCCGCTCTGTGTCAGTGGTCTGAGGTGATGAACCACCCTGGCCTGGTGTGCTGTGTCCAGCAGACTACAGGCGTGCCCCTGGTGGTGATGGTGAAACCAGACACTTTTCTCATCCAGGAGATTAAGACTCTTCCTGCCAAAGCAAAGGTGAGTGCCATGTTCCCCCGTCGCTTGAGTAGACCGTGACCCTGCCCTGTTTTTGTACGTGTATATCCCGTCCTTTCCCAGCTCTCCTGACAAGAGACCTGTAGAAGAATCTGCTCCTAGATGCCTTTTCTTTGCCAGCCTTTTGCACTCCCCCCGTTGACCGTGAAGCCAGTGGCTTCTCTGCCTCGTCTGTGTAGGTCTTGGGAACTTCGTTCCGTAGGTGTGGGAACTAACACGGCCTGTCCCCGCCTCCTAGATCCAGGACATGGTGGCCATCAGGCACACGGCCTGCAACGAGCAGCAGCGGACGACGATGATCCTGCTGTGTGAGGACGGCAGCCTGCGCATCTACATGGCCAACGTGGAGAACACCTCCTACTGGCTGCAGCCCTCCCTGCAGCCCAGCAGCGTCATCAGCATCATGAAGCCCGTCCGCAAGCGCAAGACAGCCACCATCAGTAAGGCCCCGCCGCCGCCGAGGCGTGCCCGGGGAGGGGACTCGGGGTAGACGGTCATGGTAGCTGTGAGCAGTGGGGCTGGGCCTTCTTCAGTGCTAAGGGTCTGCACTTCCAGGGCAGGGGGCGTGAGTTCAGTCTCTGGTCGGCTCAGATCGCAGATGCCTTGTGGCGTGACAGAAGAAAGAAACGGGGACTGCCTTGCTTGTGTGGCTCATAAAGGTAGAGCTGGTGCCGGCTAGCTCGCCAGAAGCAGCATCGAGGCTCCTGCAGCCGCCCCCTTTCTGTGCAGGCGAGCATTTGTTGGCGCTCCTCTGCAGACAGCAGTTCCTAGGTGCCCAGGAAAGGATGCTCTCTTGGATCTGGTTTCAGATAGTTTTCTCTGGGTTTAGGGAAAGTGGCTTACTTGATGCAGCGGGCAGGACGGAACTGGCGGAGGAGTAGATCCTTCAGTTGGTTCATTCTCACCAAGTAGTGTGGAAGCCAGGTCTTCCCTGGTGGCTCAGCTTAAGAATCCACCTGCAGTGCAGGAGACATCAGTTCGATCCCTGGATTGAGAAGATCCCCTGGAGGGGAGGGCATGGCAACCCACTCCAGTACTCTTGCCAGAAAAATCCCATGGACAGAGCCTGGCGGGCTAGAGTCCACAGGGTCGCAGAGCGAAGAGACTGAGAGACGCGACTGAAGAGACTGAGCACGCACGCACGCCGTGCGGAAGCCGTCATAGGTGTCCGAGCTGGGAGTCTTGCTCCTGAGTGGTGAAGCAGGACTCTTCCAGGAGTGAACGCTTGAATTTAGGTCTGAGCGAAAAGATCATTACAGTGTTCTTCCCACTCCCTGGAGTCTGTTCTAGAGCCTGTGTTTTAGAAAATTGTGCAGCTCATCCTTTATAAAGAAATAGTTTCTCTTGTTTATTTTGGATAAGCCAGCTCTGAGAGAGCCTGTTGTGAGTGAGTGTTCCGGATCCTGACCCCAGATCTCTTTGCCCTGCAGGGTCATGTTGTGGTTGCGGGTGGTGAGTGTTGGGCCGCTGACCACGTGTAGGCATCATAGTGATGCCAACTGTGTAATCCCGAGTTGGCCTAAGGTTGGAACGCACGTGTGTGAGCTCGGGCAGAGTTGGTGGGGCCGCACTAATGATGGTGCTCTCTGGCCCCCGGCACTGCCCTCCACAGCAGCCCGCACCTCCAGCCAGGTGGCCTTCCCCATCGACTTCTTCGAGCACAACCAGCAGCTGAGCGACGTGGAGTTCGGTGGGAATGACCTCCTGCAGGTGTACAACGCGCAGCAGATAAAGCACCGGCTGAATTCCACTGGCATGTATGTGGCCAACACCAAGGTGAGGCCCGGCTGCACAGCCCTGGGTGCAGTCCCTGGGAGGCAGGGCTCGCGAGCAGTATGGTTTGAGGAACACATCTCCTGTCAGGGTGCGAGACTCACAGTCACTAACCCTTGACCCTAGTCTAACGATCCCAGAATAAACAGATACTCTCAGCTCCATGCAGAAGGGGTCCTGCTCCCATGTTACCAGCAGGGTTACCGTGCACAGGGCTCAGGAGGCGGTTAATGCCGGGGAGAAAAGGAGCCTGAAATGGAAGGGTCTCCTCCCTGCCTGTGTTTCCCGTCCTTGGAAGCAAGGGAGTCATTGCCAAGGAACTAAAGGATAAAGGTCTTGTGTAGGGTCGCACGTGTGTCACTGTCTTAGGGAGGCCCGGAAGTTGGCCCTTCAGAGCTTGTGTTCATTTTGCCATGTGCGCCTCTCCCCCCTCCAGCCCGGTGGCTTCACCATTGAGATCAGTAACAACAACAGCACCATGGTGATGACAGGCATGCGCATCCAGATTGGGACCCAGGCAATTGAGCGGGCCCCGTCGTACATTGAGATCTTCGGCAGAACCATGCAGCTTAACCTCAGTCGCTCACGCTGGTTCGACTTCCCCTTCACCAGAGAAGAAGCCCTGCAGGCTGATAAGAAGCTGAACCTCTTCAGTGAGTCCCCAGCTCCTGGCACAGATTGTATCCGTCTCTCGATTAATTCTGACCAAGGGGCCACTTCTCTGTGGCTCTCCAGGATTCTGGGGTCCCCCTGCTCTACTGATAGCTCTGTGATCTCTGCCATCAGGAAGCGTTGAGCTTCATTTGAGATATAAAGGAGGCAAGGGACATACTTGAGAATAGGAGGGGTAGAGACGGGGCAGCTACTTCAGGGCTCGTTTCTATAGGCTTGAGTGACCTTGCCGATGTGGCTGCCTGCCTCTCTAGGCAGAAAGGTGGCGAGACTAACGCTTGACATCACAAAGCGCTCTGAAAGTGCAGTTGAGGGCCTCAGGGCACACGTCACCGAGAGGTGTTTAGCAGTGCCCTTAAAGCCTCAGAGTAGACATCTCGGGGCCTTCCATGAGGTTGACAACTTTCCCTACCATTTACTGGCTGGCCACCTGTCTCTTTCTTCCAGAAACAGTTACTGTTAGTAGGAATGAGGATGATCTGTGCTTTGAACAAAAGGAGTGTTCCCTGGGGGTAGAGTTGGGAAACATGGTATTCTGATAGCACCAGAGGATCCCTGCACTGGTATTTGGGGTCTCTTCTTCTGAGAGACTTCGCAGACTTTTGGTTCATGGAACTGTGTCTACACGTATTCAGCATCTGTACCAGGTGAAAGTGCTGCTGAAGTCTCAGGAGATAAAGTTCCTTTCTGACCGTGAACTGTATGTGGCTCACCACGTGGTCCACACCAGTCTGGTCTGCTCTGGAGGGGGTGGTGTCACCCGTCAGAGATCATGCTTCCTAATGGCTTCTCGTGCCTGTTGTAGTTGGGGCCTCGGTGGATCCAGCAGGCGTCACCATGATCGATGCTGTGAAAATCTATGGCAAGACTAAGGAGCAGTTTGGCTGGCCTGATGAGCCTCCGGAAGAATTCCCTGCTGCCTCCGTCAGCAACATCTGTCCTTCGAACCTGACCCAGAGCAACGGCACTGGAGACAGCGACTCGGCGGCCCCGGCCGTCACGGGTGGCACCGTCCTGGAGAGGTACCGTGCTGGCGGGGCAGCCCTTTGTTCTCGCCGGCTCCGCTCTCCCGGTGGAACCTGAGTCTTGAGAGACCCAGCCCCTCCTAAGTGTCCCAGGCCTGGCCTGTGATTTTCAGGATTTCAAACCGCCCGCACACACAGGGTCTCCTGATGAGCAGACAGGGCTTGGCGGTGTGCTCAGAGCCGGCTAACTCCCAGAGCTCTGCCCAGGGGCTGCTGTCCCTTCCCTTCTCTTACTGCTCAGGTGCCCTTGGGAGCAGTCAGAGGCTGTTGACCAGACTATGCTTGAGCCAGAATTAGAGATTAGGATCCAGTCTTGCTGAAATTATAGGGGAAAATCTTCCCTTTCATTGTGATCTCATCATCTTTTCATCTTTCTCTGCAGCAGTTACTTCTTGTGGTAATAACACTGCTGCCAAGAGGCTGTCCCAGGCTTCTTGTAGCAGAGTTCAGAGCCCCCTGGGGCTCCCCCCAGTGGCCTTCTTAAGCACTGCGCTTGGCTTCTCTGTGCTGGGGAGCTGCTGGTTTGCCGCTGTAGATGCGGTGACTCAGAATGTAAGATGTTCATTTCTTACATTGAAGGTATAAGAGTAGCCTGGCTTGGAAGCACTGCCTCCCACCAGCAGCCTCCCTGCCCCTCCTTTTCTCTGTCTCCCCACGCCCTTCCCACTCTATTCTTATATTGTTTGCTTAGGATGTGTTTCCAGGTTTCTCTGAGCTTCACATTTTTTTCCTTTTTTTTTCTTTTGCTTCTCCCCCAAGTTCTGAAACTGAGTCCCTAACCAAGCTGGACCGGTTAGTATGCCCTCTTTCATTTCTTTGCACGAGCGAGTGTGTGTTAGAGAGCCGTGTAACTGATGGCGTGGCTTTGCGTTGATTCTGCTTCTGTGGACGAGTCCTGCTGCTGCTTTCTGTCTCCATCGTTGCATGGCTGCAGAGCTGTCCCGCGTCCCCGTGGAGAATGCGGGGGGCTGGACGTGCGCGCCTGGTGTCGGCCGCCCCGCCTTCCCCCACCGCCTCTGCAGGGGTGAGGAGGGCGTGGGGCGCCGAGTCAGTGGAGAAGGCCGGTCGTCGGAACAGCCAGGGAGCTTGTTCTGCTCCTGGGTCTTGTGCCCCAGGTCCCTTCCTCCTGCTGCCCTCTGCCCCTGGACCTTTTTCTCACCAGCTGCCTTCTCCACACTTGGCCCTGTCTGTCCAGAGCCTCAGCCCTCCCGATGGTGGTCTTTTTCCTGTGCTGCCTTAAACGCACACGAGGGGCCCTGGGCAGTGTTTCCTTTGGTACCCTTCAGTGGTTGGGTTTCTCATCCTTCCCTGAGAGAAAATTGCCCAGTTTTCTAAAGGGGCTTCATCGTACCCTTTGAATGTTCGTGATTGGCATAAACCTAAAAATCCAGTTGGTTCTCTTCCCCATACTGGGCGACTCCTAGGAAGTGCTTTTGTGCATTTTCTTGGAGGTGTAAGTCAAGTATAGCTCTCCCAGTGTAGGAAGATGGCTTGAACCTCTCCCTTTGTGTATCCCCTTTGCCCACTGATCTCGGGGCACCTGAGCTTCGGGTCCTGTCACATCGAGACTGTTAAGCCTGTCTCCGTGATCCCTGCCACAGGCAGCAGAAGGAAGCGCCCTTATCCTCTTTGAGGAAGGAAAGCCCTGTCTTTGAGTAACGGATTATGCGCGTGGCCTCAGGTTGATCTGCAAGCAGGAGCCAGGCTCCTTCCGGCCTGTGACACAGGGAACCCCACGCGTGGTGCCGGTGGCAGGTCTTACCGTGCTTTGATTTCGTATTTGGCATCCACTAGCTGTCCCTGAGGGCCTCGGGACTAGTCTGCGCAGGCTAAAGCACCAGGCGGAGGGAAGGGGGGCTCTCGTACTCAAGCCAGCTTTTCTGTCTCCCCAGGCTGGTTGTGAGTTCTTTAGAAGCCCTGGAAAGCTGCTTTGCTGTTGGCCCAATCATCGAGAAGGCAAGTTACTTTTTTAAAGCACATGGAAGCTTTCTGAAGAGGCAGGAGGTCAGTGGAGTGGTCAGAGGCCCCAAAGCCTTTCAGCTCAAGTACATTTATAGCATGATCTTGATTTGCAAAGGTGATCCAGTGGAGTCTTCAGCTTAAGGCTTTATGTCCTACTTCCAGGGCCCCATGGAGGAGTGTTCTGTAAAACAGGACGAGTGCTAATTAAAGAGCACTGTTGCAGGAGTCCTGATCTTGGTCTCGATTGCTGGCGATGTCGTGGGAGGGTTGTGATCTCGAAGTTATTTGTTTTGTTCCCTGCGGCCCATGGAGCCCACGCTAGTCCTGGTAGCCGGGAAGGGGGAGGGCAGAGTGTGGGCAGCTCATCCTGCATGGACGGTGTGGGGTCAGTGGCAACCCTGCTGTCTTCTGCATCAGGAGAGAAACAAGAACGCAGCTCAGGAGCTGGCCACGCTGCTGCTGTCCCTGCCAGCCCCTGCCAGCGTCCAGCAGCAGTCCAAGAGCCTTCTGGCGAGCCTGCATACCAGCCGCTCAGCCTACCACAGCCACAAGGTAATCAGGGGCGTCTCCTGTCAAGGCGGACGTGGTGGCACTGACGGGAGAGCAAGTAAGTTGGCCTTTTGGATGCCAGCAAGGGTGTCACGGAGGCAGGCGGAGAGAGGAGAGCATTGAGGTCAGACCCACGTAGCCTCTAGGTTCTCCTGAGAAAGGAGTACCACTCAGAATGAGGACAGGCCTCTAACAGGCCCCTGGTTTGCGTTTTTTTTTTTTTTTTTTTTCCCCTGTTATATCAGTAGAATCGACAAGATCTAAGGAAGGGAGGGGAGGGACATTTGAGTCGGGCTTCTCGCTGGAGGACGGGGAGGGATGTCTCTCGGGTCAGGACTGCTGGTGCTGTCACTCCTGGGGTCCCGTGCAGGCCTCAGGGAGGAGGGCTTACTTGTTTGGGAAGAATTTGGTGAGTGGGTGAAAGAGACTCAGGGAAGTCTGGGGAGAGGGAGTCTCACCTATTAAAGTAAGTAGCAATGGAAGACAGTAAGTTTGGCCAGTTTCTATGAATAGAAAAGAGTGTCAACATTTCAGATCCATGAGGAGGGAGCCACCAGCCTGAATGCCTTGGTTAGCTTTTCTGCCTCCAATGCAGAGAATTGAGAAACGCGAGTTTAACTTGCTGAACCTCTCAAGGAAAGGCAGTTTTGGAAACAGCTTTGGTATGAATCTGTAGAGAAATTACTTTGTAGGAAAGAAACCTGGGATGTTGCCATTCTGGAGAATTGGCTGGTTCTGGTTTTCCAATCAGACTTTGATACTGATTTCATGGCTTTCAAGTATTTTTAAGTGGCTTTAGCATTTTATGTTTAAGAAGTAGAACCGTGTTGGGCTGCCCTGAAGGTTTCTTTCAGGTAGTCGGTGGTAATTAACCTGTTCCCTTGAGAGGAAGTCGCCAGCCTGACAATCTGCCAGTTCCTCTCTCCTCTGGGCTTTAGTACCCAGGCCTTCTTTGCCTTTGGCTCATCCTCTGTGATTCTTTGGTTGTAGGATCAGGCCTTGCTGAGCAAAGCTGTGCAGTGTCTCAACACATCGAGCAAAGAAGGCAAGGATCTGGACCCTGAGGTCTTCCAGAGGCTGGTGGTCACGGCGCGCTCCATCGCCGTCACGCGCCCTAACAACCTGGTGCACTTCACGGAGTCCAGGCTGCCCCAGACGGAAACAGGTGAACTTGGCCTGTGTGGCCGCGGCCCTGAAGCCTGCCTGCTCATCTTCTTCACTCTCTCATCTTCTCGTAGTTCTCTCTGGCCTCTGATGGACTTCGTGCTCTGAGATAGGGATCTCACTGGCTCGTCTTTATAGCTTGTAGGGCTTCTGACATTAGAGTTGTACCATTTTAATAAATAGATACTGTTTCCAGTGCTTACCCCTTGGGTTACTCTTGAGTTTACTTAGTGTTCTGGACATCAGATGTAATCGGGCTCTGAAGTTACTGTCTCTTTAAAATCTTCAGGGGAAGGTTAAGCTTGTGCCCTGGTTGCTTTAAAGTAAGAGAATCAATCATATCTTCTGCTTTGGCGCTGTTCTTTTGCCAGTATTTTATGAACATGAGTAGCAGCCTGTCTCAGCGCTTGATGCTGTTTCCTCCTCTCCTCGTGCTGGCTGGGTACCGTACCTGCTTGGCTTTCATCAAATAGAGCTTATCAATGCCTTTACGGTTCTGTTATTCACATGCTCCCACAGGTTGTCGTCATCCTGTTCCTCCTCTAATACTATAATCCAGGAATCTTTTTAGAAAGTCTAAGATGTTCCCCTAGGTTTTAGAAGTCGAACAGTTGGACCTCAGATCTCTGACTCTGCTGTAAGATCCTGAATGCTCCCCCTGTTACTTAATTCTAACATCACTGTTTTCTGTGATATTCCTTTCCCAGACTGTTTTTTTCCTAGATGTGCCTGCTGGAATCTAGGGATAGTTGGCATATTGATTGGGGCCCCACTTGAAACTCCCTCCCCAGGCAAGCTTCCTTGACCTGAGTTAACCTTAAAACAAATTAAATTCCATCTTCAATTTACCGTCGTTAATAATTTTTTTTTCTCCTGCTTAGAAGGAGCAGATGAGGGGCGAGAACCTCAGAAGCAGTTGGAGGGAGACTCCTGTAGTTTCATCACGCAGCTGGTGAACCACTTCTGGAAACTCCATGCCTCCAAACCCAAGAATGCCTTCTTGGCGCCTGCCTGCCTGCCAGGTATCAAGTTAAAAGGGACATTTGATAGTGAAACCTGATGTAAGTTCTTTCTTTGAACAGATTGTACTCTTCACCTTGAGCCTTCATCATCCATCTCTTCCAGACTGAATATTTAGGAAATACAAGTCTGTGAGATCAATGTTCCTGATGGAGGAATTTAGCAGTGTAGCAGAGGGATGGAACTTTCTTGATCTCTCCATGTCGGGTTGCATACTTCACATAAAGATGTGTGTGTGTGTGTGCGCGCGCGCGTGCACGCATGCATGCCTCCTTAGTGGTGTTTATGATTGTTTTAAAAAATCTTGGAAAGCTTGATTCAAAGCCAGTTAAAAAGGTAAAAGTTAAACATCATCCTAGAGAATTACTGTATTTCTAAGCTATTGCTGCCTTTAGTGTCTAACTCTTCATACTGTCCAAGGGTTAGGTGGAAGAGCCAGCTCTGAAGAGCTGGAAGAGGAGAAGGGCCCCTGCTGCTCACTTGTGTTTGGGTGTTGCTTGGGCAGTAAACCCCAAACGCGTGTTCAGGACGTCTTATCACCTGAGGTCTGGGGATCATTGGGAACATTTGGACTCTGCTCACCTCTTCACACTTGTCTGCTCTGTATTTTGATATCTATAGAGAGTAGGTCTATTTATTTCTGTGATTCAGGGTATCTGGAAAAGCTTTTGGGGCAATTGGAGAGACTTAGGAGACTGTTAATGGAATAGATCATAAATAATGCTGACGGCCTGCATTCTGCGTGTGTGTGTTTCGTTTGTTTCTCCCTGTATGTGCTCTCCTTTAGGCCTGACTCACATTGAAGCTACCGTCAACGCTCTGGTGGACATTATCCACGGCTACTGTACCTGTGAGCTGGACTGCATTAACACAGCATCCAGGATCTACATGCAGATGCTCTTGTGTCCCGTACGTATCCTTACCACCCCGATAATCGTAACTATCCAGCCTAACATCTGGAAAAAAATTTTTTTATAACTTTGCTATCTAATGAAATAAAATAGACTTAAGGGAAGGCAGTGGGAATTAAGAATTTGCGGATCAGTAAACCCTGTAGCATCTTACTCATTCCACGGAAAGAAAGGTTGGAAAAGGGAATGGACTTGGTCTTGCTCATCCAGTTGCTGAGGAGTGTACTGATGGTTGTTTCACAGTTCATGCTAAGTAAGTATTGATTAAATGACCACCTGGATGAACACCATCAGGGTCTGCTTGCAGCGACTCTAGCGCAGAAGCGAGTGTTGAAAGGACTGGTTTTAGCACAGAGTTACGATGAGCCTGGTCCTCTGAGGAAAAGGCAAACCCCGTGTGTACAGAGCCGAGGGACTTCAGGGACAAGTGACCTGCCAGTCTCTTACCAGGAGCTAAGAGCAGGATGCAGTGTACAGGTCTTCTCTGTGCCAGGTCGGGGAGTGGACTTGGCTGCTGACCTGATGCAGCAGGTTACAGGTGAGAGTAGGCAGATTTTCCACAGGCGTGTAAGCAATGGTCCAAGAATGCAAAGTGTTTTATACAAGTGTCATAAATAACATTAAAACCTAAGAATGATGGTTTTTTTCAACCTCAGGATCCTGCTGTGAGCTTCTCTTGTAAACAAGCTCTAATTCGCGTCCTCAGGCCAAGGAACAAAAGGAGACACGTGACATTGCCCTCCTCCCCTCGAAGCAACACTCCAATGGGTAATGTGAGGTCTGAGTTTGGGCTCGTGTGAGCGTGGTGGGTAGGGGAGAAGGCAGACACAGCTTTAGGACATGCTGCTTGTGTGACCGAGGTCCTGGAGACTTCTGTTTCCGAGTCCATGGGCGCACTCTGCCTTATGCCTTGAAGGATTAAAGGTGGCATGGAAAAAGCTTACGGCAAGAAGAATGAGAGAAAGGCAAGTTGAAGCCGAGGGAGGATAAGGGTGCAACAATAAAATCAAGCCGAGGACATCAGACCTACACCACGGAGTCCCGCGTGGTAGTTAATGAGGCACTTGTGTTTGGCAGAAAGCTTCTAAAAAGCCATAGCAAAAACGAAATGAGAACAGTTCAAAAACCATAGTGACTAAAAAAACCCTCCATTTTTCAGGAACTGAAAAATTTCCTGGTATGAATACTCTTACGTTAAGGGTCCATTTTGTTGCCTAATGGGTAGTATGCTCAATGGTTTTGCCTCCAGTAAGACTGAAGGTAAATTTCACAAGAAAGTTCCCTCTTCATACACTTGGATACAAGTCAAGGACATACATTTAACATTTTTTAGTAAAAGCAGTTCTAAAAATTGTCCGAATCGTAGCCTTAGTATCTTGTGTAACTCTGGTTACTTGGTTTGGCTCAGGAGTAAAACTCCAATGAGAGTCACATAGGCAGTTTAAGGTTTTCTATTAGGCACTTGATAAAGAGTAAAAAGAAATACATGACATGAACTTACTAATAATCCAGTATATAAAAAATATCATTTTAACGTGTTAATCTAAAAAATAGTAGTAGTAAAACATTCTCCATTCCTGAAACAATTTTCTGGAAGAGTTTTAAGCTTCTGGTGTGTGCTGTGTCCATCAGCACCCCTTCCCACGGGGACGTGCCGCACTGTAGCTCGTGGCTGTGGCTGTTTATGGTGCAGTGCAGGCCTGGAGGCGCTCGTGCAGCTTCACGACCTTCAGGTGACCCTCCTTGACCGTCATTCACCTTATCTAAGTCTTTGCTGCGTCAGGCAACGATTTGTGCATCTTTTGTCTGAGGAGAATCTCGAGTGCGTCAACAGTTTGTTTCCAATTAAGGCACATCCACGTGTGTTTTCAGCCCTTCAAGCAGAAGGCGAGGTCTCCGTCCTCTTCCGACAGTTAGGGGTCTAACCTAGGCGTCTCCGTTTCCAGGAGGCCTCTCCCCTCCACACCGGAGCTGGCCAGGGCAGTGCTGTCCTCAGTCTCATCCAGTGGTTTCACAGTTCAGTTGGCTCTTATAAGAATTATGCAGTGTGAAAACCTGACGGATGCAATTGTTTCTGGGGAGGAAAAAAGTATAACACTCCAAGCTGCCATGAGCGATAGCAGATAGGCAATCTCAATTGTAGTATTTTCCCTGTCTTGCCCAAGGACTCCTGAGGGTTGATGGGAGCTCTTGGGGTCTGCTGGTCTTAGATTTTTCTGCTTTATGGAATCCAAAATTCCACAAAGGATTTTGTTTTCCTTCATCGGCCAGAAAAGACTTATCCTAAGTGGGCCAGCTGTCACTGCCAGCCCCCGCTTCCCAGATCCTGCCGGGTCCAGGAAGCAAGAGGACAAGGCCAGACACGGCCCCCGGAGTTACCCTTGCGGCACAGGCCGCTAGCTGGTGGCTCGTGTCGGCTTCTGTTTGCTCTGTAGCTTGTCTTCCCACGCCCCGGGGGAGGGTCGAGCAGGCGCCTTCCGGTGACGGGGGTTTCTCTGACTCAGGAGACAAGGACGACGACGACGATGATGACGCAGATGAGAAAATGCAGTCATCGGGGATCCCGAATGGTGGTCACATCCGTCAGGAAAGCCAGGAGCAGAGTGAGGTGGACCATGGAGATTTTGAGATGGTGGTGAGTCTGGCAGCAGGCGGGCAGGAGGAGCCTCGGCACACTCCTCCAGCTCTTGTTTGGGGGCTTCCACAAGCTCCCGTAGCCACGGGACACTGACGGAGCTCTCTCTCTGCAGTCTGAGTCGATGGTCCTGGAGACGGCGGAAAATGTCAACAATGGCAACCCCTCTCCCCTGGAGGCCCTGCTGGCAGGTGCAGAGGGCTTCCCCCCCATGCTGGACATCCCGCCGGACGCAGACGACGAGACCATGGTTGAGCTAGCCATTGCCCTGAGCCTGCAGCAGGACCAGCAAGGTAGAAGGCAGTGTCAGGAACACAGCGGCCCCTTGGCCTGGCACAGGAAAGAGGGTCTGGCAGTTACTGATAACCAGCTGACTTAGCTTATCCCCAGACGTGGGGAGAGGGCGATCTGGGTGAGAGCTGTGCAGAGACACAGGTGGAGAGTGAGAGGGACTGAGCCGGGCTTCTCAGTGTGGGGGCCGATCTCATAGTGCTGGTGGTTTGGTCTTCAGGCTTGTTTCCTCCTGAATTGGATAGATTCCTCCAGCCTGTGTCCTGCCTGAGCTGAAGGAAGCTTCCGCCATCTCTGTAACTGGATTTGGTGGGTGGACAGCAGTGGCTGTTGAGTAGCTTCCTCTAGGCCAGAGTGGGTCACACGCTGGCGAGTGAAGGCTCTGAGGGCGGCAGGCGGCCGAGGCAGCGCTGTGGACGGGGTGTGGCGGGGACGCCGTGCTCACTCTCCACTTGTTTCCCAGGCAGCAGCAGCAGTGCCCTGGGCCTGCAGAGCCTGGGGCTGTCCGGCCAGGCACCCAGCTCTTCCTCTCTGGACGCAGGAACCCTCTCTGACACCACAGCATCAGGTAACTGTCCGCAGCAAGGAGCGCGGCTCAGGGCCCCAGGACCCTCGGGCCTCGTCTCCAGTGCTGTGAGAGTGTCACGGGCAGCTGCTTTGACAGGCCATTCTGGACTTCCTGCTTCTGCCTTGGCTTTAGAAATGCGGGCGCGGAAGGCCCAGCGCTGCAGCTCGGCAAAGTCGCTATGGCTCCGCTTCCCTCCACTTTGCATGCTGCCTGGCTTCAGCTGATTCCCCCAGAAAGGCCAGGAGCAGCTTGCAGGTTAACCAGCTTTAGGGCTGAAATCACAGCTTTCAGGCTTCTTCACCAGAGTTCTAACATTTTAGACGAGATCAAGAGG